>NC_137039.1:2258219-2338810 GCF_032717465.1 Coenobita brevimanus
TGTCTGTCTATCTATCTACTGTCTGTCTATCTATCTATCTGTCTGTCCGTCTATCTATCTACTGTCTGTCTATCTATCTATCTGTCTGTCCGTCTATCTATCTACTGTCTGTCTGTCTGTCTATCTACTGTCTGTCTATCTATCTACTGTCTGTCTGTCTATCTATCTGTCTGTCCGTCTATCTATCTACTGTCTGTCTATCTATCTATCTGTCTGTCCGTCTATCTATCTACTGTCTGTCTGTCTGTCTATCTACTGTCTGTCTATCTATCTACTGTCTGTCTATCTATCTATCTACTGTCTGTCTATCTATCTACTGTCTGTCTGTCTATCTATCTACTGTCTGTCTATCTATCTATCTACTGTCTGTCTGTCTATCTATCTATCTACTGTCTGTCTATCTATCTACTGTCTGTCTATCTATCTATCTACTGTCTGTCTGTCTATCTATCTACTGTCTGTCTGTCTATCTATCTACTGTCTGTCTGTCTATCTATCTACTGTCTGTCTATCTATCTATCTACTGTCTGTCTGTCTATCTATCTACTGTCTGTCTGTCTATCTATCTATCTGTCTGTCTGTCTATCTATCTACTGTCTGTCTGTCTATCTATCTATCTATCTATCTATTTATTTATCTATCTATCTATCTGTCTGTCTATCTATCTATCTACTGTATAGCAGGCAGTGTGTCTGGCTAACTATCTAGCCATCTATCTCTGTGTATCTAGCCATCTCTCTAGCCAATTGTCTGTCTATCTATCTATCTATCTATCTATCAATCTGCCTGTCTGTGTGTCTGTCTATCTATCTATCTACTGTATAGCAGGCAGTGTGTCTGTCTAAACAGTGTGTCTGGCTATCTCCGCCGCGGGCGTGTGATTTTGGCCGCCATATTGAAACACCAGCACTCAAATTCAAATTCAAATACTGTACTTTATTTCCACTAACCAGTGGTTATTAATAAAGATACACTCGTCGCTTATAATACAAAAACATATATGGATTATGATTTTTTTTTTTCTGCCTAGTTCAACGACTTATATCGGGAACATTTAGCCAATGAGTATAAAACAAGGCCATAGGTTGCCGCAGTGCAGAACTAAACCTTTTGGCACTAAGAGAAAGGTGATGGCAGAAAGAGAAAAGTGTGGTAGTAACGTTGAAATGATAGTGATGTTGAAGCTGTTTTACGTCGAAGTAATGGTGTTGAAATGATGTGGGAAGTCCTTAGACAATCCATGTCATGAAACCGAATGTCCAGATTGATAAAGGCCGGAAGAAACATGGAAATATCTGCAAGAGCGTGTGAAAAGAAGAGAAGAGGACATGGAGAGAAACGCTGGAGATAAATGGACCCATTTTAATGGCCTCATTCATGCAGGGATACTGGGGAAGAATCTTTCCGCCCATCCCCAGGGGGCAGTAATGATAAAGAATTAGCAACAAGATATATTTCTGTTATGCTAGGTGTTTAAGGGGCGGCTTCCCGTCCCTAGAACGCCTAGAGTGCAGCTGGGTTCTCTTTCTAGACCGGAGCTTAGACATACAAGAGAGGGCCAGGGCATAAAAACACAGGGCAACAACCTTACACGTATATTGACAAATTCAACTGATGTGCAACAGGTAGACAATCTTACACAGTTTCATGTACAAGAATCAATACATAGGCTGGCATTAATGAGTCTAGTATCGCACAGGATACTGGATGCACAGGAGTCCAAGTCTGGCTCAGGAGGGTAAAGGTACTATTACACCGTTCGGGGTGGTGAGGCACTGTCCTGCTCTGACACTGAGTTCATGGGCTGAATACTGGGGAGGGTGTTACTGACTTGCACAAGGGAGGAGAATAGTTACAGGTGTCGTTGCAAGGGGGCAAGGGTAATATCACTGCTCGTAATATTCACTGTCTACACCTTGGTATTCTACTGTAGAGTCTTACTTGGCCCCACTGTACACTGGAATTCACTAGGGTGCCTTGTAATGCTAGGTGTTTTAGGTCCACGTGTATTATTAAGTTGGTCAGGGGAACGAGTAGATGTCGCTGATACAGATACACTGGTCAATTACAACTCTTATGTCTAGATATGGGTTATCAGTATCACGCAGGATACTGCTCGGGTCACAGTGAATAGCACTTGAGGCAGTGTTATTAATTATGGGAAGTCCAGGTTTTCTATATTCGGGGAGTTACTAATGTTATTCCTTGCTGGTAAGTGTTTCATTGGCACTGGGGTCTGAATATGGTCTTAGTATCAAGAGGTATTTTCTGGTGGTAGCATATTCACTCTGATAGACTCGACTCTCACTGGGTGGCTGTATTTGTGGTTACACTGTCACTGTTACTCACTCCACCACTTTGGTATTATCACTGACTTCCAGGGTTAGTTCACTGTTCTGCCGTTATATCACTAGGTCACAGACACTGTACTATCACTGTCACTCCTTTCGGGTCCGGGCATCGTGGTGGTCAGATACAAGGGTGGTGGGGTGTCACAGCTCCGCTACTGACGGGGCTGGATTCCGCCGGGGGCCTCTATATCCAGAGGACATGGGATCACGCGCAGGGACGTCCGTTCTCGTCCAGGGCTATGGGTGGTGAAGGGTCCCGCACTCTCGGGGCTGGGGACTGGAGTACGGCCCTCAGGTCTGGGGCTGAATAATTGCCTGAACCTTTTGTTCAGGCTCCTGATGGAGGACAAAGATCTCCGACGTCGAGGTGTGGGGAGTTCCCACCCGGGAGTCCTGGGGCTGGTCTGGGGTTCCCGAGGGCTGCGGTCCCCAGGGCTTGGCGGCGTCATCAGAAAGGGTCTGCGGCACCGGTCTATGTCGGGGTCCATCAGGTGGGTCTCCTCCAGATCCGGTTGTAGGGAGCCGAGGCTGGGGGAGACCAAGGGGCCTCTCCAGTATTCCTCTAGGCCTGAGACTCCTTCTGGGTCATGGGTTGGGGAACACGGATCAGCTTCAGACAGAGGAGCAGATACAGGCCATCTCCTGCCGTAGGGCCCGGCTAATGGCCGTGGCCTCCTGGGGGTGCGGCTACCAGCCATCGCCAAGGCCCGGCTACTGGCAGTGTCCTCCTGGGGGCGCGACTACTGGCCGTCGCCAAGGCCCGGCTACTGGCCGTGGCCTGGGGGAGTGAGCAGCTACCAGCAGACCCAAAGGCATCTTCGGAGCGGCTACAGGCCATCTCCTGACGAAGGCGGGAGTGGTTACAGGCCATCTCCTGGTTCCCCTCAGAGCGGCTACAGGCCGTCTCCTGCAGGAGGGTTGAGCGGCTACAGGCCGTCTCAGGGAAGACACCTTCGGAGCAAGGAAGTACACCTTCGGAGTGGCTACAGGCCGTCTCCTGATGAAGGTGGGAGTTGCTACAGGCCGTCTCCTTATTACCCTCAGAGCGGCTACAGGCTATCTCCTTATCGAGGGGTGAGTGGCTACAGGCCATCTCAAGAAAGACATGTTCAGAGCGGCTACAGGCCGTCTCCTTAGCAAGGGGTGAGCGGCTACAGACCATCTCAGGGGTGCTGGCAGGAGCTAGAGAAACAGTTCCACCCCGAATCTGTTTGGGGAAGGCTTGCCCGGGAGGTAGTCTAGTATTCCTAATATGGTGGTGGCAGGCGAGTTCCAGGTCATAGGGGCGTGCAACCCGGGCAGACTTATGCTGTTGTCGCTCCGAGTCCCGGTGCACTGTCGTTGCTCCTCTGTGGGCTCCTTGTGGGGGTGTCTGGGCACTTTTGGGGACACTATGCTGCAGTTTACCACCGTCTCCTGGGAAAAAGTCACGTCCCTGTGACTGGAGGTGGTAAACTTTGGTGTCGTAGGTGGTGTAGATTGGCTGTAGGTGTTGGAAGAGGGCGTGCCAGGCTGTGGTGGAGGAGTTTTCGTCTTGTTGCTCATTGCAGGTGAGGAAGAGGATGGATGAGGCGGTGGAGGAGCGGAGCAGTTGCAGGAGGTGGTGTGGTCCTTGGACTTGCTGGTTACGTCCAAGGGATAGTGCCCATACAGGTCATCAAATCTTCATGGTGCTGGTTGTTATCCGTGGTGTGAGAATGTGTTGAATCCTGAAGGTGGACGGAAAGTGTGGGGTTATATGCCGGGGTAATGTGGCATAGCATCTCTGGGGAGTGTAGGTGACCGGGATTTGTGCTTGGTGTATCATGAGTGTGAGATGATTTAGGGCAGGGGTAGGGGTGTGACTTTGCGGCGAGGCGGGTGGGATGGGAGATTGGGTGTATCGGGCAGGTGGGCGCTAGAGGCGCCCTGAGTGTGTGACGGTTGTTTTGAGGGTGGGTGTGGGTGGTGATGTGGGTGTGCTGGGTTGGCATGTGTGAGAGGTGCGTGGGGTATGCAAGGGCAGCCGTGGGGTGGCAGGGGTGTGGGCAGCACAGCGTGGGGAGCGGGGTGTGGGGTGAGTGGGTAGTGGTGTCATGGGGCCATGGGCGGTGCAGGTGGAGGTGGGTGTGTGTGCAGGCGGTGGACTGGGAACTGCGGGGGCAGTGGTGGGCGGCAGCTGGGATGGGGGTGTGGGGGTGGGGGCAGGACAAGCGGTGCTGGGCGTGGGAGAGGGGATGGCGAGTAGCGAGGAGGTGGGTGAGCGGCGGGGTGTTGGTGGTGTCGGTGGGTTGTCAGGTGAGGTGCGATGCAGCGTGACGTAAGGCGAGGTGGAAGTGGCAGAGGAAGGGGAGGGAGAGAGAGAGAGGGGGAGGAGGAGATGTAGCAGTCATAAGGGGTAGGAAGGGGCAGCGTGGGAGTAGAGAGTGGGATGGGGCATGGGGCCAAGACGGTGATGGCAGAAGTGCGATAGGGGCGCACATGCCAGTTTCAGAGGGTGCAGGGAGTGCCGTGGTACTCGACAGTTACCTGATAGGGGTTAGGGACGTGGATGATAGTGTGGGGTCCCGTGAAACACGGCACGAGCTTGTGTGGGGTGGGGAGCTGGGCAATCATAACTGTGTCACCTGGCTTATAGGGGTTGGAGGCAGTGTCAGGGCTGAGGTCCAGGTTGTGTTGGAGGTGGGTCAGGCGGCGTTTGAGGT
Organism: Coenobita brevimanus; assembly: GCF_032717465.1. Classification (NCBI taxonomy): domain Eukaryota; kingdom Metazoa; phylum Arthropoda; class Malacostraca; order Decapoda; family Coenobitidae; genus Coenobita; species Coenobita brevimanus. The sequence continues at coordinate 2,263,255 of NC_137039.1, forward strand.
GGTGTAATGAGTCTGTTGTGGGGGTTGAGGTGGGGGGTTGCAAATGCTACCGAAGGGGCAGGAGGAGGGGTGTTTCCCTGAACACTCGCTAATGTGGTGAAATTCCATCCTTGTGGGGGCAGGAGTTGATGCCCCATTGCACGATTTTTACGTGGGCGGGCCAGTCATCGTTTTTGGTGGCTTCTATCCCGGTGCGGTGCTGATTCATTAGTGTGCGATGGCTGCGCTTGGGTACGGCATTTCCTTTTAGCCAGTAAGGGGATGAGTGGGGGATGTGATAACTGAAGATATGGGCCGGATCCTCCCAGATCTTACTGGTGAATTCGGGTGCGTTATCTGAGTGAATCCCTTGTGAGATGCCAAAATAGGGGACCACGTGCCGAAGGAGGGCGTCAGCCACTGGGACAGCGTGGTGTTCCTTCGCTGGGCAGGCCACATTGAATTTGGAGTACGTGTTGATGAAAGTGATAACGTACCTATAGCCTGATTTTGGAGGTAAGGGTCCCACCAAGTCGATCGCCAACAGCTGCCAAGGTTTGTGGGTGGTAATATGGCCCGACGGACCTGCGGTATGGGTGATGTCTTTACTGAGGGCGCAGGCATGGCAGGTTTGGATAATTTCCTTGGCAAGGGCAGAAGGATTTGGCGCCCAGTAGGTGTCATTGAAGACCTGCAGTAGTTTTTTCATACCCAGGTAATGCAGTTGTGGGTATGCAGGTGTCATAGGGCGTTGAGGGCAGTGTCAGGGGCTAGAAGGATATGGCCTGACAGGGTAAGTAGGTGGTCACCCTGGTGATACAGTTTCTTGAAAAGGTGCTGGGAGATCCAAGGGGGTCGCTCTTTGCGATGCCACTGCTGGAGGAGGTCTGGCTCTGGCTGGGCGGCGTGGATGAGGAGCCGAGAGAGGGCGTCCATGTTGGTATGGAGTTTGCCGAGGTGGTACGAGATTTCATTGCTGAATTCCTCCAGAGTTTTGTGCCATTGGATGAGCTGGGCGTTGTGGGTGTCTGACTGCCTCAACCACTGGAGGGACTGGTGGTCGGTAATGATAGTGACTTGGGTCCCGGAGAGGTATGCCCGGAAGTGCTCAAGTGCCCGGATGATGCCTAGGCACTCTCTCTTGGTGGCGGCATAATTCTTCTCCGCCTGATTTAGGGTACGGCTGGCGCAGGCGATGATGTGCTCGTGGCCCTCTTGGACTTGTGCTAGCACAGCACTGATTGCAATTAGGGAGACGTTGGTATAGAGCCAGAACGGGAGGGCATTGTCAGGAAAGGCCATGATGGGGGCGGAAATGAGCTTATCTTCAAGCTGTTGGAAGGCGGCTCATCTCTCATCTATCCAGAGGAATGGTTCCCCCTTACAAGTCAGGTCATGGAGTGGTTTAGCAATGTGGGCAAACCCCTTCACAAAACGGCAGTAATAGGACGTCAAGCTGAGGAAGGCCCAGATCCTGTGAATGTCTTGTGGTGGGGGTATGTCCGCGATGGTGTGGAGTTTGTCTGGGTTGGGAGATATGCCTGCCTGGGAGATGACGTGCCCCAGGAATGAGACAGTTCTGGCGGCCAGGTCGCACTTGGTGGGCCGGAGTTTGAGGCCAGCCTGTCGGATCCTGGTGAAAACCCGGTGGAGGCACTGCAGGTGGTCGGCCCAGGTCTGGCTAAAAACGATGATGTTGTCCAAGTATGTGAGACAAATCTCCCACATGAGACCACTGAGGATGGATTCCATTAACCTGGAGAAGGTGGCAAGGGTGTTAAAGAGGCCAAAAGGCAGAACATTAATCTCATAATGCTTCCCATTGCTGGTTGAGAAAGCAGTTTTGCCTCTGTCCGCCTGGCGCACAGGGACCTGCCGATACCCCGACTGGAAGTCAAGGGTAGAGAACCAGGGAGCACCGTATAGGGAATCCAGGGAGTCGTCTATATGCGGGAGTGGAGTGGCGTCCTTGGTGGTTACGTCATTAAGCCGGTGGTAGTCGACGCAGAACTGCATCGTGCTGTCCTTTTTCTTCACGACAACGACAGGGGAGGACCAGGGGCTGGTGGAGGGGGAGATGACTCTGGCTTCGTTCATCTCCTGTACCTGGTGGTCTTCCTCTTCCCGCTGTTTGGGGTTCTTCCAACAGGATGGCTGTCTAATCGGTGGGCCCATTGTATGAATCTCGTGAGCCAGGTAGGTGGTATGTCCGATGTTGGCTGGTCCTGCCGCAAACAGATCCTGGAAATCCAGGAGTAAGCGGTGAAGGGTGTCTGATTGGTGCGTGGAGAGATGGTCAGGGATAGGGGGCGGGAAGTGGGAGGAGGAGGGGGCGCAGGGCTTGGCTTCCTCCATCTCTCTGATTATGAGCCCTTTAGGGAGGGTGAGGGGCGAGGAGGCGAGGTTGGCAATCTGGACTGCTGTGTGATGCGGGGGAAGGAAAGTTGGGGGCAGAAGGCAGGCCAAGAGGGTTCCGGGCGGCAGGAGTTGGGAGAATAGGAGAGAGGGGTCGGAACGCCGGTTGAGGAGCACCCAGGATTCATGGTGGGGGGGAATGGTGATGGCGGAGGAAATGGCGGCAGGAAAAGATAGGGGGGTAGGGGGCAGTGGGGGGAAGGGGGAGGATGAAGGGGGGGTCAGAGTCTTCCAGCCGGGGCCATGGCATGCGGGTGCAGACGGCCCGAGGTGAGCGGGGTTGGGTAATTGACGGAACTGGGGCTGTCTGTTGCGGCAATCTATGGTGGCTCCTAACTTCTGCAACAGTTTCAACCCCAGGTATCCGTCGTAATTGCGGCAGGAAGAGTCGAATGTTATGAACTGGTGTTGGGTTGACACTGGTTGATGGGTGTTGACTCTCAGGGCCCGTATTTCCCCACGGATAGGCCGGGGGCCATCCCCCACATCCACAAGGTGAGTAGCCATTGGGTGGATCGGGCCAAAGGTCGATTTGTGACGAGAGAAGTAGTGGCTATATAGGCAGGATCTGGCCGCTCCCATATCGACCAGAAAACTGGCATTCACCCTGTTCAACTTCATCTTGTGGTAAACTGCGGGGCGATATTTGGGGGAAATGGCCCCTGCCACCGTGGGAAGGTGCGGGGACGGTCCTAAAACATCCAACTGTCTGGGGCCTGCTTCTTCTTGCTCCGGCTCCTGTTCCCTGGCGTCAGTCTCCTCCACAGGTGCGGGTTTGTCCTCTGTTACCTCATCCATTAGTGAGAAAACTTTGTGTTGGCCTAGGGTAGTAGTTTTTTGTCGTGCAGCTTTTAACTGATCTCTGATATCGTGCAGTGAGCACCTGGAACTGCACGCGGAGAATTCCCAGGGATTCACTAAGATGAGGTTGGGGTTCTCCCTGTTGGTGGGGCACTGGTGGGTGGAGTGTGCCCTAGGTGGGCTGGGTGCTGGGGTCGGGTTGGTATGGGCCATAGACGGACGTGGCTTGACTGGAGGAGCCGGAATCTTTGTGGGAAACTTCCTTACCACGTTGATTTGTTGGGGTGCAGGGCGGGAGGTCAGGAAGCGCCATATCAGTTGAACGTCCTTATCCATGTCTCCAGTCAGGTCATGGATGGTAAAGTGCTCTATGACTATGCTGGGGAGCACTCTCAGAAGAGAATTAAAGGTGTGTTGCTCCTGGGTTTCATCATCTGCCTCTGGGTAGGCAGCAGTGACCAAGCGTCTCGCCTGGATTAAAGTATCGTCTAAGATGCCATCGAAAGTTAAACTATCCAGTTGGGATAGTGCCACCACGTTCCCTAGTGATGGATGATGGCTTGGATCGTGAGATTTGTGAAATTCTGCCAGGTGAGCCCTGGGACGATTTTGGGTGCTATATTAGTTGCCGCTTTGACCAGCAGTGGGAGTGTGACTGCAATTTTCTGCTTGTCATCCTCGAAACAGATATCTAGCAAAGATTTAATAATTGCCAGGTATGTGTGAACATCATACTGTTCAGGGTCGAACTTAGGTAATTGCACATGCGGTTTGGTTACCATTTTCCAGTATTTCCTGATTACCTCTCTCATATGCCCAGGTCAAGATACACCACTGTCCACCAGTGTAATGCTAGGTGTTTTAGGTCCAGCTTCCCGTCCTGTAAACGCCTAGTGTGTAGCAGGGCTCTCCTTCTAGACCGGAGCTTAGACAAACAGCATAGAGGTAGGACACAAAAACTCAAGGCAACAACCTTACACGTGTATTACTAAGTTGGTCAGGGGAACGAGTAGATATCGCTGATACAGATACACTGGGCATTTTTTTTTTTTTTTTTTTTTTTTATGTGCTCGACTCTGGGCATAGGCTTCTCAGCCTGCTCCCAAGGCCCAGTAGTCCTCCTACATATCGTACACCTCTACATGTCACCACTTCGGCGCTAACACCCACCGTCCATATTGAATACATGCTAGGGCTGTCTCATACAGGACTGGTGTATTGGTATTAGCGGGGGTATTTTTACGACATGTCGGCGGGTCTTCTGGTAGATCGGTAAATTACAACTCTTATGTCTAGATATGGGTTATCAGTATCGTGCAGGATACTGCTCGGGTCACAGTGAATAGCACTTGAGGCAGTGTTATTAATTATGGGAAGTCCAGGTTTTCTATATTCGGGGAGTTACTATTGTTATTCCTTGCTGGTAGGTGTTTCATTGGCGCTGGGGTCTGAATATGGTCTTAGTATCAGGAGGTATTTTCTGGTGGTAGCATATTCACTCTGATAGACTCGACTCTCACTGGGTGGCTGTATTTGTGGTTACACTGTCACTGTTACTCACTCCACCACTTTGGTATTATCACTGACTTCTATTAGAGGGTTAGTTCACTGTTCTGCCTTTATATCACTAGGTCACAGATACTGTACTATCACTGTCACTCCTTTCGGGTCCGGGTGTCATGACAGTCAGTTACAAGGGTTGTGGGGTGTCACAGCTCCGTTACTGATTGGGCCATGGGATCACGCGTAGGGGCGTCCGTTTTCGTCCAGGGCTGTGGGTGGCGAATGGTCCCGCACTCTCGGAGCTGGGGACTGGAGTACAGCCCTCAGGGCTGGGGCCGAATTGTAATGCTGTGTTTTTAAGACGACTTCTCATCGTAAAAACACGAGCGCTGGACGGGGTCCTTTGGCTAGACCGGATGTAATGCACTAACAAAGGAACAGGGCATAAAAAGAGACAGTACACCGAATCACATCTATTGCTTAAATTCTATCCCTTACAGCGCTACATACACAACATTTGGTACACAATTACACAGAGATACAACAATACACTTATAACTGGATCCAATCTACTTTTGCACAGGGCACAGGGGAGTCAGGGATATGGGTTACTGTTATTGAGGAGAGATAACTCTGCACTGCGATGGTCAGTCGAGAACACTGGTCGTGCCACTGGTGGATAATAATAAACGGGGGAGTCTCACTTATATTCACTGTGATCGGGAGTCTGTGGGGGGTATGATACCGTAACAAAGGTAGGGTGCGTGTGGCGACATCCGACACCGTCACCTAGTCGCAGGGAAGCACTTCATTAACCTTTCGGCTCGTTCACACACCTACCTCCGACTCCACAGAAAACTTCCCGCTTCCCTTCTGAGAGGGGGAACTGAGCTGTTCAACGCTCAAGCACGACTTACTCCGATATCACTGTTTTACATAACTTTTATTTGTCACTGCCACTGTGCATTGGATCACTGTCACTGTATTAGGGGTCACTGTCACTATCACTGTTCTAGCCGTGTTTCCTGGGTAGTTGGGTCACTAGTACTTACTGTCCAGGGAGGCTCCCTTGTTTAGGGCCTTGACCTGAGGGGCGGCTCTTTCCTAGGGCCGCACTAGTGGGGTGCAGGGAGGCCTCGTAGTCTGGGGCCTCGATTTGATCGGGGGCCCTCGGGACTAGGACCGAACAGGCAGAGGATTCGGGCCTGCTTCTCCTTCTGCTGGGGCGTGAGAGGGCCTAGGTCGCCGTCGTCGGGGAACGTGGTGGAAGGCCTGGGCGTCCGGGGTCTGCAGGTGCTCAGGGGGAGAGGCGCCGTCAGGGCTGGGCTGCGGCAGCGACTCCTGTAGGGCTCCAACAGTGCTAAGGAGCGTCCGGGTGTGGGCGGTAGCTCCGCAATCGGGCCTTGCCACCACTCTAACGCCTCCGCTTGGCCAAGAAGCCTGGATGGCGACGAAGGGCTCCCCGGAGGGAAAAGAGGCTTGAGGGAGACTCACGCTCTTCGTGGTTCCCTGAGTGTGTTCATTGGGCTGAGGTGGGGCTCCACTTCCCCTAGTGTGGACTTTGGCTGGCGCCGTGAACTTGTCTGGCGTGCGAGGGACACCAGTAGGGTGATCGGGGTCGCCCTTTCGCCGAGGCAAGCGGCCGTCAGCGTGGTGTTCCTCCCGCAGTAGGGAACAAGCCAGAGTGAGGGGCACGAGGGCCGCACTCTCTCCAATACGGACAGAACCTACCGTCAGGGAATTCTCCACCCTGGTACGTGCCCCAGTCGTAACTGAGTGTCTGCCCGAATGGGAATCGACTAACGGAGAAACGGGATCACCCGTCTGCTCCGGCGAGAGGCCGGCCCCGAGTCGCCGCTTCCGTAATTGGGTAGCGCTACACGTACGGTAGCAGGGTCTCTCTACCCTGGACCGTATTCTGGCCGTAGCCAAGTACAACTGGAGAGGGATGCACACAGGCAACTCTCTCTCTCCTCAGCGTGTTAAGGCCGGAGCCTGGGGTCACCTTCCCCTTTACACACTTTGTCAGGCCGTAGCCTGTGTCTATTTCTCTTTTAAGGCCATAGCCTTGGGCCTCTTCCTGCCCTTGGGCCTCTTCCTGCCCTAGAGGGTGTAGCAAGACCGTCAAGACGGTGCTACTTGGGACTGACCTCTTTTCAGTCCCACCCCTGGTCTGACGGTCACTACCCCGCCCGCACAGTAGTTCAGGTTGTCTGAACGCCTGGGGTTGGGGCACTTGCGAGGAATACGGGCTCAGGGCCGGGATGTCCCGATGACCCTCTTGCCCGAGGTCACTAGCCTCACCTGTGTGTCCTCCTGGGGTGGTGGTGGGGTGGCGGCTCGGCGGTGGTGTGGGGGGTGGTGAGGTGGGAGGTCCTGTGGTGGTCTCGGCGGGCATTTTACCACCCTCCGCGTCGTTGAAGTCACGGCCCCGTGACTGGAGGTGGTAGGTAGTGGAGGTGGCTGTGGTGTGGGGCGGGCGGCGAGCAGACGTCGGACGAGTTGTAGGTCATTTTCCATGTCCCCTGAGGGGTCGTAGATTGAGAAATGCTCCCTGACTACGCTGGGGAGGATTCTCAACAGTGCATTGAATGTATGGATATCCCGGGCATTGGGTGGTGCCTCGGGATAGGCAGCGCTGACGAGGCACCTAGCCTGGGTGAATGTGTCATCCAGGTTCCCGTCGTAGGTGAGGGCGTCGAGTTGAGAAAGAGCGACAACTCGGCCTATGGATGGCGTGAAAGCCTGTCTCACTATTTGTGAGAATTGGTCCCATGACAGTTCTGGGACGACTTTTGGTGCGACACTAGTGATTGTTTTACCCAAGTTAGGTAGAGTGACAGTGATCTTTTCTCTGTCAGAGTCAAACCCTATGTCTAGGAGGGGTTTGACCATGTCCAAATATATGTTTATGTCACACTGGTCCGGGTTGAACCTCGGCAATTGGATGTGCGGTTTAGCTGCCATTGTAAGTTCCCTTTCGCGTTCCTCCGTGCGTTACTCGGATCTAGGACCACCGCTTGCCACCAGTGTAATGCTGTGTTTTTAAGACGACTTCTCGTCGTAAAACACGAGCACTGGACGGGGTCCTTTGGCTAGACCGGATGTAATGCACTAACAAAGGAACAGGGCATAAAAAGAGACAGTACACCGAATCACATCTATTGCTTAAATTCTATCCCTTACAGCGCTACATACACAACATTTGGTACACAATTACACAGAGATACAACAATACATTTATAATTGGATCCAATCTACTTTTGCACAGGGCACAGGGGAGTCAGGGATATGGGTTACTGTTATTGAGGAGAGATAACTCTGCACTGCGATGGTCAATCGAGAACACTGGTCGTGCCACTGGTGGATAATAATAAACGGGGGAGTCTCACTTATATTCACTGTGATCGGGAGTCTGTGGGGGGTATGATACCATAATAAAGGTAGGGTGCGTGTGGCGACATCCGACACCGTCACCTAGTCGCAGGGAAGCACTTCATTAACCTTTCGGCTCGTTCACACACCTACCTCCGACTCCACAGAAAACTTCCCGCTTCCCTTCTGAGAGGGGGAACTGAGCTGTTCAACGCTCAAGCACGACTTACTCCGATATCACTGTATTACATAACTTTTATTTGTCACTGCCACTGTGCATTGGATCACTGTCACTGTATTAGGGGTCACTGTCACTATCACTGTTCTAGCCGTGTTTCCTGGGTAGTTGGGTCACTAGTACTTACTGTCCAGGGAGGCTCCCTTGTTTAGGGCCTTGACCTGAGGGGTGGCTCCTTCCTAGGGCCGCACTAGTGGGGTGCAGGGAGGCCTCGTAGTCTGGGGCCTCGATTTGATCGGGGGCCCTCGGGACTAGGACCGAACAGGCGGAGGATTCGGGCCTGCTTCTCCTTCTGCTGGGGTGTGAGAGGGCCTAGGTCGCCGTCGTCGGGGAACATGGTGGAAGGCCTGGGCGTCCGGGGTCTGCAGGTGCTCAGGGGGAGAGGCGCCGTCAGGGCTGGGCTGCGGCAGCGACTCCTGTAGGGCTCCAACAGTGCTAAGGAGCGTCCGGGTGTGGGCGGTAGCTCCGCAATCGGGCCTTGCCACCACTCTAACGCCTCCGCTTGGCCAAGAAGCCTGGATGGCGACGAAGGGCTCCCCAGAGGGAAAAGAGGCTTGAGGGAGACTCACGCTCTTCGTGGTTCCCTGAGTGTGTTCATTGGGCTGAGGTGGGGCTCCACTTCCCCTAGTGTGGACTTTGGCTGGCGCCGTGAACTTGTCCGGCGTGCGAGGGACACCAGTAGGGTGATCGGGGTCGCCCTTTCGCCGAGGCAAGCGGCCGTCAGCGTGGTGTTCCTCCCGCAGTAGGGAACAAGCCGGAGTGAGGGACACGAGGGCCGCACTCTCTCCAATATGAACAGAACCTACCGTCAGGGAATTCTCCACCCTGGTACGTGCCCCAGTCGTAACTGAGTGTCTGCCCGTACGGGAATCGACTAACGGAGAAACGGGATCACCCGTCTGCTCTGGCGAGAGGCCGGCCCCGAGTCGCCGCTTCCGTAATTGGGTAGCGCTACATGTACGGTAGCAGGGTCTCTCTACCCTGGACCGTATTCTGGCCGTAGCCAAGTACAACTGGAGAGGGATGCACACAGGCAACTCTCTCTCTCCTCAGCGTGTTAAGGCCGGAGCCTGGGGTCACCTTCCCCTTTACACACTTTGTCAGGCCGTAGCCTGTGTCTATTTCTCTTTTAAGGCCATAGCCTTGGGCCTCTTCCTGCCCTTGGGCCTCTTCCTGCCCTAGAGGGTGTAGCAAGACCGTCAAGACGGTGCTACTTGGGACTGACCTCTTTTCAGTCCCACCCCTGGTCTGACGGTCACTACCCCGCCCGCACAGTAGTTCAGGTTGTCTGAACGCCTGGGTTTGGGGCACTTGTGAGGAATACGGGCTCAGGGCCGGGATGTCCCGATGACCCTCTTGCCCGAGGTCACTAGCCTCACCTGTGTGTCCTCCTGGGGTGGTGGTGGGGTGGCGGCTCGGCGGTGGTGTGGGGGGTGGTGAGGTGGGAGGTCCTGTGGCGGTCTCGGCGGGCATTTTACGAATAACTGCCTGAACCTTTCGTTTAGGCTCCTGATGGAGGACGAAGATTTCTGACATTGAGGTGTGGGGAGTTCCTGCCCAGGAGTCCTGGAGGCAGTATGGGGTTCCTGAGGCCTGCGATCCCCAGGGCTTGGCAGCGCCATGAGAAAGGGACTGCGGCACCGGTCTCCGTCGGGGTCCGACAGGTGGGTCTCCTCCAGATCCGGTTGTAGGGAGAAGAGGCCAGGGGAGACCAAGGAGCCTCTCCAGTACTCCTCTAGGCCCGAGACTCCCTCTGGGTCATGGGTCGGGGAACAGGCGTCAGCTTCAGACGGAGGAGTGGCTAAAGGCCATCTCCTGCCATAGGGCCCAGCAACTGGCTGCGGCCACCTGGGGGTGCGGCTACTGGCAGTGGCCTGGGGGAGTGAGCAGCTACCAGCAGACCCAAAGGCACCTTCGGAGTGGCTACAGGCTATCTCCTGACGAAGGCGGGAGCGGCTACAGGCCGTCTCCTGTTTCCCGTCAGAGCAGCTACAGGCCATCTCCTTCAGGAGGGTTGAGCAGCTACAGGCCATCTCAGGGAAGACACCTTCGGAGCGGCTACAGGCCGTCTCCTGACGAAGGTGGGAGTGGCTACAGGCCATCTCCTTCAGGAAGTTTGAGCAGCTACAGGCCGTCTCAGGAAGGACACCTTCGGAGTGGCTACAGGCCATCTCCTTATTACCCTCAGAGCGGCTACAGGCCGTCTCCTTATCGAGAGGTGAGCAGCTACAGGCCGTCTCAAGAAAGACACCTTCAGAGTGGCTACAGGGCATTTCCTGATGAAGGTGGGAGCGGCTACAGGCCGTCTCCTTATTGCCCTCAGGGCGGTTACAGGCCGTCTCCTTAACAAGGGGTGAGCGGCTATTCTGTCTCAGGGGTGCTGGCAGGAGCTGGAGAAACAGTTCCACCCCGAAGCTGGTTGGGGAAGGCTCGTCCGGAAGGTAGTCTAGTATTCTTGTTATGGTTGTGGTGGGCGAGTTCCAGGTCATAGGGGTGCACGGCACAGGCTGACTTATGCCGTTGTTGCTCTGAGTCCTGACACACTGTCATTGCTCCTCTGTGGGCTCCTTGTGGGGGTGTCTGGGAGTTTTTGTGGGTACTATACTGCATTTTACAGCTGTTCTTCAATATTCACTTACTTTGGTCTTTTCTGGCCTCACTGTGTTCACTGTGAACTCACATCTATACTCTTAGTGCCGATCCAACTGTTTACTATGAATTCATTGTCTTCTCGTGCACACTTGGTTTCACTGGGGGAAGGGAAGGTCCAGGGCTCACAACTCTCGGCCCGGGGTGGGTGGAGGCCCTGTGGGAGTTCCTTCCTCCCGCGGCCACGGGACCACTCTCAGGAGCGCCGTCTCTGTTCTGGAGCTCAGACTGTGCGTGGCGAAAGGCCCCTCACTGTTGGGGCTGGGGACTGGGGTCTGGCCCTCGGGAATGGGGCCAAACAAGCATTGGAGGAGCTCACTCAAGTGCCTGGTGAAGGACGGGCATCGCCTTCATTGGGGTGGGGAGTGGGCCCAGCTGGGGGTCCAGGGGATGTCCTCAGAGGGGCAACAGCTGCAGTCTTCTGCTGGGGGCTCTGCCGTCAGGGCTGGGCTGCGGCATCGCTCTCGGCCGGAGTCTGTCAGGCTGGCATCCTCCTCCTCCTGATTTAGGAAGAACAACCCCGGGGACAGTACAGGGCCACTCCACCTTTCCTCCGAGTAGTGGTCTTCCTCCTGGAGGTTGCCTTGGTCTGGGTGGACAGGTGGGTAACCTGTGCTCCTGCCAGAGGGCAGGACTGAGCACAGCTCACCATTTTGTTGGGGAGTCAGAGGGGGCACGAGACTTTGGTGACTTTGCCCGGCATGGCTACAGGCTGTCACTAGGTTCCCTTGGGCAACAGACGGAGGGTGGCTACAGGCCGTCCCTTCGCTGTCAGTACGGCTACAGGCCATCGCCGGGACCCGACTGCCTAACGGGCACTCAGGCAAGGTGTGGCTATAGGTCTTTGCCTGCCTGCTGGTGCAGCTATTGGCCATCACCGAGGTCCCGCAAGGAGGGCACTTTGCAGGAGAGGAGTAGCTCCAGGCCCACTCCTCCCTACGGTTGCAGCTATAGGCTGTCACCAGTGGCGTGCCCTCCGAGGCAACTAAAGAAGGAGAGAGGACGTACCTGTCTCTCCCCATCACGGCTATAGGCTGTTGCTGATTTCTGTAGGGGGTGTGAGCAGCACTAGGCAGAGCGGCTATAGGCCGTCTCCTTATTGACGGTCCGGGTATAGGCCGTGGCCCTTTCTTTTTGTAAGCGGCTATAGGCCGCCTCTTTATTAACTGAGTGGCTATCAGCTGTCCTAGGTGCCCGACTATAGACCGTGGCTGGGGTGTTTCTCGGAACTACTAGGCCAGTTCCACCCCGATCCAGTCGGTGGTCAGCTTACCCGGAAGGTAGTGCACTTTGACTAAGGTGGTGGTGGCGGGCAAGTTCCGGGGAATAGGGGCACATGGCCCGGGAGATCTTTTGGCCCTGTAGCCTGGGCACAATCCATGCGCCATCCAGCCCTCCATGTCCTCCTGGGGGTGTGGTGGTGGCTTGTGTTGTTATCGTTGGCATTTTGATTTCTTACCTGTGAAATGTAACGCCATCTCTCCTCGATGCATTCCTGTGCTCATTTTTGTATCCATAAGCTGTACAGTGGACCATGGCACTATATTTCTGGAATCATCAGCTGCTTTTGAAAACCCAAAGAGCAGCTCAGTACAAAAATGCGGTCATCAGGCATGGTGTAACATGGCTGCCACTACACCAGTGCCGCCCTGGAGGCAGCTACATAAATTATACTGTGGTACCCATGAGAAAGCCTCTCCATACTATAACGTCCAGTGAGATTACCATGATGGCGATGACGAATGCGGGGTGTTTCAATATGGCGGTCGTAAGTCACACGCTCGCTTGGGAGGTAGCCCTCCATGTTATACAGCTGAGTGATGTGTACACAGCACTGAGCTCTGTATTAGAGTGGCTATATCATGGCTAACACAGCGTAACTGATGTAGCCGCCGCCAGGGAGCACTGGTGTTGCGGCAGCCATGCTACACCTCGCCTGATGCCTACTTTTTTTGAACCAAGGTGTTCGTTGGGTTTTTAACCCTTGCACTGCGGGCTTGTTTTCCAATGTTTTGCGTGTCCCGCTGGCATATTCGGGCTTCGACAGACTCTCAAAAAATATTTGCCAAAAATCAGTTATTAGTCCTAGAATATTAAAATTACATATGCGTATGGCACATACCTTCAGCTTTCTCCTGGGATGTTTGTTGAGACTTTCGTCGATTACCGTAGGACTTGTGGAGACCTCTGAAGTTGGGTATCGAAGTCTCCACTTCACACTTCCCGACAACCCATAATATGATTACCACAGCCAGATATTATCACTAGAAACACTATTCTATGATTATCAAGTAGTTTTGGATCCATACTCCAAAAAAAAACCACTGTGAAAGCAATGAAAATTACGAGCGCGTATGACCTTCCCACTTGCACAATAAGTCATTTCACCACAAGAAGTCCGTTCAGGGTGGGGCCCACCTGGTGAATCACCTCTAGCGATGCTGCCAAATCAACCGTAGTACATGCCTCTCTTTCTCTTTTTTCGCACCTATGTGCTATTTGAAATTGTTTTTTATATTCTGTATATAGTAAAGGAAGCTATATAGTACATTGAGTATCACTTTTTAGAATTATAACAACGATTTGAATGAATTCTATGACACGTGGCAGAGTTTTTTTCCCATGTTGCCACGCCGTAGAGTTGCCATTTTGACGACCAATTATCGGATTATCACTCTGTCTCCCTACCTACCCCCATCCCACCTGTTTCTCTCTCTCTCTCTCTCTCTCTCTCTCTCTCTCTCTCTCTCTCTCTCTCGTCAATATAACAGAAAGTTCTGATGACTAAGAAGATTATGATTAAAGATCAGAGAGAGGATTAGGCCTACAGAGGAAACCTCTTAAAAATAAAACGCGCCTAGACTTTTACCTCATAGGTGGTGTGGAAAAAAAGTTGAAAATAATAAATATATACAATATATATATATATATATATATATATATATATATATATATATATATATATATATATAGAGAGAGAGAGAGAGAGAGAGAGAGAGAGAGAGAGAGAAACAGATGGGATGGGGGTAGGTAGGGAGACAGAGTGATAATCCGATACTTGGTGGTCAAATTGGCAACGTCGCACTTGGGGAAATTCCAACTTCTGCCACACCCTGAACGGACTTCTTGCTGCGAAAGGAGTATAGTTTGCTGTTGGTATTCTGTCATTTATTATTCATAAAACCCCTCACACTTTATATTTCTATTACTATATAACACTTATATATATCTGCAGTCTTTATCCACAAGTTTCCTTCAGTAGTATTAGTTTATTGTCACTGAAGTCATTCAATTTTTTATTCAGTAAAATACGTAGAGAGCCACGGATTCACTTTCACTGTTATAACCTCAAGTATTTGTACAATCTATCTATCTATTGTCAGGAGCCTCAATCCCGTTTGGGGTGGCCACAAACAAATCGCCTCCAAGTCGCCCTGTCCCCCGCCATCTCACTGCCCTGCTCCCAAATCACACACCCCTCTCTCATATCCTCCACCCCATCCCTCCATCTCATCCTCGGCCTCCCCCTCCCTCTTCCCCCCTCCACCTCACTCACATACACTCTCGTCGCCAGTCTTTCACCCTCCATCCTCTCCACATGGCCAAACCACCTCAGTGTGTTCCTCATAACGCTTCCTATCACATCCACATCCACACCACAACGCTCCTTTATATCCTCATTCGTCAGCCTGTCTCTCCATGTGACTCCACAGGCTCCTCTTAAATAACTCATTTCCATTGCTCTCACTCTTGACTTGTGTCCTTCCAACAACGTCCAAGCTTCACTTCCGTATGTTAGAGTTGGTATCACAATACTGTCATGTAGTAACTTTTTCACTTCCATGCTCACTTCCCTGTTTCTTATCACTGCTTTCAAAGAACCAGCAACCTTTCTTCCCTGCTGTACCCTTTCACGCACTTCACCCTCCAAACCTCCATCCTTACTCATCACACTACTCAAGTACTTAAACGTACTCACATTTTCCAATTCCTCACCATCCAACCTCGCTGTACATTCACTGACTTCACCTCTCTCAAAGAGCATCACTTTACTCTTCCCTACATTCACCTTTAGATTCCGTTTCTTACACACTCTCCCAAACTCAACCACCAAGCCTTGAGCTTCCCTTCGTCTTCACTCAACAACACAGTATCATCTGCAAACAACAGTACAGGGAGTTTCCAAACACAATCCTCTCTCACCATGGCCACTCCAACATCCACTACCCTACCTTGTACCTCTTTTATTACCCCATCCATGTACAGATTGAACAACCATGGAGACATGACACATCCCTGTTTCAACCCAACTTTCAAAGAGAAAAATTTACTTAGTTCACCATCCATACGCACTGCAGCTTTCGCACCATCGTACATACTCTTCACAGCATTCAACAACTTCCCATCTACTCCATATATTCTTAACACTTTCCACAATCCTTGTCTATCCACCCTGTTATATGCTTTCTCCAAATCCATGAAAGCCGCATACAACTTCTTTCCCTTCTCTAGAAACTTTTCCACTAAAGATCTATGAATGAATATCTGATCTACACAACCTCTTCCCTTCTTAAAGCCTCCCTGTTCTTCTCCAACAAATTTCTCTGTTCTTTCTCTAACTCTGTCAATAAGTATCCTACCACACACTTTTCCTATTATACTAAGAAGACAAATGCCCCTATGATTACCACACACTTCTTTTTCTCCTTTTCCCTTGTACAAGGGAATAATTATACCTGACTTCCAATCCTCCGGGACTCCACCTTCCTCCCAGGCCAATCTGCACATCTTCCACATCCATTCTACTACTATCTCTCCCCCATGCTTGAGCATTTCACCACACACTCCATCAATTCCTGGGGCTTTCCCCGATTTAACTTTTTTCATTGCTTCCACAACTTCCATCCTACTGATTTCTACCTGTCTTCTCACCTCCCTCCTTCTCCCAGCCATTCCCCAGCCACTTATACTCGCATTACTTCCATCCTCTATGTTCAACAATTCCTTAAAGTGTTCTCTCCATCTGCTTACTTTTTCTCCCTTCTCCACTAGTACGAGTAATCTACCATTTTTATCTTTCACTCCCCTGCTAACTTCACTCCCACCCTGTCTTACTCTTTTCACCTCTTTCCAGAACATTTTCTTACAGTCCCTCCACTTCACACTCAAATTCCTTCCAAATTCCTCATCCACTCTCTTCTTACTCTCTCTTACTAATCTTTTCACCTCTCTCTTTCTATATATAACTCTTTCTTCCGCCTCTCAAGTTCTTCCACGCCCCTATTTCTCATCCATTTATTGTATGCTTTCTTCTTTTGTGCCACAGCCTGTCTCACCTCTTCAGTCCACCACGCTGTTCCTTGCACCCCCCTCCGTCTTCTCTTCCTTCCACACACCACATTTGTACTCATATTCTTATATTACTAATTACTTACATTTCTATTGACATTTTCTATTGTATTTTCAATATTTACATCTATTTTACTTACACTATGTTATTCACTGTCACTTGCAGTAACATAAAACTATATTACACTGTTCAATCATATGTACTGTACATCCATTGCTTTCACTTGCTATTTACACATTATTTACACATTATTTTCCTTTCCCACTTGCACTTTTAGAACTGCTTCTGGCTGTGGTAATCAAAGAAGCAGGTAACACAGAGGGGAACCTGGCACTCAGCGCACTGCCAAGAGGTGCGTTTGTGCTCAGGTGTGCATCGGGTGGTATGTGCACACACCTGGCACCTGAGGATCGCAGCCTTCCTCTTGCCTGTGGCAGGCATTTGCACCAGTCTGTGCCGATCCATGTACGCCCGCTGCTCAAGTCTGTCGGGAAGTGTTACTGCATGGCGCCTTGAAGTTGCTGCTGTCACCCTACCATATCTTTCAAGCAGCTGCTGAACACAAGTCCTGGCGAACAACCTCAGGGAGAAGGACTTGGGTAGTTTGACCTTCATCTTGTACAGGATGAAGGCGTTCAGCATCGTCATGTCTATGAGATGCAGAAAAACTTTCCTGTACCACCTAGTATTCTTCCTGAGGCAGTCGATCTCTCCAATCATCATGTTGGACTTGTCCACCAGCCGCATGTTGATATTGTAGTCTAAGACAGCATCAGGTTTCCTCACAGGTTTGCCTGTCCTATGGTCGACCTTCCCACTGTCTGTCATTTCCCCCTTGTGTACGGTGGTGAGCATGTGCACGACCCTCTTGTCATGCCACCGTATTGCCAGCATCTTCTCAGACTTGCGTAGGTGCACGTCTCCTCGCTGCGATGTTCCTGCCTCTGGGAATTTAGGGAAGTGGGCACGATTACTCTTGACAGTGCTGCAGGAGCCGATGCCGTGCTCTGAAAAGTATTTGGCAAGTTTCGGTGCTGTATAATAGTTGTCTGTGTACAGCACATGATTCCCACCAAAATACCTTTCAAGGAGCACTTTCACTACACAGCCTGAGAAACCAAGGGGGTGTGTTTTATCAAGATCGATAGTGCTGGCTGAATAAATGACGAAGTCAAGGATGTACCCCGTCTTACAGTCGCACAGTACAAAGAACTTGATTCCAAAGCGGTGGCGTTTGCTTGGAATGTACTGCACAAACCTAAGACGTCCTCTGAACAAAACCAAGGATTCGTCAATGACAACCTTCTGAAAGGGGTGGAAGAATGTCATAAACTTATCCTTCATTCTGCTCAGAATCTCCCGGATCTTCCAGAGTGGGTCGGTTTGGGAAGGTACATCGTTGTCGGCAAAGTGCAGGTTTCCCATGATGTTCTGGAAGTGATCTCTGGCCATGTACTTATTGAAGTTGGGTGAGGGTAGTAAGGGGTCCATGGACCAGTATTCTTCCAACTCATGCTTCTTTGAGTGTGGCATGAGAAGCATGAGGGCGAAGAACACATACAGCTCCTGCACTCCCAGCATGGACCATTGTTGCAGCTTGGCTGCACCTGTACCACTTGCAGCACGTTGTGATTCATACCTGTTGGTCTCATTACATATGTGCTGCATGACTTCGTCATCGGGGAAGGCCAAAAGGAAGTCCACACACTCAGCATCCT
This sequence comes from Coenobita brevimanus, assembly GCF_032717465.1. NCBI lineage: Eukaryota > Metazoa > Arthropoda > Malacostraca > Decapoda > Coenobitidae > Coenobita > Coenobita brevimanus. The sequence continues at coordinate 2,281,283 of NC_137039.1, forward strand.
CGTCAAGAGTGAAGGCAGGCTGTATTCCTGAGGAACTCTCGTCAAAATGGAGATGTTCAGGGACAAAATCGGACCCTTTCATCCACGTGAAGGCGTCCAGGATTCCCTGTCGTGGCGGTGTAGGGTGGGTGAGGGAGGAGGGTGGCTGTGAGACAGATTTATCTGGTTCAAGGTCACTCGCACTGACCCTGGGTTGCAGTACAGCAATAGCAGCCTTTGCTCTACTGGCAACTCTACTTTTACGGGTCAGGGATTTACCTCTTCCTCTACGGCCTGCCTTCACTGTTGATGCTGGTGGTGACTCCGACGCCGAAGACTCCAGAGAAAATTCAGCAGAAGAAGAGGAAGAAATGAGTGAAGTGGGGCTTGGGGAACAGAGAGGTGAATCACCTCGGGACTCATGGCGGGCTGGGTCACGCGGGGCCATTGTTCCGGTGTCATATGCACAGAGTGACTTTATGCTGGAAGTTACCGTTCCCTTCTCTATTAAGCCTAAATTAACCTAATCTAACCAAACCTAACCTAACCTTAACCTACCCTTATCCTAGATCAACCTAACCTAAATAAACCTAAAATAAGCTAATCTTAATTCACGAAATGACTAATTTCACAATCTGCCTGTAACATACATATATATCTTTATTTATATATATCCATATATCGACCTGTTGTTACCTATAGGTCGATAAGACATCCAACTATCTTCCTGACACATGTATTTCATACAATGTTGTTGATAAATGGCACAAAATATAAGATAACATACGGATACTTTCAAAATAGAAGCTAAACGGCCACTCGGCGCATGCGCACTGAGCCAAACGGTTACTTCCAGCATAAGTCACTCCGTGCATACGACACGGTTACTTTCAGCATAAGTCACTCCGTGCATACGACACGGTTACTTCCAGCATAAGTCACTCCGTGCATACGACACGGTTACTTCCAGCATAAGTCACTCCGTGCATTCCCACCGCCTTTTCATTCCCTTCTCAAATTCCTTCCCTTGCTGCACTAACGGCTCCTTTCCCTTGGAGCTAGGGATAACTTGGGACACTGAAGCACTCGTACTAGTAGTTTCTGGCATGATTTCCTCACTCGGCTCATCACACGAATCCCCCGAAGGGTCATAGTCACTGTCCATTATTATCATTGATAATTCGGCTAGTTCACGTTCCACTGCAGAGTCACTTAGTCCCTTCCTGCTTCCCCCACGAGTTTTTCTGGGTGTAGACGTACAGAAATGACAATGATTAGGTGGATGTGCAGTGCGTCCCTGCGTCCAAGGCCTGGAGGGGCTGGGTTTACAATGGAAGAGTTGAGAGGTAGGATGGGACTGGAGTGTATTGGTGTTGTGATGAGGAGAGGTAGATTGAGGTGGTTTGGACATGTGGAGAGGATGGGGGATGATAATTGGGTGAGGAAGGTGAGAAGTGTTAATATTGGGGGTGGGGTTATGAGGGATAGACCGAGAAAGACATGGGACGAGTTCATTAAGTGTGACCTTAGGGTTAAGGGACTGAACAGGGAGGCTGCAATGGATCATGCAGCGTGGAGAGCCGCCATTAAGTGACCAAGGCCGACACATGCAAGCATGTTGGAGCCTTAAAAAAGGAAAACGAAAACGAAACGAAAACGAAAACGTAGAGGTCACAGGGCCCTTTGCAATGGGCGCAGAAGCGACAGAAATGGCGGGGCGCAAGTGCGACATGCTTTGACCACAGAGGAGGACAAGGAACTAAATGGCGCGGCTTATCTGAGAAGGCAAGGGTTGACAGTGACAATGGGGCTGACAGCTGCTAACTTACATGCTAAGAAATTATTGGTAGAAAATCTCGGCAATACATAAAGAAATAGGTAGTTCCAGGTGAATGTAAATGTCACTTAGGCTTCTCCCTTCCTTTCTGATATATATTTTTATTACAGAAATAGATTACAAGGCATATTTCAAGGGGAAATTACCGTGGGAATTTAGTGAATGAATGCATGTGAGGTGTTGTCAGGTGATAATTAGCCAATTCCTGGTGTATACCACTATCACTTACCTTATTTTTTTTGGTATATATTATTTTGTATAAGTATAGGGCATAGGGCTTATTTCAATGGATGAAATCTGTGGAAAAATCTGGGGGAGATTTGCTTAGCGCAGCGCGGCAGGGCAGGCAATAGGAAAGGGTAAAGGAGGTGAGGTAGGGAGGGGTGAGAGGGTACTGGAGGGGAGGTAGGGAGGGGAGTCAAGAACAGGGGAAAATGGCTAAATTGTCAACAATGGATGGCATTACAGATGAGATTAGGAGTGCAGACTATTGGTGGACAGTAGCAGTACATGCTAAAAAATTATTAGTAGGAAATCTCGAAAATACAGAAAAAAGTAGGTAGTTCCAGGTGAATGTAAATGTCACTTTGGCTTCTCCCTTCCTTTCTTATATAAATTTTTTTTACGAGAATAGATTATACGGCATATTTCAAAGGGGAAATTTCCATGGGAAATTAGCGAACGAGTGCACGTGAGGTGTTGTCAGGTGATAATTAGCCAAATCAAGGTGTATAACACTATCACTTACCTTGTTTCTCTTTGGTATATATTATTTTGTATAAGAATAGGGCATAGGGCTTATTTCAATGGATGAAATCAGTGGATAATTCCGGGGGAAATTTGCTTTAGCGAAGCGCGTGAGGTGAGAGGACAGGGTAATGGAGGGGAGGTAGGGAGGGGAGTCAGGAAAGGGGAAAAATGGTTAAATTGTCAACAATGGATGGGAGTACAGATGAGATTTGGAGTGCTGACTAGTGTTGGACATTGGCAGTAATGATAGATGATACATGCCACCACTTGTAAGCCCGGGATAATTCAAAATAACACAGAATCACAAAAGTGACGCCCCGTGGTATGATCCATTGCACCCGAGCATCACGAAAGAGACGCCCCGCGGTTAAGGGGTTAAAAACAGCTGATGATTCCGTAATATAGAGTGCCATGATCAGCTGTGCTGCTTCTGGATGCAAAGGATGCGGGAATTCATCAGAGAGAGATGGCATTACATTTCACAAGTAAGAAATATATCTTGTTGCTAAACGTTATGGAGTGTATTCTAGGTTCCGACTTCTCGGTCCTAGGTATGGTGCAATGTGGGGTTCTTTGTTCCAGACTGGGTCAGAGTCAGCCAGGAAGGAAGAAACACAAACACCTTGGGTCCAAGAGTACACTTATATATTTACTAAAAATACACACATACACTATTCCATGATCAAAGCTGGGTGGATACAATAGCAGTTACAAGGATCACTCTCAATTCCTAGTTCAGCTCGTCTAATATGGGATCGCACCTGACTGATTTTACAATATGTCCATCCAGTATCACAACAAGTATCCCACAGAAATATTCAGGCACATGACTTGTGACACATACATATACAACAGGGCTTAGTGTCTCCGGCAAAACTGAGATGATAATATAGATATATACTCAACCTTAAGCCTAGGTGTCCGCGTCACAGAGACGAAAGCCTAGCTAATATAATATATTCGCGTCACATAGACGAAGCCCTAGCTAACTTAGTCTATGCCGCGTCACATACAAGAGAGTATATATGTATATGGTCTCACACTGGCAGTCACCTGAGGGGGATTTGATGAGGCTGTGGTGGGTGTACTCTCGTGGGAGTGGAGGGAGGGGGGGGATATAGTACGAGTCCACAGGCGCGGTTACACTGACGTCTGTTGTCCTGTGGGGGAGGTGACACTGGGGGAATATTGGTCACAGTTGGGGGGAGGATCCGACTCGTGCGGGTATGCTGAGTACTCCGTGTAATAGCACTTTGAGTAATAGGGTACACTAGAATGCACAGGGGGTGAGCATACTGGGGAAAGATCACACGTTATTTGCGGGGGATCACAGGGAGGGTTCACTGTGGGGCGGGGCTGGTCACACTGGGGGAATGTAAAGGGAGGATCTATTACTCACAGTTTCTGACAGAGAGGAGGACAGGGCCCGCTATGACGGGAGTTCCAAGTGGCGGCCTGGCGTGGGAGGGGGGCTGCCCGGTGAGTAGTATAGATGCAGGTGGTCCATTGGGTTGCCATGAGTCAGAGAAGAGTGGGCCGGTGGTGTGTAGGGCGGCTCCCTAGCCGCTATGGCCTGACAGGAGGCCGGGCTGTCGGGGCTGGGGCCAAAGAGGTTCAACAGGCGCACAGCTCGGCGCCGGCCCTTCGTCGTTATTGGGGTTCTGGGAGAGGACCTGGGGAGGCCCGGGGCTGGGGTCGGGCACAGAGGAGCCAGCCTCTGGTACGTCTGCTGCTCCTTCTGGGGGATAGCAACCCTTGAGGCTCCTCTTGAGTCCTCTGTCAAAAAGGAGACCGGTCCAGGGGACTCGGTGTTCGAGGGTCTGCTTGGGAGCTTGTCTATGCAAGTCCCACCCCGATTCTGGTGAGAGTTCCCTCTGCTTGAGTGTAGTGTCGTTTTCCTGCACGCTGCCGGGTGGTCTGGCTGCGGAGAAGTAGGACATCGGGGCGCGAGGGACATATGACGCTCTTGACTGGTAGATGTGACAGGTAAACCAGCATCCCTGTCACCCCCTAGTGGGGTTGTTATCGCCCCCCCCCCGTACTCTCCTCCTGGGGTGGTGGTGTCTGGCTCACCTTGCCGCGCGGATATTTAACTAATTCTATAAGAGTACTGCTCCATGGGGTGGGGCGGGAAGATTCTTCCACAGTATCCCTGCATGAATGAGCCCTCTAAAATGGGCCCATTTATCTTCAGTCTTTCTCTCCATGTCCTCTTCTCTTCTGTTCACATTCTCTTGTAGATATTTCCATGTTTCTTCCGGCCTTTATCAATCTGGACATTCGGTTTCATAACATGGATAGTGCCATAAAGGGTAAGACCTATGGCGTTGTTTTATACTCATTGGCTAAATGTACCCAATATAATTCGATGAACTAGGCAGAAAAAAAATCATAATCCATATATGTTTTTGTATTATAAGCAAAAAGTGTCTCTTTATTAATAATCACTGCTTAGTGGAAATAAAGTATTTGAATTTGAATTAGAGTGTCGGTGTTTCAATATGACCGCCAAAATCACACGCCACAGACACATCAGTTCAGTTCAGTTCAGTTGGTAGGTGAGGAGTATTGCCTTTTCATCGGCACTCCTCTTGTCAATTCATTTTTCTAGTTTATTATTTTTCTTGTATTTAGCTCGTGTGTCTTTTGTTTTGTTTTTTTTTGTATTTTTTTCTATTCTTTGCTATTTGTTAACGTATTCTTCTTTCTTTCCTTAATTTCTCTCTTTTCCTCTATATATGATATAAAGAGTCTTTTGTTCTTCCTATATTTTCTTCACTAAACAGTAATTGTCCTATTAAATTGTTTTCATTTTCTATATAAGGCTGTTGTAGGTGTTCTTCCTTATTCCTGTCTTCCTGATACAATGGGCACCATAATGAAAAGTGTTTTATGTTCTCTTCTGCTGCCCCGCACAAATCACATTTAATATTGCCTCCTGAAAATCTCTTCCTATCATTTAGTGGTAAATTATTTGTTCTATTTTTATATAATACTATGGATGCTATGGTATTATCATATATTTTTTCTTCTTTTATATTTGATTTATAATTTTTATAAATTTCCAGACTCTTTTTTTCATTTATTTCTTCCATTGAGATGAGTCCCAGTTCTTTACTTTTTCTTTGATGTCTTTAATACTAATATTTTTTACTGATTTATTTTCTAATCCTATTTCTCTCATGTATGTTTTTACTGTACATATCCACTGGTCTTTTCTACTTTCCATCTTTTCTTGCATTATTCTTTTAATTAAGTCATTTTTACCTTCTTCTAATCCATATTTTAAGTACTTAATATATCCTTCCATTATTCTGCTCTGCATACATGATGCCCCTATTTCTCCTCTCAGTGTTGGTATCTGAGCATATCTTGTGCCCCTAATATGTATCGGTAAACGCTGTTTTCAGTTCTTTGTAGTTCCTCTATTTCGTTTTTTGTAAATTCTAGTATATTTGCCCCGTACAGTATAGTTGGGAGTACCACACTTTTCCAGTAAGTTTTGCCTATTAGTACCTTAGTGACACTTTGGGCTATAATTGTGTGTGTGATGTTTGCCATCTTTTTAGCTTTTTCAATTATCCGTCTCTTGTGCACTCTAAAGCATCTTCTCTGGTCGTTTATTGTAATTCCTAAATATTTGGTTTCATTTGTTAACTCTATCTCTCTTATTTTTTCGGGTTTGTTTTTCATGTTAAAGATCAGGATTTTACTTTTTGTTTTATTTATATTTAGCCCACACTCTTCTCCTACTGTAATCAAACTGTCTACTATTTTTCCTGCCTCTTCTATTGTATGAGCTAGTAGCAGACCGTCATCTGCAAAGAACAGTGCTGCTATTTTAAATATTTCATCCTTATACCCTGTGCCTTCTTTTTCCAACCTGTTTATTATATAGTAGGTTATCATTTTAAATATTGTGGTTGAGCTTGTGCATCCTTGCCTTATGCCACTATTAATCTTTATTTCTGTTTTATTTTCTTTGCCATATTCTATTGTTGTTCTGTCCCCCGTATAAGTGTCTGCTATTACCTCTATTATATCTTCTTGTACCTTGTATTCTTTTAGTATTTCTGTTATGCTGAGTGTTTTTAGGCCGACTCCTCGTACTAAAAACACTAGCTACTGAGCGGGGTCCTCTTTCCGGACCGGAAGTAAAGCACTAACAAAGGAACAGGACATAAAAACTAGGCAGTCCACCTTTAACACATCTATTACCTTAATTCTAACACAGTGACAATATTACATAGAATGATATTCTGGACAGGGGATACAGATATACAAAGTTACGTTAAGACAACACGGGATATTCACACACACTATAATTATACTTTACAATGGGTTAAGGGTCCATAAGTGAATGTGACTAACTTTCATTAAAGTCCAAAAGGTCTTAGTGCACTGGTACAATAGAGATGTATGGGCTTGATGAGCCAGGGGAGGATTACTACTATAAAAGAACAGGGGGAGCAGATCACTATAATTTACTGGCTGGGCTCGGCGCGGCGACTCTCGCCCGCGCGTGCACTGATAAGGGGGAACTCTTCTATTCTGGGCTGGGGGAACAACACTAGATTCACGGGCCCAGAACTTATAGTCTTTATCAAGGGAAAGTAATCACGGACCTTATAGGTGGGATCCCTCTTATTCACTTTGTCACTGTATCACTGTCTCTGTCTCACTGTAGGAGGGAAAGTCACTAATCTTGCTCTATTTTCTGGGGCGATATCACTCTGTCACTTTAAGGGGACCTCCGGGGGCTCTACCCGTGGCGGGAATCACTGTACCCGCTGGGGGTAGACTCGACCCGGGTCCGATCCACTGAGGCGTTGCAGGGAGACCCTCTTGCCTGGGGTCTCGACCTGTTGTAGACCCTCTCTCTGGTCCCGTCATCACGGTGCAGGGAGACCCTCTTGCCTGGTGTCTCGACCTGTTGTAGACCTCCTTCTCAGGGTCCCGTCGTCGTGGTGCAGGGAGGCCCGTCTATGTGGGGCCTCGACCTGTTGTGTTGGCCCTCAGGACTGGGGCCAAACAGGTGAAGCAGTTGTGTCTGGCATCGGAGGGTCTGCGGCAGGGGGAGGTCAGCGTTGGTAGGCTGCTGGGCTCGCCTGGGGGTTCGAGGGCTGTGGAGGTCTGTCAGGGGATGTGCCGTCAGGTGTGGGCTGTGGCCTCGTCTCCTGCTGGTACCTGGGGAAGACAAGAATTTCCCGGGTGTGGGACGTAGGTCCCGACTGGGACTGGGTCTCTGTTCGGGTGACACTTTCGGGGCAACTCTCCCGAGTGGTGTCCAGCTACTCCTGCAGGAGTTGACTGAATTTACAGGACACACAGAGGCCGTGATCTCTCTCTTACACAGGGAGGGTAGCACAGAGGCGACTCTCTCTCTTGTCTCCGATACAGCCGTTGCGCCAGGTCGATCGGTCCTGGGACCCACTTGTGGCTTTATACAAGGGGCTCTTACCCTTGGGGTGGCTAAGGGTGTTGGCCCCGTATAGTCCACTATTGGGCCTCCTGCCCTGTTTGTGATAGAGGGTATTTCTCCCTCGTTAAAGGACCTCCTGTCCTGGTAGTGGCAGAGGGTATTTCTCCCTCGTGGCTCACTGTGGCAGAGGGTACTAGACCCTCGTGGCTCACCAGAGTAGCTGCAGAGGATGGTATTTCCTTGTGGCTCGCGGTGGCAGCAGGTGCGAACACCTCGTGGCTCACCAAGGGACCTCCTGCCCTGTTGGGGTGAAGCTGTGGTCGTCACCACAAAACTACTAGGGACTGATATTAAATCAGTCCCACCCCACTGCTGTCAATGGTCAACCCGCCGTGTAAGTTGTTGCGGATCTAGGCTCACCTGGTGTTGGGGCAGTTGTGGGAAGAAGGGGCACAGGTCAGTGGTGGTTGGATGACCCTCTTGTCCCGTGTCATTAACCTGACCATTATCTCCTCCTCGGGTGGTGGGGTGGTGGTGGCCTGGTGGTGGTGTGGGGGGTGGCGGGGCGGAAGGTCCGGTCGCAGGCATTTTACCACCGTCGCTTGTGAAAAAGTCACGACCCCGTGACTGCGGGTAGTAGGTGATGGTGGTGGGTGTCCTGTTGACTGGGGTGAAGTGCTGCAGGAGGTTGATCCAGAGGTTGGTCATCGTGGTCGGTTCGTGGGCTGGGTTGATGAAAAGTCGGATGGAGGATGGGCGGTTTGTGTGGCGTAGGCGGCGAAGAAGTTGGGGCGTCTGTCGGATTCTGATGGGCGGCTGGCCATAAGGTAGCCACTGGACACGGGTGATTTTCATGCTGCTGGTTGGGTCTTGGTGAGGCGGCTGTAGCTGAATGCTGGCTAGGGTTGGCAGGTCGGTGCTTTTATGGGGAATGGGTCTGTGGGTAGGGGATTTGACTTTGGGGAATTGGGACTTGGGGTTTTTCCATCGTGCCTGGTGGAGAGGGAGGGTGATGGGGGAGGTGTTTGGGGTAGTGGGTTTTTGTGGTTGTGTGTGGTGGGCTGGTTGGTTAATGTGGGGTGGTGTAGGTGTAGACCTGGGTGGTGGGCATGAAAGGCGGCCTGATCTGGTAGTGGTGTTGGTGAGTGTGGGTGTGGGTGGTGAGGGTGGTTGAGCACGTGGTGGTGGTGAGGGTGTGCGGGTGTTGGGGGGTGAGGTGGGTGGCAGGGTGGTGTGGCGGGTATAGTGAGCATGGTCGCTGGGTAGGGCGGGCGCGTTTGCTTGGGTGGTTCTGGGCGTTGTGTGGGTGCAGGTGGGCGAAGGTGGAGGAATGTGGTTTGAGGAGGTAGTGGTTTGGGGTGGTGGAGAGGCAGGGGATGGAGGGGGTGTGGTGTGGGGGTGGTGTGGGAATGGGTGGTGGAGTGTGGTGTGGGAGTTGTTGAGTATGTGGTGGTGCCGGGTGGGGGTGGTGGTGAGGGCGGCGGTTGAGGTGAGTCAGGATCCGGGGTGGTGGGGGGTGGTGTGGTTGTAGGTGAGGTGCTGGGTGGGGGTGAGAAGTAGTAGGCGTATGAGCGTGGGGGGTAATTCCCGGAAACGTCGTCGTGGCCAGGTGGCCGGGCAGAGGTGCTGGGCGCGCGGGTGTGGGGGTGGTCATTGTTGGGTGGGTGGAAAGGTCGCACGTGGCGGTTGCGATACGTGCGTTGCTGGCCGTGTTGATTGATGATGACTTGATATGGGTTCGGAACTTGGGTTATGGTAAAGGGTCCGATGAATCGTGGTGCAGTTTTATTTGGGGTAGGGAGTTGGGCGACGACAACGGATTGGCCGGGTTTGTAGGGGTTGGTGTGGTTGGTATCGGGTGTAAGGTCTTGTTGTGCTTGTAGGTGGTGGAGGCGGCATTTGAGATGGTGGAGAGGGTTGGTGGGGGAGGGTGGGGAGGGTGGCTGGAGGTGGTGGCGGAGTGGGAGGAGGAGAGGGGTTTCCCCGAATACTCGCTCGTGTGGTGTTATGCCGTCTTCTCGCGGGCATGTGTTTAGGCCCCATTGAACTATTTTGACGTGAGCAGGCCAGTCTTCATTTCCTGTTTGTGTAATGCTAGTGCGGACTTGATTGAGGAGGGAGCGATGGCTTCTTTCACAGATGCTGTTGCCTTGTGGCCAGTAGGGGGATGAGTGGGAGATGTGGAATCCAAATATTTTAGCTAATTCCTGCCAAACTTTTCCGGTGAATTCTGGTGCATTGTCGGAGTGTAATGTCTGGGGAATGCCGAAGTATGGAAATACGTGGCGAGTCAGAGCATCAGCGACGGACACTGCACTGTGATCTTTAGCAGGACAAGCTATGATGAATTTAGAATAGACGTCAACGAAGGTGATTATATATTTACCCTCTCGCACACGATAAGTTTCAGTAAGTTTTCTGGCTCACGATTTTTCACTACCAAGTCGCCCGGCCGGGGAGCGCGCGCGCGGCAAATTTGAGTGAATGAAACACATTCTTGCCTTATTTTCGCCACCCAAAAATCCATGTATTCCCATGAAACCTATCTCAAGGTAGGCATCGATGTTTGTTCTATCTGATAAACAGGACCAAAACACAGGAAAACACCAGCAAAAAAAGTTATTAGCCCTGGAAGCATGGTCGAGTAAACTGTTTTCACTTCCCAACATCGCCGTTTGAATGTTTTCCATCATACAGGAAAATGATCTAATAAGTTTTTATAGAGAATTTCATCAGCTTTCTAACGAAACAAATCTGGTTGAAATACGATGTATACTTTTCGAGAAAATGGCCAAAAACTGAAAGCCATTTTCGGAAAAATTTCACTGACCTCTGAGAACTAAGTTTTCCCAGACACCTTATGTTTTTATTACATAGTAATATGCCCAAATTCACCAGCTTTCCCCATCTCAAATATGAACCTCATACGCCTCATAGTTCTCGAGTAAATCGAAAGAAAGTACTAGGCACTCCGTCCGTGATTGACTTTCGTGATGCGCGCACGGCGTATGCAATGTTCCCGCCTACGTAACAACGAATTCTTATCATAAATATTACATAGTTATGTATTGTACATACATAGAATTTACTGCTCTTTATCATGGTTCAAACGTGAAATCGATACGTCCAATAGTTTTCGAGTAATTGGCCGACAAAGTGAGAGTATTACTACAAGCGTTAATCAATGGTAACAGCCGCGAAGAGACACTCATTTCCACCGCCTTTTCTCACACAAAACGTAAAATAATGCTTACATTTTGGTATTGATCATACGTAGAATTTAGTGGTATAGATCATGGTTGTTACAGAAAATCGATAAGTCTAATAGTTTTCGAGTAATTGGCCGACAAAGTGAGGTTAGTACTCCGAGCGCTTGTCACTGATAAAAAACGCGAGGAAAAAGAAAAAAAAACTCGCTTTTTACCCCCCAAAACGCTACCAAAGGCTTACATTCTGGTATTGATTATACGTAGAATTTAGTGGTATTGATGATGGTTGTAACAGAAAATCGATGTCTAACAGTTTTCGAGTAACTGGCCGACAAAGTGAGGTTATTACTCCGAGCGAATGTCACTGATAACAAACGCGAGGAAAAAAAACATTTCCCTCGCCTTTTACCCCCCAAAACGCTACCAAAGGCTTACATTCTGGTATTGATCTTACGTAGAATTTAGTGGTACTGATGATGGTTGTAACAGAAAATCGATAAGTCTAATAGTTTTCGAGTAATTGGCCGACAAAGTGAGGTTACTCTTCCTATCGCTACCAACTTTTACACACACTGTTTTTTCCTTGCACACCTGCCTGAAGACTATGCTACCAACCTTTTTTCCCCCTATCTGTACAGACTGTTACATCTTCCATGGATGTTTTCCTATTGTTATAACCAACTACACATAAACATAACTCTTCTATAGTTACTGCTGTGGAGTTTTACTTTCTTTCATATGTGTAATCTGTAGGAGAAAATGGTTATTTGTCTGAAAGTTGGAGAGGTAATGGTAATAGATTATTATATATATCAACAAAATTTGCAGAACTCACTTCCTCCAGGGGTGTTGATCCAGTTAGACCAGGGATTTGAAGATGAGGAGTTATGTAGTGTGTGTGAGTCAGCTTCTCCCTGAGAGTATGAGGTAACGCTATTTTTAGCACACACCACACTCGTTCACGGAAACTCGCAGCTTGTTTGACGTATATTTCATACAATTCCATACGCATTTACACTATCAGAATCACAATAATTCCAGCCCTAAAACACCGGTAATTCTCCCCTCCCGACTTCAGGTTTGCCCCTTCACAACACTCTGTTTCATGCCGTACGTAACGCTTGCTGGCTCCATAATTTCACCAAGCCATCCACAGTATCTTTCACACAATATATATTTATGCCTTGGCTTCATTTATATACGTATTTCCACTCACGCCATACGGCCTATGGGGGGGCGGAGTGGCAAAACCCCGCTACACTGACCATGCGTCTGGTTCCAAGGCCCAACGATTGCTAACGGCCAGAATTGCTTTTCAATTCGTATATGTATGTTCCATCGACAACATCACGTCGCTATATGTTCACATACAATGTATTATCTCACTGAGTCAATAGGGCCTTTGCCTTGGGCAAGAGGGGGAGAATTATGGACGATTTAAAGGGAACCACGAGCTGTCAAACACCACTGCCTGACTGCTCGACAAACACTGAGGTTGGAGGGAGTGGGCTGAGGTAGATAAGGCAAAGCAGCGTTGCCAATGACTTACCTCGAGAGAGCTTTGGCGGCTCTATGACGCGTCCAAAAATCACGCAAATCGGCCTATAAGTTTTTTTCTGACGATTATTTTGGTGCTTAAACCACGCAATTCGAGTGACTGTGCCATTTCGCAAAGGAGGCGACGTCACTCGAATCGAGTGACCGTGTCTGAGAGGGTTTATATCCTGCTTTGGGGGTGAGTGGTCCGACGACGTCGAGGGATAGCAGTTACCAGGGTTTTGTTGCCGTTAGTTTTCTGGATGGGCCTGGTGTGCAGGTGATATCTTTTCCTAACGCACAGGCTCGGCAGGATTGTACGATGTTTTTGGCGATGGTGGTGGGGTTCGGTGTCCAGTATATGTCGTTGAACACTTGGGTGAATTTCTTGGTGCCCAAGTGGATACCGTTGTCGGCATGGAGGTGGAGCATGGTGTCATGGGCGGTTGTGGGGCTCAGGACTATGTGGCCGTTAGGGTCAAACAAGTGTTCGCCATGCAGGTGGAGCTTGCTGAAAATATTCGGCGGAATCCAGGTAGGGCGTTGGTTGTCTTGCCACATCTTGATGAGGTCGGGTTCTGGCGAGATGGTATTGATGGGTAGTCTTGATAGGGCGTAGGCGTTCGTGTGGAGCTTGCCTGGACGATACGATATTTCAAAATCGTGTTCTAAGGTTTCGCGCCATCTAGTAAGCTGGGCGTTCGTGGTGTTGGATTGGCGCAACCACTGTAGGGACTGGTGATCCATGATGATGATCACATTGGTGCCTGATATGTATGAGCAAAAGTACTCAAGTGACCATATTATCCCTAGGCATTCGCGTTTGGTGGCTGCGTAATTCTTTTCCGCCGAGTTCAGGGTGCGGCTGGCACAGGCGATGATGTGTTCGCGGCCGTCCTGTACTTGTGCAAGGACTGCCCCTATTGCGTGGAGTGAGACGTCTGTGTACAGGCGGAATGGTAGGTTGTAGTCTGGAAAGGTGACAACTGGGGCGGAGGTGAGTTTGGCTTTGAGGGTGGTGAATGCAATTTGCCGGGGTTCAGTCCAGGCGAAGGGTTCTCCTTTTTTTGTAAGATCGTGCAAGGGTTTTGCGATGTTCGCGAAACCTTTCATGAAGCGCCGATAATAGGAGGTTAGTCCTAGGAAGGCCCTGGTTTCGTGCACATCGAGGGGTGGTGGGATGTCGGCGATTGCACGTAGCTTGTCGGGGTCGGGGGAGATGCCCTCTGTGTTGATCAGGTGTCCGAGGAAGGAGACTGATCTTTCAACTAGCACACATTTGGTTGGTTTTAGCTTCAATCCAGCCTGTCGTATGCGCTGGAATACCTGTTTGAGGTGGTGGAGGTGGTCGGCCCGGGTATGGCTGAAAACAATTACATCATCCAGGTAGGCTAAGCAGGTTTCCCAGGTGAGTCCGCTCAGCACAGATTCCATCAGGCAGGAGAATGTAGCAGGGGCGTTGCAGAGTCCAAAGGGAAGGACGTTGAATTCGTAGTGCTTCCCATTTGATGTTGAGAAGGCGGTTTTGTGTTTGTCGTCGGGGTGAACTGGAACCTGCCAATAGCCAGATTGCAGGTCTAAGGTAGAGAACCAGGTAGATCCATGTAGGGAATCTAGGGAGTCATCGATCCTGGGTAGTGGCGTAGCGTCTTTGATGGTAACGTCATTTACTTTGCGGTAATCGACGCAAAACCGCATGGTTCCGTCTTTTTTTCGCACGAGTACTACAGGTGATGACCATGGGCTGGTGGAGTTTGATATGACCCCGGCATCCAGCATTTCTTGAACCTGTCGGTCTTCTTCTGCCCGTTGTTTGGGATTTTTTCTGCGAGATGGTTGGCGAATGGGAGGTCCTGTAGTGTGAATTTCGTGGCTTAGGTAGGTGGTATGGCCAAGATCGGTTGGGCCGATGGAGAATAAGTCCTGAAAGTCCAGGAGTAGTTGGTGGAGGCTGTTTGACTGGGCAGGGGAGAGATGTGGTGGTATGTTGGGGAGGGTGGGGTGATTGGGGGGTGGTGTTGAACATGGCTCTGCCTCTTCTGTGTCACCGATGATGAGACCTCGAGGCAGGGTTAAAGGTGTGGTAGCGAGATTGGCAACGTGTATTTGGTGGGCGTGGGGGGGGAGGAAAGTGGGAGAGACTAGGCAGGATGACAGGGGTCCGGTGGGGATGGACGGTGAAAAAAGGACTGATGTACCTGAGGGTCTGGTGAGTGTAACCCATGCTTCGTGGTGGGGTGGAATGGTAACGGTGGAAGCAATAGTGGCAGGGAATGAGGGATTCTGTGATGGCGGGGGTGGAGTGGGGGTGGGGTTGGAAGGGAATTAATTGAGGCATTTGGGGAGGTTAGACTTGGTTTACATGTACAGGTGGGCTGGAGAGGGAGCGTGTGGGCAGTGTGGTGTGTGTGTGGGCGGTGTGGGGGTGGTGGTGGTGGTTTTTTTCTTTTTTTTTCCTTTCCTTGTTGGAGGATGCTTGGTTAGGGTGGGCTGGACCGAAGTGGAGGCGACGTTGATAGCAATCAATGGTCGCGTGGAGTTTCTGAAGCAGGTCCAGGCCAAGGTAACCATCATATTGGCTACAGGAGGAGTCAAAAATGATGAATGGGTGGTCGGTGGAGACTCGTTGGTGGGTGGTAGTTTGTAAGGCCCTGGTTTCCCCACGGATGGGTAGGGGGCCATCCCCGGCGTCTACGAGGTTGGCTGAAGTGGGGAGAAGTGGGCCGAATGCTGAGATGTGTCGGGAGTAAAAGTGGGAGTAGAGACAAGACCTGGCTGCTCCCGTATCCACCAGTAATCTTGTCTTGACCCTGTTCAGCCATATCTTGTTGTAGACTGGGGGTTTGTAGCTATGTGAGGTGGCCCCCGCCACCGTGGGGAGGTGCGGGGGCGGGCCTAAAAATCCATCTGCTGAGGATGGGGGTAGTCGTCGTGCTCGTCGTAGTCCGGTCCTTGGTAGAGCAGTGGTGGTACGTCGTCCTCTTGGGCGTCGTCATCAAGGGAGGAAACTTTCCTACGGCCTTGTTGGGGATTCTTTCGCCGATTCGCCTTGGGGATTATGTCATGAAGGGGGCAGGTGTGGCTGCAAGCCGTGAACTCCCAAGGGTTTATACTGATCAAGTTCCCTTGTTCCCTGAGGTTGTGGCGCTTCCTCTGCGGGTAAGCCCTGGGTACTGTGGGAGGCGGGTCTGCAGGCGACTGGTGAGGCGGCGGCTTGGGTTTAGGTGGGGGGTTGTGGTTTGTGGGGAACTTTGTCACTGTGTGAAGCGGTTGTGGTGTGGGACGGGTGGCGAGAAGACACCTGACGAGCTGCAGGTCTTGGTCCATATTTCCTGAGGGATCATAAATGGAGAAGTGTTCCCTGACTATGCTCGGGAGGATCCTCAGCAGGGCGTTGAAGGTATGAGTGTCCCGAGTATTTATTTCAGCTTCGGGATAAGCGGCGGTGACGAGGTGCCGAGCCTGGATGAAAGTATCATCCAGGTTACCGTCATAGGTGAGGGCGTCGAGTTGTGAGAGTGCGACAACTCTGCCCATGCAAGGCATAAAAGCCTGTTTCACTATCTGAGTGAACTGGTCCCATGACAGTTCTGGGACTATTTTGGGTGCGACATTTGTGATAATTTTTCCCAGATTCGGTAGTGTGACTGCAATCTTCTCCTTATCTGAGTCAAACGCTATGTCTAAAAGGGGTTTGATCATGTCCAAATAAACATCCATGTCACACTGGTCCGGGTTGAATTTTGGTAATTGAATGTGCGGTTTAGCTGCCATTGTGCAAGTTTCCTTTACGTTCCTCCGTGCTTTTACTCGGATCCAGAACCACTGCTTGCCACCAGTGTTATGCTGAGTGTTTTTAGGCCGACTCCTCGTACTAAAAACACTAGCTACTGAGCGGGGTCCTCTTTCCGGACCGGAAGTAAAGCACTAACAAAGGAACAGGACATAAAAACTAGGCAGTCCACCTTTAACACATCTATTACCTTAATTCTAACACAGTGACAATATTACATAGAATGATATTCTGGACAGGGGATACAGATATACAAAGTTACGTTAAGACAACACGGGATATTCATACACACTATAATTATACTTTACAATGGGTTAAGGGTCCATAAGTGAATGTGACTAACTTTCATTAAAGTCCAAAAGGTCTTAGTGCACTGGTACAATAGAGATGTATGGGCTTGATGAGCCAGGGGAGGATTACTACTATAAAAGAACAGGGGGAGCAGATCACTATAATTTACTGGCTGGGCTCGGCGCGGCGACTCTCGCCCGCGCGTGCACTGATAAGGGGGAACTCTTCTATTCTGGGCTGGGGAATAACACTAGTTTCATGGGCCCAGAACTTATAGTCTTTATCAAGGGAAAGTAATCACGGACCTTATAGGTGGGATCCCTCTTATTCACTTTGTCACTGTATCACTGTCTCTGTCTCACTGTAGGAGGGAAAGTCACTAATCTTGCTCGATTTTCTGGGGCGATATCACTCTGTCACTTTAAGGGGACCTCCGGGGGCTCTACCCGTGGCGGGAATCACTGTACCCGCTGGGGGGAGACTCGACCCGGGTCCGATCCACTGAGGCGTTGCAGGGAGACCCTCTTGCCTGGGGTCTCGACCTGTCGTAGACCCTCTCTCTGGTCCCGTCGTCACGGTGCAGGGAGACCCTCTTGCCTGGTGTCTCGACCTGTTGTAGACCTCCTTCTCAGGGTCCCATCGTCGTGGTGCAAGGAGGCCCGCCTATGTGGGGCCTCGACCTGTTGTGTTGGCCCTCAGGACTGGGGCCAAACAGGTGAAGCAGTCGTGTCTGGCGTCAGAGGGTCTGCGGCAGGGGGAGGTCAGCGTTGGTAGGCTGCTGGGCTCGCCTGGGGGTTCGAGGGCTGTGGAGGTCTGTCAGGGGACGTGCCGTCAGGTGTGGGCTGCGGCCTCGTCTCCTGCTGGTACCTGGGGAAGACAAGAATTTCCCGGGTGTGGGAGGTAGGTCCCGACTGGGACTGGGTCTCTGTTCGGGTGACACTTTCGGGGCAACTCTCCCGGGTGGTGTCCAGTTACTCCTGCAGGAGTTGACTGAATTTACAGGACACACAGAGGCCGTGATCTCTCTCTTACACAGGGAGGGTAGCACAGAGGCGACTCTCTCTCTTGTCTCCGATACAGCCGTGGCGCCAGGTCAATCTGTCCTGGGACCCACTTGTGGCTTTATACAAGGGCCTCTTACCCTTGGGGTGGCTAGGGATGTTGGCCCCGTATAGTCCACTATTGGGCCTCCTGCCCTGTTTGTGATAGAGGGTATTTCTCCCTCGTTTAAGGACCTCCTGTCCTGGTAGTGGCAGAGGGTATTTCTCCCTCGTGGCTCACTGTGGCAGAGGGTACTAGACCCTCGTGGCTCACCAGAGTAGCGGCAGAGGATGGTATTTCCTCGTGGCTCGCGGTGGCAGCAGGTGCGAACACCTTGTGGCTCACCAAGGGACCTCCTGCCCTGTTGGGGTGAAGCTGTGGTCGTCACCACAAAACTACTAGTGACTGATATTAAATCAGTCCCACCCCACTGCTGTCAATGGTCAACCCGCCGTGTAAGTTGTTGCGGATCTAGGCTCACCTGGTGTTGGGGCAGTTGTGGGAAGAAGGGGCACAGATCAGTGGTGGTTGGATGACCCTCTTGTCCCGGGTCATTAACCTGATCATTATCTCCTCCTCGGGTGGTGGGGTGGTGGTGGCCCGGTGGTGGTGTGGGGGGTGGCGGGGCGGAAGGTCCAGTCGCGGGCATTTTAATTATAAATGCCCGCCATGCCCGCCGCAGGACCTCCCACCACACCACCCCCCACACCACCACTGAGCCGCCACCCCACCACCACCCCAGGAGGACACACCGGTGAGGTTAGTGACCCCGGGCAAGAGGATCATCAGGGCATCACGGCCCTGGGTCCCTATTCCCCGCAAGTGCCCCAACCCCAGGTGATCAGGGGAAGTGAACTACTGTGCGGGCGGAGCAGTGATCGACAGAATAGGGGTGGGACTGAAATAAATTAAGTCCCAGGTAAAACCGTATTGACGGCTTTGTTACACCCTCTAGGGCAGGAGGCCCAAGGGCATGAGGCCCAAGGCTACGGCCTAAGAAGAAGTAAAGAGAGAAAGACAACCCTAGGCTACAGCCTAACAGAGTGTGTAAAGGGGAAGGCGACCCCAGGCCCCGGCCTTAACACACCAGGGAGAGAGAGTTGCCTCAGTGCATCCCTCTCCTGCTGTTCTCCCCTTCAGGAGCAACATCCCGTGGACGGTCCCAAGCTGCAGTGTGCGGGCGACCCCGGTTGCCTGGCAGATGTTCCTGTGGGAGGTGATCGGCTGTCAGCTATGGCCAGAATACGGATCAGGGTAAAGAGCCCCTGCTACCATACATGTAGCACTTCCCTATTACGGAAGCAACACCCCGTGGACAGTCCCAAGCCGCAGCGTGCGGGCAACCCAGTTTGCCCGGTAGTTGTCTTTCGTACGGGTAGACACTCGGCTCCGGCCGGGGCACATACCAGGGTAGAGAATTCCCTGAAGGTAGATTCAATCCGTATTGGAGTGAGTGTGGCCTCTGCGCCCCTCCCTCCGGCTTGTCTCCTACTACGGGAGCAACACCACGCCAGCGGTCCCAAGCCGCGGCGAAAGGGCGACCCCGATCACCCTATAGGTGTCCCCCGTACGCCGGGCAAGTTCACGGCTACAGCCAAAGTGTGTAATAGGGGAAAGAGACCCCGAGCTCCGGCCTCCAGACACACCCGAGAGACCACAGGCAACGTGAGTCCTCCTCCAGCCTCTTTCCCTTCGGGGTGCCCTTCGTCACCATCCGGGAATATAGCCCTGGAGGAGACACTAGAGTGGTGGCAAGGCCCGATATCGGGCTTACTGCCAACACCCGGGAGTTCCTTGTTCCTGCCGGAGCCCCGTAAGAGACGCTGCCGCAGTCCAGTCCTGACGGCGCCTCTCCCTCTTGGTGCCCGCAGCCCCAGGACGCCCAGGCTCGACTCCACGACCCACGACGAAGGTGATTCGGGCTCCCTCACTCCCCGGAGTCGGAAGAAACAGGCCCAATTGCTCCGGCTGTTCGGCCCCAGTCCTGAGGGCCACCTACCAGGTCGAGGCCCCCAGACCAAAGGGCCTCCCTGCACCCCACCGGCGTGGCCCTAAGACGAGGGCCGCCTCTCAGGTTGAGGCCCCCAGACGGGAGAGCCTCCCTGTACCCTAAAGTGTAACTAACAGTGACTATACCCAGGAAACAGAGCAAAACAGTGACAGTGACTTCGCGAGAAACCATAGTAAACAGTGGCCCATCAGAACTTAGTGCTACCAGGGCAGAAAGTGAACTTTGTGAATTATCTTAGTCCCTCCCCATATTAAGGAACCAGGGAGTTTTCTGTGAATCTCGAGGTAGGGGCGCGGGCGAGTCAAAAGCTAAGTGTACGTGTCTCCGTGACAAGGTGACAGTGTCGAGTGTCGCTATCCGCACCCTACCTCTTTTATAGTAATATCCCCAAACCAGACTCCCAACCTTGTGTATTCTTAAAGTGAACAATCCCATTTATATATTTCCTCCAAGTGACATAAGCACCCTGTTAAAGAACACTCACAATCTCCCTGTGTGATTATTGTAGTGCGTATGATTATTCTGTGAAGCCAAGTGTTAACTCTGTATCTCTGTGTCCCTGTATCTTAAATATCATTCTATGTGTATTGTTACGAGTAGGATCTAGGTAATAGATGTGTGAAGGTATACTGCCTTGTTTTTATGTCCTGTCCCTTTGTTAGTGCTTTACTTCCTATCTAGAAAGAGGACCCCGCTTCAATAGCTAGCGTTTTTACGACGAGAAGTCGCCTTAAAAACACAGTATTACACTGGTGGGAAGCGGTGGTTCTGGATCCGAGTAAAAGCACGGAGGAACGAAGAAATGAAACTTGCACAATGGCAGCCAAACCACACATCCAATTGCCGAGGTTCAACCCGGACCAGTGCGACATAGAAGTATATTTAGATATGGTCAAACCCCTCTTTGACATAGGGTTCGACTCAGACAGAGAAAAGATTGCAGTCACACTACCTAACCTGGGTAAAATAATCACTACTGTCGCACCAAAAATCGTCCCAGAACTGTCATGGGACCAATTCTCGCAAATAGTGAGACAGGCTTTTACGCCATCAATAGGCAGAGTTGTCGCTCTCTCTCAACTCGACGCCCTTACCTACGACGGGAACCTGGACGATACATTCATCCAGGCTCGGCGCCTCATCAGCACTGCCTATCCCGAGGCACCTGCAAATGCCCGGGATATACATACATTTAATGCTCTATTGAGGATCCTCCCTAGCACAGTCAGGGAGCACTTCTCAATCTACGACCCCTCAGGGGACATGGAAAACGACCTGCAACTCGTCCAACGTCTGCTTGCCGCCTGCCCCACACCACAGCCACTCCACGCGGTGACACGTTTTCCAACAAAACAAAACCCTCCATCCAAACCTAAGCTGCCGCCTCACCAGCCAACTACAGAGCCGTCTCCCACAGTGCCTAGAGCTTACCCGCAGAAGAAACGCCCAAACCCCAGGGAGAAAGGAAACCTCATCACAATAAATCCCTGGGAATTCACGGCTTGCAGTCGCACCTGCCCCTTGCACGACATTAGGGAACAGCTTAAAGCTAGCAGGCGCAGAACCTTTCACCAAGGTCGCAAGAAAGTCTCCTCCTTAGACGCCGCCGCCCCGGAAGATGACGCACCGCCAACACACTATTCGGGAACGGACGACGATGACCAAGACGACACCACTCCGCAACAGATGGATTTTTAGGCCCGCCCCCGCACCTCCCCACGGTGGCGGGGGCCACCTCACAGAACTACAAACCCCCAGTCTACAACAAGATTTGGCTGAACGGGGTCAAGGCACGACTACTAGTGGATACGGGAGCAGCCAGATCGTGCCTCTACTCCCACTTCTACTCCCGCCACATCGCTGCATTTGGCCCTCTTTTCCCCACCTCAGCCAACCTCGTCGACGCGGGGGACGGCCCCCTGCCTATCCTTGGGGAAACACGGGCCCTTCAAACCCACACCCACCAACAAATATCCACTAGCCACCCATTCATCATATTCGACTCGACATGCGATCAATATGATGGATATCTCGGGCTGGACCTCCTCCAGAAGCTCCACGCCACCATTGACTGCCATCAACGCCGCCTCCACTTCAGTCCAGCCCATCCCAACCAAGCATCAATCAACAAGAAAAAAAAAAAAACACATCGAAGAAAAATCAGGAACACCACCCCTCACACACCACACAAACACACACGACCATCAAACACTCACCTGTCCCAAATCACTCATACACCTGACCCCAACCCAACCTCTCACACTGCCTCACCCCATCCACCCCCATCACCACCACCCACCACACATCATCTGGACCCCTCCCCATCTTTTCCTTCCACTATCGCCTCCTCAATCACAATTCCACCCCACCACGAAGCTTGGGTAAAACTAAACAAACCTTCTCATACCTCCGTCCTCTTCTCACCATCCATCCCCACCGGACCACTTTCTTCCTGTTTCGTAAGCCCTACCTTCCTCCCCCCACATGCCCACGAAATCCGTATCGCCAACCTCGCCACAACCCCACTAACCCTACCAAGAGGACTCATCATCGGCGACACAGAAGAAGCCGAACCATGCCAAGCACCACCCCCGGACCATCCAACTCTCCCCGACCTACCATCACACCTATCCCCTGCCCAAACCAACAGCCTCCGACAACTCCTCCTGGACTTTCAGGACCTATTCTCCTCCGGCCCAACCGACCTTGGCCATACCACCTATCTCAGCCATGAGATACACACGACCGGACCTCCAATTCGCCAACCATCACGACGAAAGAATCCAAAGCAACGGGCAGAAGAAGACCGGCAGGTCCAGGACATGCTAGATGCCGGCGTAATCTCCAACTCCACTAGCCCATGGTCCTCACCAGTGGTACTGGTAAGAAAACAAGATGGGACAATGCGCTTTTGCGTAGACTACCGCCGAGTCAACGACGTCACAGTCAAAGATGCAACTCCCCTACTCCGAATAGACGACTCACTGGACTCCTTACATGGCTCGACATGGTTCTCCACCCTAGACCTACAATCGGGCTATTGGCAAGTCCCCGTACACCCCGACGACAAACACAAAACCGCCTTCTCAACATCAAACGGGAAGCATTATGAATTCAACGTTCTTCCTTTTGGACTATGCAATGCCCCTGCCACATTCTCCCGTCTGATGGAGTCAGTCCTCAGTGGACTAATCTGGGAGACTTGTTTGGCGTATCTCGACGACGTCATCGTCTTCAGTCGTACCTGGGCCGACCACCTCCACCGCCTCAAACAAGTGTTTCACCGCATACGCCAAGCAGGGCTAAAATTAAAACCAACAAAGTGCATCTTGGCCGAGAGATCAGTTTCTTTCCTGGGACACCTAATTAAAACCGAAGGCATTTCACCAGACCCAGATAAACTATGTGCCATCGCCGACATCCCCCTGCCTCGCGACGTACATGAAACCAGAGCCTTCCTTGGGTTAACATCATACTATAGGCGGTTTGTCAAAGGATTTGCTGATATCGCCAAACCCCTACATGATCTAACAAAAAAGGGCGAGCCTTTCGTGTGGACCGAACCAAGGAAAACAGCATTTACCACCCTCAAATCCAAATTAACCTCCGCCCCAGTAGTCGCTTTCCCAGACTACAACCTCCCATTCCGCCTGTATACTGACGTATCACTCATCGCCATAGGGGCTGTCCTTGCACAAGTACAAAATGGGAGGGAGCACATCATCGCTTGTGCCAGCCGCACCCTGAATCCTGCAGAACGGAACTACGCGGCCACCAAACGCGAGTGCCTAGGGATCATCTGGTCCCTAGAATACTTCCGTTCCTACATCTCAGGCACCCACGTGATAGTCATTACAGATCACCAATCCCTGCAATGGCTACGGCAATCAAACACCACCAATGCCCAACTGATACGCTGGCGAGAGACACTCGAAGAGTATGATTTCGAAATCGCATACCGACCAGGCAAACTCCACACAAACGCCGATGCCCTATCCCGCCTTCCAATCAACGCCATCTCGACAGAACCAGACCTGGTCCAAATGTGGCACAACAAACAACGCCCTACCTGGATCCCACCGAACACATTCGCTAAACTCCACCCACACGGCGAAAACCTCTTCGACCCAAACAGACACATCATCCTAAGCCCCGCCACTGCCCACGACACCATGCTCCACCTCCATGCCCATAACGGCATCCACCTGGGAACAAAGAAACTGCTACAAGTCTTTAATGATATGTACTGGACCCCGAACCCATCACCATCGCAAAGAAGATCATACAATCATGTCGAGCATGTGCCTTAGGAAAGGACATCACCCGAACACCAGGCCCCTACAGGAAAATTAACAGCACACAAACCATGGCAACTACTCTCCTTAGACATCGTCGGCCCTCTCACACCAAAAGCAGGCTACAAGTACATAATTACCTTCGTGGATGTATATTCAAAGTTTATCATCGCCTGCCCCGCCAAAGATCACAGTGCAGTATCAGTTGCCGATGCCCTCACCCGACATGTATTCCCTTATTTTGGTATTCCACAGGCTCTACATTCTGATAATGCTCCAGAATTTACGGGAAAAGTCTGGGAAGAACTAGCAAGCATATTCGGATACCACATCTCCCACTCATCCCCCTACTGGCCCCAGGGCAACAGCATCTGCGAGAGAAGCCATCGCTCCCTTATGAACCAGGTCCGCACACGCATTATGCAAACAGGAAACGAAGACTGGCCTGCCCACGTCAAGATCATCCAATGGGGCTTAAATACATGCCCATGAGAAGACGGAATAACTCCACATGAAAGAGTTTTCGGGGAATCCCCCTTACTCCTACCACTCCGCCACCACCTACAGCCACCCACCCCACCCTCCACCACCGACCCTCTCCACCACCTCAAACGCCGCCTCCACCATCTGTATTCACAACAAGACCTAGCACCCGACGTAACCCACTCCAACCCATACACACCTGGCCAGTCCATAGTCGTTGCAAACCTACCTACCCCACCCAAAACCTCCCCCCGATTCAACGGACCTTACAAAATTGTGCGAGTACCCAACCCATACCAAGTCATTATAGATCAACAAGGACAACACCGCACATACAGAAATCGCCACGTGCGCCCCTTCCACCCACCCGACACTGCCCACCCCCGCGCTAGGCCTACCTGCACCCCTGCCCGCACACCTGTCCACCCCGACCTTTCTCAGAATCACCCCGCAGACTCCTACTCCTTCTCACCCCCTTCCTCAAACTCACCAGCAACCAGCCCACCCCCCCGACACACCACCACCACAGGCCGAAACCACCACTACTTCACAACCTGAAATTCACGCACCTAACACCCATCCACCCACCACCTCCCAACCCACTTCGCCCATGCCACCCACATCACCACAACCGCCCACCCATCCCGAAAACCACACCACTCATCACCTCACCACCTCCACACCCGCCACCACCCTCCCTCATGACCATTCTCATTATACGCGCCACACCGTGCCCCCAACCATCCCCCCCCTAACCCCCGCACACCCTCACCACCACCACGCACACAACCACCCTCGCCACCCACACCCACCATCACCACTACCACCACCAGATCAGGACGCCTCTCACGCCCACCCGCAAGATACACACCAAAACCTCCACCTATCGCACGCCCACCCTAAAACCCACCCTCTCCGCATACCCCCCCAAACACCTCCCCCATAACCCTCCCCCTCCACCAAGCACATTGGAACCTTCCCAATTCCCAATTCCCCAAAGGACGACGCTCCTCCCACCGAATTAGCCCCAATAAAACCACCAACCTCCCGTCACTCTCCAGCATTCAAATTTCATCTCTCCACCAGGCACCATTCCCCGAGATGAAGGTGACGAAAGTCCATTGGAAGCCATACAACCGCCCACCAGCCAGAATCAGGGGCACCTACCACCTGCTACGCCTCCTACACCGGACCAACCATCCGTCCTCCCTCCACCTCACGCTCAACCCCCATCAGGAGCCCAACACATTCACCACTCACTGGGTCAGCCTCACCCAACACCTTACCCCGGCCCACCAGACATCCACCTCCACCACCTACCACCTCCAGTCACGGGGCCGTGACTTCAACAACGCGGAGGGTGGTAAAATGCCCACCGTGCCCGCCGCAGGACCTCCCACCTCACCACCCCCCACACCACCACCGAGCCCCCACCCTACCATCACCCCAGGAGGACACACCGGTGAGATTAGTGACCCCGGGCAAGAGGGTCATCAGGGCATCACGGCCCTGGGTCCCTATTCCCCGCAAGTGCCCCAACCCCAGGTGATCAGAGGAAGTGAACTACTGTGCGGGCGGAGCAGTGATCGACAGAATAGGGGTGGGACTGAAATAAATTCAGTCCCAGGTAACACCGTATTGACAGCTTTGTTACACCCTCTAGGGCAAGAGGCCCAAGGGCAAGAGGCCCAAGGCTACGGCCTAATAAGAAGTAAAGAGAGAAAGACAACCCTAGGCTACGGCCTAACAGAGTGTGTAAAGGAGAAGGCGACCCAAGGCCCCTGCCTTAACACACCAGGGAGAGAGAGTTGCCTCAGCACATCCCTCTCCTGCTGTTCTCCCCTTCAGGAGCAACATCCCGTGGACGGTCCCAAGCCGCAGCATGCGGGCGACCCCGGTTGCCCGGCAGATGTTCCTGTGGGAGGTGATCGGCTCTCGGCTACAGCCAGAATACGGATCAGGGTAAAGAGCCCCTGCTACAGTACGTGTAGCACTTCCCTATTACGGAAGCAACACCCCGTGGACGGTCCCAAGCCACAGCGTGCGGGTGACCCAGTTCGCCCGGTAGTTGTCTTTCGTACGGGTAGACACTCGGCTTCGGCCGGGGCACGTACCAGGGTAGAGAATTCCCTGAAGGTAGATTCAATCCGTATTGGAGAGAGCGTGGCCTCTGCGCCCCTCCCTCCGGCTTGTCTCATACTACGGGAGCAACACCACGCCGGCGGTCCCAAGCCGCGGTTTAAGGGTGACCCCGATCACCGTATAGGTGTCCCCCGTACGCCAGGCAAGTTCACGGCTACAGCCAAAGTGTGTAATAGGGGAAAGAGACCCCCGGCTCCGGCCTCCAGACACACTCGAGAGACCACGGGCAACGTGAGTCCTCCTCCAGCCTCTTTCCCTTCGGGGAGTCCTTCGTCACCATCCGGGAATATAGCCCCGGAGGAGACACTAGAGTGGTGGCAAGGCCCGATACCGGGCTTACTGCCAACACCCGGGAGTTCCTTGTTCCTGCCGGAGCCCCGTAGGAGATGCTGCCGCAGTCCAGTCCTGACGGCGCCTCTCCCTCTTGGTGCCCGCAGCCCCAGGACGCCCAGGCTCGACTCCACGACCCATGACGAAGGTGATTCGGGCTCCCTCACTCCCTGGAGTCGGAAGAAACAGGCCCGATTGCTCCGGCTGTTCGGCCCCATTCCTGAGGGCTACCTACCAGGTCGAGGCCCCCAGACCAAAGGGCCTCCCTGCACCCCACCGGCGCGGCCCTAAGACGAGGGCCGCCTCTCAGGTTGAGGCCCCCAGACGGGAGAGCCTCCCTGTACCCTAAAGTGTAACTAACAGTGACTATACCCAGGAAACAGAGCAAAACAGTGACAGTGACTCCACAAGAAACCATAGTAAACAGTGGCCCATCAGAACTTAGTGCTACCAGGGCAGAAAGTGAACTTTGTGAATTATCTTAGTCCCCCCCCCCCATATTAAGGAACCAGGGAGTTTTCTGGGAATCTCGAGGTAGGGGCGTGGGTGAGTCAAAAGTTAAGTATACGTGTCTCCGTGACAAGGTGACAGTGTCGAGTGTCGCTATCCGCACCCTACCTCTTTTATAGTAATATCCCCAAACCAGACTCCCAACCTTGTGTATTCTTAAAGTGAACAATCCCATTTATATATTTCCTCCAAGTGACATAAGCACCCTGTTAAAGAACACTCACAATCTCCCTGTGTGATTATTGTAGTGCGTATGATTATTCTGTGAAGCCAAGTGTTAACTCTGTATCTCTGTGTCCCTGTATCTTAAATATCATTCTATGTGTATTGTTACGAGTAGGATCTAGGTAATAGATGTGTGAAGGTATACTGCCTGGTTTTTAAGTCCTGTCCCTTTGTTAGTGCTTTACTTCCGGTCTAGAAAGAGGACCCCGCTTCAGTAGCTAGTGTTTCTACGACGAGAAGTAGCCTTAAAAACAGAGCATCACAAATTTCAATCATTTTCTTCCTTTTTACTGAGTCATAAGCTTTTGCAAAGTCTACTGATATTACTACTAGACTCTTTTTCTGCTCATAGATTTTGTCTATACAATATTTTAAAATGAAAAGGTTATTTTCAATTCTTCCTCCTTCAGTAAATCCATTTTGTGTTTCCTTTATTTCATTATTATTCCGTAGATGCTCTTCTATTCTATCTTTTATGACAGTTGACATGAATAATTTATACGAGATGTTAGTTAACGCTATTGGTCTTAATTCGTTTGCTTTTGGTTTGTTTACTTTTGGCACCATCGTAGTTCTTGATTCTTTCCATTCTTTTGGTACCTTTCCTTTATCTATTATTTCGTTCAAACACACTGTCATTGTGTCCATTATCTTGTCACTTTTTATTAGGATTTTATATAATTCTGGTTTTAGCATGTCTGGTCCCGGCGCTTTCTTATTTTTTAGTTTCTTTATATTTTCTCTCAGTTGTATTGTTGTTACTACTGGTTTTTCCATGTATGATGTATTCTTGGTTATTGGTAATGCCATATCCATATTAAAATGCCCGCCGTGCCCGCCGCAGGACCTCCCACCTCACCACCCCCCCCCCACCACCGAGCCGCCACCCCACCACCACCCCAGGAGGACACACCGGTGAGGTTAGTAGTCCCGGGCAAGAGGGTCATCGGGGCATCCCGACCCCGAGCCCTTATTCCCCGCAAGTGCCCCGACCCCAGGCGTTCAGGCAAACTGAACTACTGTGCGGGCGGGGTAGTGACCGTCAGACCAGGGGTGGGACTGAAAAGAGGTCAGTCCCAGGTAACACCGTATTGACGGTCTTGTTACACCCTCTAGGGCAGGAAGAGGCCCAAGGGCAGGAAGAGGCCCAAGGCTACGGCCAAAAGAGAGAAAGAGAGATAGACACAGGCTACGGCCTGACAGAGTGTGTAAAGGGGAAGGTGACCCCAGGCTCCGGCCTTAACATGCTGAGGAGAGAGAGTTGCCTGTGTGCATCCCTCTCCAGTTGTTCTTTGGCTATGGCCAGAATACGGTCCAGGGTAGAGAGACCCTGCTACCGTACATGTAGCGCTACCCAATTACGGAAGCGGCGTCCCGGGGTCGGTATCTTGCCGCAACGGACGGGTGAACCTGTTCATCCGTTAGTCGCTTTCCGTACGGGCAGACACTCAGTTTCGACTGGGGCACGTACCAGGGTGGAGAATTTCCTGACGGTAGGATCTGTCCGTATTGGAGAGAGTGCGGCTCCTGAGCCCCTCACTCCGGCTTGTCTCCTACTGCGGGAGGAGCACCACGCCGGCGGTACCTTGCCACGGCGAAAGGGCGACCTCGATCACCCTATAGGTGTCCCCCACACGCCGGGCAAGTTCACGGCTTTAGCCAAAGTGCATAATAGGGGAAGTAGAGCCGCAACTCAGACCTATGGACACACTGAGGGAACCACGAAGAGCGTGAGGCTCCCTTTGGCCTCTTTCCCTTCGGGGAGCCCTTCGTCGCCATCCAGGCTTCTAGGCCAGGAGGAGGCACTAGAGTGGTGGCAAGGCCCGATAACGGACTTACCGCCCGCACCCGGGAGTTCTTTAGCCCTGTCGGAGCCCTACAGGAGACGCTGCCGCAGCCCAGCCCTGATGGCGCCTCTCCCCCTGAGCACCCACAGTCCCAGGACGCCCAGGCCCTCCACCGCAGTCTACAACGACGGAGATCTAGGCTCCCTCACTCCCCGGAAGCAGAGGAAGCAGGCCCGACTACTCCGGCTGTTCGGCCCTAGCCCCGAGGGCCCCCGATCAGGTCGAGGCCCCCAGACCACAGGGCCTCCCTGCACCCCACCAGCGCGGCCCTAGGAAGGAGCCGCCCCTCAGGTCGAGGCCCCAGACAAGGGAGCCTCCCTGACGGTAAGTACCAGTGATTTAATAACCCAGGAAACAAGGGTAAGACAGTGACAGTGACAGTGACCCAGATTACAGTGACAGTGATCCAAAGTACAGTGACAGTGTTTTATAAAAGATATATTAAACAGTGACATAACAGAAATTCGTGTAACCAGGGTACGAAGTGTAAAGTGTTAAATAACTCAGTCCCCCCTGCATCAAGGAACCAGGGAGTTTTCTGTGGAACTAGAGGTAGGTGCGCGAGTGAGCCGAAAGGTAAGTGAGGTGCCCCCGCGACTTGGTGACAGTGTCGAGTGTCGCCATTCGCACCCTACCTCTATTATAGTAATATCTCTGACACAGACTCCCAATCGCAGTGATCCAAAGTGAAACTCCCCAATTTATTATTATCTACAAGTAACATAATAATTAATTCAAACTAACAATCACAGAGAGGTAATATTCCATTCAGGTAACAGTAAAGAATAGCCACGACTGCCCTGTGCCACGTGTTAATATATATTGGATCAGTCTACGCAGACGAGTGTAATATTGTATCTCTGTTCTCCTATGTACTAAATATCGTTGTATGTACACTGTAATGAGTTGAACTTAAGCAATAGATGTGATACGGTATCCTGTCTCTTTTTATGCCCTGTTCCTTTGTTAGTGCATTACATCCGGTCTAGTAAAAGGACCCCGTTCCAGTGCTCGTGTTTTTACGACGAGAAGTCGCCTTAAAAACACAGCATTACACATATGTTCCCCTAATTGTTGCGTGATTGTTATTATTTGTTCATCTGTATTTTCATTATTTTGTCTTTTTATCTCGATTTTTCCAGTGTTGTTTCTGCTGGCTATCCATTTGTACTCTTTTTTTTTCTCCTCATTCCACACCATATCTATTCCATTTTGTTGTCTGTTGTATATTTTTGACCAATATCTCTCTATTTCTGTTTTGACATTTTCTTTTTCTAACTCTTCTCCATTTTCGTTATATATCTTTAATTCCCTAAAATGCCCGCCGTGCCCGCCGCCGGACCTCCCACCTCATCACCCCCCACCCCACCACCTGGCCGCCACCGCACCACCACCCCAGGAGGACACAACGGTGGGGTTAGTGACCCCGTTCAAGAGGGTCACCAGGACATCACGATCCTAGGCCCTTGTTCCCCGAAATTGTCCCAACCCCAGGTGATCAGGGAAAGTAGACTACATTGCGGGCGGAGCAATGGTCGTCAGAATAGGGGTGGGACTGAAATAAATCCAGTCGCAGGTAACACCGTATTGACGGCTTTGTTATACCCTCTAGGGCAGGAGGCCCAAGGGCAAGAGGCCCAAGGCTACGGCCTAATAAGAAGTAAAGAGAGAAAGACAACCCAAGGGTACGGTCTGATAGAGTGTGTAAAGGGAAAGGCGACCCTAGGCCCCGGCCTTAACACACCAGGGAGAGAGAGTTGCCTCAGTGCATCCCTCTCCTGCTGTTCTCCCCTTCAGGAGCAACATCCCGTGGACGGTCCCAAGCCGCAGCGTGCGGGCGACTCCGGTTGCCCGGCAGATGTTCCTGAGGGAGGTGATCGGCTCTCAGCTACGGCCAGAATATGGATCAGGGTAAAGAGCCCCTGCTGCCGTTCGTATAGCACTTCCCTATTACGGAAGCAACACCCCATGGACGGTCCCAAGCCGCAGCGTGCGGGCGACCCAGTTCGCCCGGTAGTTGTCTTTCGTATGGGTAGACACTCGGCTCCGGCTGGGGCACGTACCAGGGTAGAGAATTCCCTGAGGGTAGATTCAATCCGTATTGGAGAGAGTGTGGCCTCTGCGCCCCTCCCTCTGGCTTGTCTCCTACTACGGGAGCAACACCACGCCTGTGGTCCCGAGCCGCGGCGAAAGGGCGACCCCGATCACCATATAGGTGTCCCCCGTACGCTGGGCAAGTTCACGGCTACAGCCAAAGTGTGTAATAGGAGAAAGAGACCCCCGGCTCCGGCCTCCAGACACACCCGAGAGACCACGGGTAACGTGAGTCCTCCTCCAGCCTCTTTCCCTTCGGGGAGCCCTTCGTCACCATCCGGGAATATAGCCCCAGAGGAGACACTAGAGTGGTGGCAAGGCCCGATACCGGGCTTACTGCCAACACCCGGGAGTTCCTTGTTCCTGCCGGAGCCCCATAAGAGACGCTGCCGCAGTCCAGTCCTGACGGCGCCTCTCCCTCTTGGTGCCCGCAGCCCCAGGACGCCCAGGCTCGACTCCACGACCCAAGACGAAGGTGATTCGGGCTCCCTCACTCCCCGGAGTCGGAAGAAACAGGCCCGATTGCTCCGGCTGTTCGGCCCCAGTCCTGAGGGCCACCTACCAGGTCGAGGCCCCCAGACCAAAGGGCCTCCCCGCACCCCACCGGCGTGGCCCTAAGACGAGGGCCGCCTCTCAGGTTGAGGCCCCCAGACGGGAGAGCCTCCCTGTACCCTAAAGTGTAACTAACAGTGACTATACCCAGGAAACAGAGCAAAACAGTGACAGAGACTCCACAAGAAACCATAGTAAACAGTGGCCCATCAGAACTTAGTGCTACCAGGGCAGAAAGTGAACTTTGTGAATTATCTTAGTCCCCCCCCCCCCATATTAAGGAACCAGGGAGTTTTCTGTGAATCTCGAGGTAGGGGCGTGGGCGAGTCAAGAGATAAGCGTGTCTCCGTGACAAGGTGACAGTGTCGAGTGTCGCTATCCGCACCCTACCTCTTTTATAGTAATATCCCCAAATCAGACTCCCAACCTTGTGTATTCTTAAAGTGAACAATCCCATTTATATATTTCCTCCAAGTGACATAAGAACCCTGTTAAAGAACACTCACAATCTCCCTGTGTGATTATTGTAGTGCATATGATTATTCTGTGAAGCCAAGTGTTAACTCTGTATCTCTGTGTCCCTGTATCTTAAATATCATTCTATGTGTATTGTTACGAGTAGGATCTAGGTAATAGATG
The DNA here is from genome assembly GCF_032717465.1 of Coenobita brevimanus. Classification (NCBI taxonomy): domain Eukaryota; kingdom Metazoa; phylum Arthropoda; class Malacostraca; order Decapoda; family Coenobitidae; genus Coenobita; species Coenobita brevimanus. Next base: position 2,314,269 of record NC_137039.1, read on the forward strand.
TGTGAAGGTATACTGCCTTGTTTTTATGTCCTGTCCCTTTGTTAGTGCTTTACTTCCGGTCTATAAAGAGGACCCCGCTTCAGTAGCTAGTGTTTTTACGACGAGAAGTAGCCTTAAAAACACAGCATCACAAATTTCAATCATTTTCCTCCTTTTTACTGAGTCATAAGCTTTTGCAAAGTCTACTGATATTACTACTAGACTCTTTTTCTGCTCATAAATTTTGTCTATACAATATTTTAAAATGAAAAGGTTATTTTCAATTCTTCCTCCTTCAGTAAATCCATTTTGTGTTTCCTTTATTTCATTATTATTCCGTAGATGCTCTTCTATTCTATCTTTTATGACAGTTGACATGAATAATTTATACGAGATGTTAGTTAACGCTATTGGTCTTAATTCGTTTGCTTTTGGTTTGTTTACTTTTGGCACCATCATAGTTCTTGATTCTTTCCATTCTTTTGGTACCTTTCCTTTATCTATTATTTCGTTAAAACACACTGTCATTGTGTCCATTATCTTGTCACTTTTTATTAGGATTTTATATAATTTTGGTTTTAGCATGTCTGGTCCCGGCGCTTTCTTATTTTTTTAGTTTATATTTTCTCTCAGTTGTATTGTTGTTACTACTGGTTGTAATGCTGTCTTTTTAAGGCGACTTCTCGTCGTAAAAACACGAGCACTGGGACGGGGTCCTTTGGCTAGACCGGATGTAATGCACTAACAAAGGAACAGGGCATAAAAAGAGACAGTACACGGAATCACATCTATTGCTTAAATTCTATCCCTTACAGTGCTACATACACAATATTTGATACACAATAACACAGAGATACAATAATACACTTATAACTGGATCCAATCTACTTTTGCACAGGGCACAGGGCAGTCAGGGATATGGGTTACTGTTATTGAGGAGAGATGTCACTTCACTGCGATGGTCAATCGAGAACATTTGTCGTGTCACTGGTGGATAATAATAAACGGGGGAGTTTCACTTATATTCACTGTGATCGGGAGTCTGTGGGGGATATGATACTATAATAAAGGTAGGGTGCGTGTGGCGACATCCGACACCGTCACCTAGTCCCAGGGGAGCACTTCACTAGCCTTTCGGCTCGCTCACACACCTACCTTCGACTCCACAGAAAACTCCCCGCTTCCTTTCTGAGAGGGGGAACTGAACTGTTTAATGTTCAAGCACGACTTACTCCGATATCACTGTTTAACATAACTTTTATTTGTCACTGCCACTGTGCATTGGATCACTGTCACTGTATTAGGGGTCACTGTCACTATCACTGTTCTACCCGTGTTTCTTGGGTAGTTGGGTCACTAGTACTTACTGTCAGGGAGGCCCCCTTGTTTAGGGCCTCGACCTGAGGGACGGCTCCTTCCTAGGGCCGCGCTGGTGGGGTGCAGGGAGGCCTCGTAGTCTGGGGGCCTCGACCTGATCGGGGGCCCTCGGGACTAGGACCGAACAGGCAGAGGATTCAAGCCTGCTTCTTCTTCTGCCGGGGCGTGAGAGAGCCTAGGTCGCCGTTGTCGGGGACCGTGGTGGAAGGCCTGGGCTTCCGGGGTCTGCAGGTGCTCAGGGGGAGAGGCGCCGTCAGGGCTGGACTGCGACAGCGACTCCTGTAGGGCTCCAACAGTGCTAAGGAGCGTCCGGGTGTGGGCGGTAACTCCGCAATCGGGCCTTGCCACCACTCTAACGCCTCCGCTTGGCCAAGAAGCCTGGATGGCGACGAAGGGCTCCCCGGAGGGAAAGAGGCTTGAGGGAGACTCACGCTCTTCGTGGTTCCCTGAGTGTGTTCATTGGGCTGAGGTGGGGCTCCACTTCCCCTAGTATGGACTTTGGCTGGTGCCGTGAACTTGTCCGGCGTGCAAGGGACACCAGTAGGGTGATCGGGGTCGCCCTTTCGCCGAGGCAAGCAGCCATCAGCGTGGTGTTCCTCCCGCAGTAGGGAACAAGCCGGAGTGAGGGGCACGAGGGCCGCACTCTCTCCAATACGGACAGATCCTACCGTCAGGGAATTCTCCACCCTGGTACGTGCCCCAGTCGTAGCTGAGTGTCTGCCCGTACGGGAATCAACTAATGGAGAAACGGGATCACCCGTCTGCTCCGGCGAGAGGCCGGCCCCGAGTCGCCGCTTCCGTAATTGGGTAGCGCTACACATACGGTAGCAGGGTCTCTCTACCCTGGACCGTATTCTGGCCGTAGCCAAAGTACAACTGGAGAGGGATGCACACAGGCAACTCTCTCTCCTCAGCGTGTTAAGGCCGGAGCCTGGGGTCACCTTCCCCTTTACACACTTTGTCAGGCCATAGCCTGTGTCTATTTCTCTTTTAAGGCCGTAGCCTTGGGCCTCTTCCTGCCCTTGGGCCTCTTCCCGCCCTAGAGGGTGTAGCAAGACCGTCAAGACTGTGTTACTTGGGACTGACCTCTTTTCAGTCCCACCCCTGGTCTGACGGTCACTACCCCGCCCGCACAGTAGTTCAGGTTGTCTGAACGCCTGGGGTTGGGGCACTTGCGGGGAATAGGGGCTCAGGGCCGGGATGTCCCAATGACCCTCTTGCCCGAGGTCACTAGCCTCACCTGTGTGTCCTCCTGGGGTGGTGGTGGGGTGGCGGCTCGGCGGTGGTGTGGGGGGTGGTGAGGTGGGAGGTCCTGTGGCGGTCTCGGCGGGCATTTTACCACCCTCCGCGTCGTTGAAGTCACGGCCCCGTGACTGGAGGTGGTAGGTAGTGGAGGTGGCTGTCTGGTAGGCCGGGGTCAGGTGTTGGGTGAAGTTGACCCAATGTGTGGTGAATTGGTTGGGCTCCTGGTGGGGGCAGAGCGTGAAGTGGAGGGAGGACGGCTGGCTGGTCCGGCGTAGGAGGCGTAGCAGGTGGTGGGTGCCTCTGATTCTGGTTGGCGGGCGGTTGTGAGGTTGCCATCGGACTCTGGTTATCTTCATCTCGGGGAATGGTGCCTAGTGGGGAGATGAGATTTGAATGCTGGAGAGTGATGGGAGGGTGGTGCTTTTATTTGGGCTAATGTGGTGGGAGGAGCGTTGTACTTTGGGGAATTGGGAGTTAGGAAAGTTCCAACGTGCTTGGTGGAGGGGTAGGGTTATGGGGGAGGTATTGGGGGAGGGTGGTGATGGTGGATTCTGGGATAAGTGGGTGTTGGGTGGGGGTGTCGGGGTGTATCTCATGGGTGGGCGTGAGAGTCGTCCCGATCTGGTGGTGGTCGTGGTTATGGTGGGTGTGGGTGGTGAGGCTGGTTGATTGCGTGGAGGCGGTGAGGGTGTACGGTGGTGAGGTGGGTGGATGGTTGGTGGTGCGGTGTGACGTGTATAATGGGAGTGGTCATGTGGGAGGTCGGTGGTGGGTGTGGGGTTGGGGTGATTCTCGGGGGAGGTGGGCGGTTGTGGTGGCGAGGGTGGCCTGGGTGGGGTGGATTGGTGGGTGGTGGGTGGATGGGTGTTTAGTGGGTGAGTGTCTGGTTGCGAAGTAGGGGTGGTGGGAGGTGGTTGCGGTGATGGTGTGCTTGGTGGAGAGCTGGTAGGCGGAGAGTGTGAGGAGGGGGGGGAGAAGGAGTAGTAGTAGGAGTTTGGGGGGTGAAGTTGAGGAAGGTCAGGGCGGCCAGGTGTGCGGGCCTGGGTGGAGGTAGGCTTAGTGCAAGGGTGGGCGGTGTCGGGTGGGTTGAAGGGACGCACGTGGCGGTTTCTGTATGTGCGGTGTTGCTCTTGTTGATCCACAATGACTTGATAAGCATTAGGCACCCGCACGATTTTGTAAGGTCCATTGAATCGGGGGCAGTCTTAGGTGGGGTAGGGAGGTTTGCAACCACGACAGATTGGCCAGGTATGTATGGGTTGGAGTGGGTTGTGTCAGGTGCTAGGTCCTGCTTTAAGTGTAGGTGGTGGAGGCGGCGTTTGAGGTGGTGGAGAGGGTCGGTGCTGGAGGGTGGAGTGGGCGGTTGTAGGTGGTGGCGGAGGGGTAGGAGTAGGGGTGGTTCCCCGAACACTCTCTCGTGCGGGGTTATTCCATCTTCCCTTGGGCACGTGTTTAACCCCCATTGCACGATCTTAACGTGTGCAGGCCAGTCTTCATTTCCTGTTTGCGTAATGCGCGTGCGGACTTGGTTCATCAGGGAGCGGTGGCTTCTTTCGCATACGCTGTTGCCTTGGGGCCAGTAGGGAGATGAGTGGGAGATGCTGTATCCAAAGATGTTGGCCAGTTCTTCCCATATTTTCCCCATAAATTCAGGGGCATTGTCCGAATGGATGGCCTGGGGAATCCCGAAATAAGGGAAAACATGTCGGGTGAGGGCGTCGGCGATTGACGGTGCTGTGTGGTCCTTGGCTGGGCAGGCGATGATGAATTTAGAGTACACATCCACGAAGGTAATTATGTACTTATAGCCAGACTTTGGTGTGAGGGGGCCGACGACGTCTAGGGAGAGAAGTTGCCACGGTTTTTGTGCTGTGACTTTTCCTGTAGGGCCTGGTGTTCGGGTGATATCTTTGCCAAGTGCGCATGCTCGGCATGATTGTATGATCTTCTTTGCGATGGTAGATGAGTTGGGAGTCCAGTATATATCGTTGAATATTTGCAGTAGCTTTTTAGTTCCTAGGTGGATGCCGTTGTGGGCATGGAGGTGGAGCATGGTGTCGTGGGCCGTGGCTGGGCTGCGGACAATGTGTCCGTTTGGGTCAAAAAGATGTTCACCATGCTGGTGGAGTTTGTTAAATGTGGTCTGTGGAATCCAAGTGGGGCATTGTTTGTCAAACCACATTTTAACCAGGTCGGGTTCTTCTTTGATGGTGTTGATTGGGAGGCGGGATAGGGCATCAGCGTTGGTGTGCAGCTTGCCTGGTCGGTATGCAATTTCGAAGTCGTATTCTTCGAGGGTTTCCCGCCAGCGTATTAGTTGGGCGTTATTTGTATTTGACTGTCGTAGCCATTGTAATGATTGATGATCGGTGATGACTACTACATGGGTGCCCGAGATATAGGATTTGAAGTACTCGAGGGACCAGATGATCCCTAGGCACTCACGTTTTGTGGCCGCGTAGTTCCGCTCTGCCGTGTTAAGGGTGCGACTGGCACAGGCGATGATGTGTTCCTTGCCATTTGTACCTGGGCAAGGACAGCTCCTATGGCGATGAGGGACACATCGGTGTAGAGGCGGAAGGGAAGATTGTAGTCTGGGAACGCGACTACTGGCGAGGTGGTTAGTTTTGCTTTGAGGGTGGTGAAGGCTGTTTGTCTTGTCTCCGTCCATAGAAAGGGTTCGCCCTTTTTTGTTAGTTCGTGGAGGGGTTTGCGATGTCAGCGAATCCTTTGACGAATCGCCTGTAATATGATGTCAACCCCAGAAATGCTCTGACTTCGTGCACGTCGCGGGGGAGTGGGATGTCTGCGATGGCTCGAAGTTTCTCTGGGTCTGGTGAGATGCCCTCTGCATTAATTAGATGCCCTAAGAAGGAAACTGATCTCTCTGCTAACACACATTTCGTAGGTTTCAGTTTAAGTCCTGCTTGGCGTATGCGGTGGAACACTTGCTTGAGGCGGTGAAGGTGGTCGGCCCATGTACGACTGAAAACAATGACGTCGTCGAGGTATGCTAAGCAAGTCTCCCAGGTTAGACCGCTAAGGACTGACTCCATTAAACGGGAGAATGTGGCAGGAGCGTTGCAGAGTCCGAAAGGGAGGACATTGAACTCGTAATGTTTGCCGTTGGATGTGGAGAAGGCGGTTTTGTGTTTGTCGTCGGGATGCACAGGGACTTGCCAGTATCCCGACTGTAGATCCAAGGTGGAGAACCATGTTGAGCCATGTAAGGAGTCTAGGGAGTCGTTGATACGTGGCAGGGGAGTGGCGTCTTTGACTGTGACATCATTTACTCGGCGGTAATCAACGCAAAAACGCATTGTCCCGTCCTTTTTTCTAACGAGTACCACCAGAGAGGACCATGGGCTAGTAGAGTTGGAGATCACACCGGCATCTAGCATGTCCTGGACCTGCCGGTCTTCTTCCTCTCGTTGCTTAGGATTTTTTCCGTCGTGATGGTTGGCGAATTGGAGGTCCTGTTGTGTGTATCTCATGGCTGAGATAGGTGGTATGGCCAAGGTCGGTCGGGCCTGAGGAGAATAAATCTTGGAAATCCAGGAGGAGTTGTCGGAGGCTGTTGGTTTGGGCTGGGGATAGGTGTGATGGTAAGGTGGGTAGGGTGGGCGGGTCTGGGGGCGGTGTTTGGCATGGTTCGGCTTCTTCAGTGTCGCCGATGATGAGTCCTCTTGGTAAGGTTAGTGGTGTGGTAGCGAGGTTGGCGATACGGATTTCTTGGGCATGTGGGGGAAGGAAGGTAGGGCTTACTAGACAGGAGGAGAGTGGTCTGGTGGGGATGGATGGTGAGAAGAGGACGGAGGTATGGGAAGGTTTGGTAAGTTTTACCCAAGCTTCATGATGTGGTGGAATGGTGATAGAGGAGGCGACAGTGGCTGGAAAAGATGGGGAGGGATGTAGATGATGAGTGGTTGGTGGTGGGGATGGGAGTCTAGTGGTGTGAGGGGCTGGAGGGTTGTGGTGGGCTGGATGGAAGTGGAGGCAGCGTTGGTGGCAGTCAATGGTGGCATGTAATTTCTGTAGGGGGTCCAGCCCTAAATATCCATCGTATTGACTGCATATTGAGTCGAATATGATAAATGGGTGGCTAGTGGATATTTGCTGATGGGTGTGGGTTTGGAGGGCCCGAGTTTCCCCACGGATAGGCAGGGGGCCGTCCCCTGCGTCGGCAAGGTTGGCTGAGGTGGGGAAGAGGGGGCCGAATGCACCCATGTGGCGGGAGTAGAAGTGGGAGTAGAGGCACGATCTGGCTGCTCCCGTATCCACTAGTAGACGTGCCTTGACCCCGTTTAGCCAGATTTTGTCGTAAACAGGGGGTCTGTAGTTGTGTGAGTTGGCTCCCGCCACCGTGGGGAGGTGCGGGGGCGGGCCTAAAAATCCATTTGCTGTGGAGTGGTGTCCTCTTGGTCGTCGTCGTCTGTTCCTGAGAGGGTGTGCGTTGGTGTGTCATCTTCCTGGGCATCGTCGTCTAAGGAGGATACTTTCTTGTGCCCTTGTTGAAAACCTCTGCGCCTGCTAGCTTTGAGCTGTTCCCTAATGTCGTGTAGAGGGCAGGTGCGGCTGCAAGCCGTGAATTCCCAGGGGTTAATGGTGATGAGGTTTCCTTGTTCCCTCGGGTTTGAGCGCTTCTTTTGGGGGTAAGCTCTAGGGACTGTGGGCGGCTCAGTAGCTGGCTGATGTGGCGGCAGTTTAGGTTTGGAAGGGGGTTGTTGCCTTGTAGGAAAACGTGTCACCGCGTGGAGTGGCTGTGGTGTGGGGCGGGCGGCGAGCAGACGTCGGACGAGTTGTAGGTCATTTTCCATGTCCCCTGAGGGGTCGTAGATTGAGAAATGCTCCCTGACTATGCTGGGGAGGATTCTCAACAGTGCGTTGAATGTATGGATATCCCAGGCATTGGGTGGTGCCTCGGGATAGGCGGCGCTGACGAGGCGCCTAGCCTGGGTGAATGTGTCATCCAGGTTCCCGTCATAGGTGAGGGCATCGAGTTGAGAAAGAGCGACAACTCGGCCTATGGATGGCGTGAAAGCCTGTCTCACTATTTGTGAGAATTGGTCCCATGACAGTTCTGGGACGACTTTTGGTGCGACACTAGTGATTATTTTTCCCAAGTTAGGTAGAGTGACAGCGATCTTTTCTCTGTCAGAGTCAAACCCTATGTCTAAGAGGGGTTTGACCATGTCCAAATACACGTCTATGTCACACTGGTCCGGGTTGAATCTCGGCAATTGGATGTGCGGTTTAGCTGCCATTGTAAATTCCCTTTCGCGTTCCTCCGTGCGTTACTCGGATCTAGGACCACCGCTTGCCACCAGTGTAATGCTGTGTTTTTAAGGCGACTTCTCGTCGTAAAAACACGAGCACTGGGACGGAGTCCTTTGGCTAGGCCGGATGTAATGCACTAACAAAGGAACAGGGCATAAAAAGAGACAGTACACCGAATCACATCTATTGCTTAAATTCTATCCCTTACAGTGCTACATACACAATATTTGATACACAATAACACAGAGATACAATAATACACTTATAATTGGATCCAATCTACTTTTGCACAGGGCACAGGGCAGTCAGGGATATGGGTTACTGTTATTGAGGAGAGATGTCACTTCACTGCGATGGTCAGTCGAGAACATTTGTCGTGTCACTGGTGGATAATAATAAAAGGGGGAGTTTCACTTATATTCACTGTGATCGGGAGTCTGTGGGGGATATGATACTATAATAAAGGTAGGGTGCGTGTGGCGACATCCGACACCGTCACCTAGTCGCAGAGGAGCACTTCACTAGCCTTTCGGCTCGCTCACACACCTACCTTCGACTCCACAGAAAACTCCCCGCTTCCTTTCTGAGAGGGGGAACTGAACTGTTTAATGTTCAAGCACGACTTACTCCGATATCACTGTTTAACATAACTTTTATTTGTCACTGCCACTGTGCATTGGATCACTGTCACTGTATTAGGGGTCACTGTCACTATCACTGTTCTACCCGTGTTTCTTGGGTAGTTGGGTCACTAGTACTTACTGTCAGGGAGGCCCCCTTGTTTAGGGCCTTGACCTGAGGGGCGGCTCCTTCCTAGGGCCGCGCTGGTGGGGTGCAGGGAGGCCTCGTAATCTGGGGGCCTCAACCTGATCGGGGGCCCTCGGGACTAGGACCGAACAGGCGGAGGATTCAAGCCAGCTTCTTCTTCTGCCGGGGCGTGAGAGAGCCTAGGTCGCCGTTGTCGGGGACCGTGGTGGAAGGCCTGGGCGTCCGGGGTCTGCAGGTGCTCAGGGGAAGAGGCGCCGTCAGGGCTGGGCTGCGGCAGCGACTCCTGTAGGGCTCCAACAGTGCTAAGGAGCGTCCAGGTGTGGGCGGTAACTCCGCAATCGGGCCTTGCCACCACTCTAACGCCTCCGCTTGGCCAAGAAGCCTGGATGGCGATGAAGGGCTCCCCGGAGGGAAAGAGGCTTGAGGGAGACTCACGCTCTTCGTGGTTCCCTGAGTGTGTTCATTGGGCTGAGGTGGGGCTCCACTTCCCCTAGTGTGGACTTTGGCTGGTGCCGTGAACTTGTCCGGCGTGCGAGGGACACCAGTAGGGTGATCGGGGTCGCCCTTTCGCCGAGGCAAGCGGCCATCAGCGTGGTGTTCCTCCCGCAGTAGGGAACAAGCCGGAGTGAGGGGCACGAGGGCCGCACTCTCTCCAATACGGACAGATCCTACCGTCAGGGAATTCTCCACCCTGGTACGTGCCCCAGTCGTAGCTGAGTGTCTGCCCGTACGGGAATCGACTAACGGAGAAATGGGATTACCCGTCTGCTCCGGCGAGAGGCCGGCCCCGAGTCGCCGCTTCCGTAATTGGGTAGCGCTACACGTACGGTAGCAGGGTCTCTCTACCCTGGACCGTATTCTGGCCGTAGCCAAAGTACAACTGGAGAGGGATGCACACAGGCAACTCTCTCTCCTCAGCGTGTTAAGGCCAGAGCCTGGGGTCACCTTCCCCTTTACACACTTTGTCAGGCCGTAGCCTGTGTCTATTTCTCTTTTAAGGCCGTAGCCTTGGGCCTCTTCCTGCCCTAGAGGGTGTAGCAAGACCGTCAAGACGGTGTTACTTGGGACTGACCTCTTTTCAGTCCCACCCCTGGTCTGACGGTCACTACCCCGCCCGCACAGTAGTTCAGGTTGTCTGAACATCTGGGGTTGGAGAACTTGCGGGGAATAGGGGCTCAGGGCCGGGATGTCCCGATGACCCTCTTGCCCGAGGTCACTAGCCTCACCTGTGTGTCCTCCTGGGGTGGTAGTTGGGTGGCGGCTCGGCGGTGGTGTGAGGGGTGGTGAGGTGGGAGGTCCTGTGGCAGTCTCGGCGGGCATTTTACTGGTTTTTCCATGTATGATGTATTCTTGGTTATTGGTAATGCCATATCCATATGTTCCCCTAATTGTTGCGTGATTGTTATTATTTGTTCATCTGTATTTTCATTATTTTGTCTTTTTATCTCGATTTTTCCAGTGTTGTTTCTGCTGGCTATCCGTTTGTACTCTTTTTTTTTCTCCTTATTCCACACCATATCTATTCCATTTTGTTGTCTGTTGTATATTTTTGACCAATATCTCTCTATTTCTGTTTTGATATTTTCTTTTTCTAGCTCTTCTCCATTTTCGTTATATATCTTTAATTCCCCAAAATGCCCGCCGTGCCCGCCGCCGGACCTCCCACCTCATCACCCCCCACCCCACCACCAGGCCGCCACCGCACCACCACCCCAGGAGGACACAACGGTGGGGTTAGTGACCCCGTTCAAGAGGGTCACCAGGACATCACGACCCTAGGCCCTTGTTCCCCGAAATTGTCCCAACCCCAGGTGATCAGGGAAAGTAGACTACATTGCGGGCGGAGCAATGGTCGTCAGAATAGGGGTGGGACTGAAATAAATTCAGTCGCAGGTAACACCGTATTGACGGCTTTGTTATACCCTCTAGGGCAGGAGGCCCAAGGGCAAGAGGCCCAAGGCTACGGCCTAATAAGAAGTAAAGAGAGAAAGACAACCCTAGGCTACAGCCTGATAGAGTGTGTAAATGGAAAGGCGACCCTAGGCCCCGGCCTTAACACACCAGGGAGAGAGAGTTGCCTCAGTGCATCCCTCTCCTGCTGTTCTCCCCTTCAGGAGCAACATCCCGTGGACGGTCGCAAGCCGCAGCGTGCGGGCGACCCCGGTTGCCCGGCAGATGTTCCTAAGGGAGGTGATCGGCTCTCGGCTACGGCCAGAATACGGATCAGGGTAAAGAGCCCCTGCTACCGTACGTGTAGCACTTCCCTATTACGGAAGCAACACCCTGTGGACGGTCCCAAGCCGCAGCATGCGGGTGACCCAGTTCGCCCGGTAGTTGTCTTTCGTACGGGTAGATACTCGGCTCCGGCCGGGGCACGTACCAGGGTAGAGAATTCCCTGAGGGTAGATTCAATCCGTATTGGAGAGAGTGTGGCCTCTGCGCCCCTCCCTCCGGCTTGTCTCCTACTACAGGAGCAACACCACGCCGGCGGTCCCGAGCCGCGGCGAAAGGGCGACCCCGATCACCCTATAGGTGTCCCCCGTACGCCGGGCAAGTTCACGGCTACAGCCAAAGTGTGTAATAGGGGAAAGAGACCCCCGGCTCCGGCCTCCAGACACACCCGAGAGACCACGGGCAACGTGAGTCCTCCTCCAGCCTCTTTCCCTTCGGGGAGCCCTTCGTCACCATCTGGGAATATAGCCCCAGAGGAGACACTAGAGTGGTGGCAAGGCCCGATATCGGGCTTACTGCCAACACCCGGGAGTTCCTTGTTCCTGCTGGAGCCCCTTAAGAGACGCTGCCGCAGTCCAGTCCTGACGGCGCCTCTCCTTCTTGGTGCCCGCAGCCCCAGGACGCCCAGGCTCGACTCCACGACCCATGACGAAGGTGATTCAGGGTCCCTCACTCCCCGGAGTAGGAAGAAACAGGCCCGATTGCTCCAGCTGTTCGGCCCCAGTCCTGAGGGCCACCTTCCAGGTCGAGGCCCCCAGACCAAAGGGCCTCCCTGCACCCCACCGGCACGGCCCTAAAACGAGGGCCGCCTCTCAGGTTGAGGCCCCCAGACGGGAGAGCCTCCCTGTACCCTAAAGTGTAACTAACAGTGACTATACCCAGGAAACAGAGCAAAACAGTGACAGTGACTTCGCGAGAAACCATAGTAAACAGTGGCCCATCAGAACTTAGTGCTACCAGGGCAGAAAGTGAACTTTGTGAATTATCTTAGTCCTCCCCATATTAAGGAACCAGGGAGTTTTCTGTGAATCTCGAGGTAGGGGCGCGGGCGAGTCAAAAGCTAAGTGTACGTGTCTCCGTGACAAGATGACAGTGTCGAGTGTCGCTATCCGCACCCTACCTCTTTTATAGTAATATCCCCAAACCAGACTCCCAACCTTGTGTATTCTTAAAGTGAACAATCCCATTTATATATTTCCTCCAAGTGACATAAGCACCCTGTTAAAGAACACTCACAATCTCCCTGTGTGATTATTGTAGTGCGTATGATTATTCTGTGAAGCCAAGTGTTAACTCTGTATCTCTGTGTCCCTGTATCTTAAATATCATTCTATGTGTATTGTTACGAGTAGGATCTAGGTAATAGATGTGTTAAGGTATACTGCCTGGTTTTTATGTCCTGTCCCTTTGTTAGTGCTTTACTTCCGGTCTAGAAAGAGGACCCCGCTTCAGTAGCTAGTGTTTTTACGACGAGAAGTCGCCTTAAAAACACAGCATTACATTCCCTTTCTTCTTTTCCTTTTTTCTTTCTTAATTTTTTTATATTTTCCCATAATTTTTGGCTTCTATTTTCTCCATGGGTTATTTCTTTTGTTATTTTTACTTCATGAATGGTTATGGCCTCTTTTATTTCTAGCTGGACCTTTTTCTTTTGTTCATTATATAAAACTTTATTCCTCTCTTTTTCTTCTTGTGTTTTAGCATTCCTTGTAAGTCTATTATAGTACTTTCGCTTTTTTATTCCCTCTCTAATACTTTTATTCATCCAAGGTTCTTCTTTTATTTGTCCAGTCTTATTTATCCTCCTTCTATATTTTGCTGTAAGGTTTTTGTCAGCACTGTCTTTGATTATTCTATTCAACTTTTCCATATTACTTATGTCCTCTGTTTGTATTTTCTGTTCTATTTCCTTTATATACTCCATAACTTTTCCTCCCTCTGTTTTGTAGTAGGTACTATCTTCCCACCCTTTTTTCTTATGATTTTTATTCTATCTCCCCTTAATCTTAAGTTTTATTTATATTAAATTATGGTCTGATAGATCAAATATTTCTTTTTCCTCATCTATAATCATTTCCTGGTATACATCATAGAATTTAGCTGTTACTAGTGCAAAATCAATTACACTTTGTTGTTCGTTCTTGCTCCACGTCACTTCCCCTATACAGTCTAGATCATCATTTAACATTATCAAGTTGTACTTCTCCATCCATTCCAGTATCCTTTGTCCATTTTTATTTATACATTGTTTGCCTTTGAATCCTTCATGTCCGTTATAATCTCCTAATAGAATGATTGCTTTATCTTCTAATTTAAGTGTGTTTCAATTTCTTGCTGTAATGCTTTATTTTTGTCATCATCACTGACTGTGAAGTATACTGTTATTATATGCATCTCTTTCCCATACATTTCTCCCTTTCACATATAAGTAATCTTTATTTATACCTTCTACCTTTTCCAGTGTAATCTTTTTATTTTCTTTATGTAGTAACATTATACCTCCTCTAAAATGCCCGCCGTGCCCGCCGCAGGACCTACCCCCCACACCACCCCCCCCACCACCACCGAGCCGCCACCCCACCACAACCCCAGGAGGACACACCAGTGAGGTTAGTGATCCCGGGCAAGAGGGTCATCAGGGCATCACGGCCCTGGGTCCCTATTCCCCGCAAGTGCCCCAACCCCAGGTGATCAGGGGAAGTGAACTACTGTTCTTACCTAATTGTTCTTACCCACACACACACCGCAACTCAGCCAGGAGACAGGGCGTGTGTGCTGGGCATTCCCCAGGCCCTGTCTTCCCCCTTACCATTACTCAAGACAACCACCAGCAACCGGGCTACAGCAAGGCCCGGTCTCCTCGAATTGAGGAGAGAATCATCAACAACAACAACTGTTCTTACCTAATTGTACATTTACAGGAATGAGTCAAGCTCGTACTGTCCCGTGTTTTAGACCATATTTACCGTACATATCCTTAAATTTGTGAATTGTTTTGGTACACACTATTTCATTCGGTAGTGCATTCCATTGATCAATTGCTCTGTTTGGGAAACTGAATTTCCTTACGTCTTTATCACCTCTCTTCTTATGCAGTTTTTTGCAGTGTCCTCTTGCTGATGCTTCTCCATATGTTAAGTAATCATTTATGTCTATTTTCTCCTTTCCTGATATGCACTTATATAGCATTATCATGTCACCTCTTTTCCTTCTCTCCTGTAGTGTTGGTAGATTCAGTTCATTTAGTCTTTCTTTCGTAGCTTAGGTCCCTTAAGCTTGGTATCCATCTTGTAGCGGCCCTTTGAACTTTTTCAATCTTGTCTATATGCTGTTTGAGATGAGGACTCCAGACTACTGATGCATATTCCAGGGTTGGTCTAATGAATGATGTTATTATCCTTCTTAGCATGTCTTCATTTATGTATGTGAATGCTATTCTCATATTTGCAAGCAGTGTATACATGTTCCGTACCTTCTCGCTGATGTGGTCAGCCGGAGATAGTCTGTTATTGATAATCACACCTAGGTCTTTCTCTCTTTCTGATGTGTATAGGGTTTTATTTCCTAACTTATAATCCCAATCCAGGTCTTTTTCCACTTTTACCAAACTTGATTACATGACACTTGTCCACATTGAATTCCACTTGCCATGTACTACTCCATTCATGAAGTTTATTTAATTCTTCTTGTAACTCCCTACAAGAGTCTGTGCTAGTAATTCTCCTTTGTATTTTTGCATCATCTGCAAACATATTCAGATAGCTCTCATTTCCAGTGTTACTGTTTATATCATTTATGTACACTAAAAACATGATTGGTGCCAGCACCGAACCCTGTGGTACTCCACTAGTCACTTCTTTCCATGATGAGTAGTTTCCTCTTAATACTGTCCTCATTTCTCTTTTTATGAGAAAGTCTTGCATCCAACAAAACAGTTTGCCTCGAATTCCTCCTTGATGGTACAGCTTCCATAAAAGTCTTTGGTGTGGTACTGTGTCAAAAGCTTTCTTGAAATCTAAATAGATACTGTCCACCCATCCTTCCCTTTCCTGTATTGTGTTTGTTACTCTGTCATAGTAGCTCAACAGATTAGTAACACATGATTTTCCTTTTCTGAAACCAAACTGTCTTTCTGTTATCATACTGTGTTCTTCTAGATGATTTACCCAAGCTTTTCTTATAAGTTTTTCTAATACCTTGCTTACAACACTGGTCAGTGATACTGGTCGGTAGTTGAGAGGATTTTGTCTATTTCCTTTCTTGAATAAGGGGACTATATTTTGCTTTTTTCCAAATATCAGGTAGTTTCCCTTGACTCATGGATTTCTTGAAAATTAAAAATAATGGTTTACTTAACTCCTTTGCACATTCTCGTAACACCCAACATGAAATTTCATCAGGACCACTTGCTTTTCCTCTGTCTAATCTACTTAACTCCTCCTGTATTACTTTTTCAGCTATTTGTATATCTGGTAGTATGTGTGGACATGCGTGTTCCACATAGTCCCTCTCAAAATTTTTTCTTCTGTAAAAACTAATTGGAAATTCTTATTTAGTGCTTCACAAATATCTTTCTCTTGTGTATGATTCCCTCGTCCGTAATGGATTGTATTATATCTTTTACTTTGGTTTTGCTTCTGATATAGCTGTAAAACAGCTTTGGTTGATCACTACTTTTATTTATTATATCCTCCTCAAACTGTTTTTGGGCTTCCCTCCTTATTCTTGTATAGTCGTTTCTTGCCTGTTTGTAATTATTATACGCCCTTTCACTATTGTGTCTTCTGTATCTATTCCACAACAAATCTCTTCTTTCTTTTGATTTTTTACATTCTGTATTGAACCATTTCTGTATTTTCTTATCTGCTTCTTTGTGCTGTGGGATGTACAGTCGTCAGCATAAATTCGCTGCAAGTCTACTCGTGTGATGTTAGTCCTTTTGTCTGGCAACAGTGTAAGGGGACTAGTTGCCACGTAGCCTTTTATACACTTTAACGACGTGTTTTTAAAAATGGTACTAGAGGCTTGCTAGAGTACAATATTATGTATACCGTATTTAATCAGTATAAAAAAAAGGTGCAAGAGCTGACAGAATGTTATGAAACGACGCACGAGCGTAATACTCTGACATTCCTCATAACCGTGTCTAAACTCCCTTCCCCTCTCTCCCCCTTTCTCCACCTGATGTCCCCCCACCCCTCCTTCCCCCTCCTACTCCCCACTCACGTTCATGCCTCTCCACTTTCTCCTCTCCTCACTCTCTCTACCTTCATTCATTTATCCACGGCACTAACCCGACTGGTGCATCACAATTCTCTCTTGACTGTTTACTAAACCAATACTGTCCTGTTCTCAATTGCTCGAAATGCTTTAATAAAATGTATCCAAGGCTAATTACCAATATTCCTTCCTGTTCTAATCCCATTCTCACCCTCCCCGTCTGATTCCCACTCTTTTTATTCCAGTTGTCATTCTTTTCCCCACTCCTTGTCACTACCAACAGCCGCTAGATACAGAAACGTTTGAGGTCTCGTTCTTGTGATGTATTATTCCTTACTGTGTGTGTGTGTGTGTGTGTGTGTGTGTGTGTGTGTGTGTGTGTGTTTAGTGAGCCTGGCAGTTGGTGGCTATTATTTCAGTAGGCGAAATTAAACAAACATTTGTGCCCATTCCTCCTACTTCCTCTCTCTCTCTCTCTCTCTCTCTCTCTCAGCCTCTGTCTGTCTGTCTGTCTCTCTCTGTGTCTCAGCCTCTGTCTGTCTGTCTGTCTCTCTCTGTGTCTCAGCCTCTGTCTGTCTGTCTGTGTGTGTGTGTCTCTCTCTCTTTCTCTCTCTCTCTCTCTCAACCTCTGTCTGTCTGTCTGTCTGTTTCTCTCTCTCTCTCTCTCTCTCTCTCTCGTTTCAAGGAAAATGTTCCCATCCTCCTCATACTGTTCACTGATTCATGAAGCAGGATCAGAACCCATCATGTTTCGAACTACTGCATCACGTTTGGAGTAAAGAGTGGGTGAAAAAGACTGAGGCATGGCAAGATACTCTCGAATGTAAGGAGCTAAAAGGTTACAGGAATAGACAAGAAATGAAGAAAACTGCAGTTCCTTACGTAGATCTGCGCCGTGGTTAAGGTAGACAGGGTGCGGAGAGAGGGGAGTGGAAATGAAGGAGCATGGGGGGTTGAGAGGTAGGGTGGGGAGGGCCATGGGGTGGGTATGAGAGACAGAGCAGAGTTTTATCACTCTACAACATTCTTCTGTCGTCTTTTGCTCACTTTTATGCTAATCAGATATAAAGACTATTGCATTCTGGGGCGATTTATAGCACTAATTCTTACACACACGTCTTTAAAGCGTATAAAAGCCTGTGTGGCAACTGGTTCCCATTCACTGTTGCCAGACAAGACAACCACATCACACGAGCAGGCTTGCAGCGAATTTGTGCTGACGACTGTACTTCTGGACTCCTATTTCATAAAATTCACAAAATTTTTTATATACAGCATTTAAATCTTGTCCTCTAAGCTCATTTTCCCAATCAACTTCTAAGAAATACTTCTTCAGGTCTTGATAATTTCCCTTTTTATAGTTTAGGCTCTTTTGTAACTGTCATTGCTGTTTACTATGTCATATGCTATACTGAAGTTATAATTTAGTACTGCATGATCGCTTTTGCCGAGTGGAGGGTGATATATTAAACTGTCAACGTCATTTTCTTGCCTAGTAAATATTAGATCTAGCACTGAAGGTACATCAAGTCCTCTTTTTCTAGTGGTTTCCCTCACATGTTGCGTTAAGAAAAACTCTTGTACGAGATCCAGGAGCTTTTGGTCCCAACAGCTTTCTTGGCTATTTATATCTAGAGTATTCCAATTTATATTTGTATTGATGTCCCCAGTTAGTATAATTCTTTCCGATTTCTCTTCCATTTTATGTAGCAATGATCTTATACTCTGAATTGTACTCTCTGCCAGGTCCTCATATTCGTCTCTATCCCATGTGTTTGATCTGGGTGGCATATACAAATTGGCTACAATTACTTTACCTTCAGATATGTCGATCTCTACTGCAATCAGTTCTACTTGTGATGGTATATCTAGGTTTATTTCCTTGACTTTTAGATTTTTCTTAGTTAATATTATAATTCCTCCTCCTTTTTTTAAATTTCTGTCTCTTCTCCATATATTGTATTTCTCAAAGTTTAGTGTAATGCTGAGTAGAATTTGGCTCGACTTCTCGTACCAAATCAACTCAACACTGAGCGGGGTCCTCTTTCGAGACCGGAGCTAGTGCAATGAAGAGAGGCAGGACATAAAAACTTTCGGCAACACCATACACGTATATTATTTCAGTTAGACACAAGACATTTCAGTAGACATTACATCACAATATGGAGCAATACAAAACCTTATCTGAAATATTGTGTATCTCGCAGGATACTAGCTTCCTAGATATTAACGACAATACAACAAATCTTAGTACTAGGAGTACAGTAAATACCCGTGCGCGCGGAGCGCTTGAGGGGAGAGTGGGGGTGGGGGGGGATTTGTGATTTACCCGGAAGGGGAGGGGAGGTAGGAGACACGGAGAGTGACTTAGAACGGCGAGGGAGGAGTTATGATAATATTTAATGAGGTCCGATATTAACAAGGGAGTTTAGGTGTTTTCTATTGGCAAGAATTCTTTGATAATTAACTCTGGTTCTTATTTGGACTTTAAGAGCGGGGGTGAGGAGTGGGGAGGGTTTTTCAGGGATAGCGTGCGGAACGGGGAGTACAGTTATCACTCACGGTCCTCGTAGTTTTAGGTAACACTAGATTTCCAGTCAGCACAACTTATATACTACACATCTCCCGGAGTAGGTTATGTAGAGCTCGCACTTCTTCCCAGCAGCGTAACTTTAAGTCGGAACCCTCGTAATTTCTATTCACACTGTGGCTCTTACTCAGAGTTTAACCAATAGCACTCCAATAATGTATTATCCTTTCTTTGGGCTCTAGAAAGTCCTTAGTACTCTCCGGGATGACACTCGCACGATATCTTCACTGGGGAGTCTCTACCCATATTCTGCGCCCGATTAATGTGTAGCATTATGTCCTGGGTTACCCACAATGGAAATTACATGAAATCACTGCACTAATCTTATTCTAAGAAAAAGGGAAGTCACAACCTACTTCACAATTGCAGGATCCTCGTATCTCTCGTGGAGAGAAACACGGATTACCCTCGAAAGTGATGATCCGGTCGGGACTGAGGGGCGTCGCCAGGGTAGGAGGCGAGTCGGGAGGGCACGGGGCGACTCACTAGGGCGTCCTCTCCGTCCGGGGAGCTTCCCGGACTGGAGCTCCGGACTGGGGCCGAAGAGAGGGCTGGGAACCTCTGGGTCAGGTCCACGGCGTTGCGGGGGCGTGGTGAGGGTCTCGCCCGGGTGTCCTGGGGGCGGGCCGGAAGAGGCGAGCGGACTGCGGGTCTCCTATGGGCAGGGGCGCCGGCAGGGGAAGGACTGCGGCAGCGGCTGTCACGGGGGCCCGACAGGTGGGTCCTTCTCAAGGGCCTCAGCGCGAGGGAACAGAGGCCGGGGGAGACAGGAGGTCTTTCCTCCTCACTATACCCACAGGGAAGCGACCATCGATCGTGCTCCACCGGGAGTGCTGAGGGAGCGACCGTTGATCGTCTCTACCTTAGCTTTCAGGAAGCGACCATTGATACGTCTCTACCTGATTTTGTTGTGACGACTATAGATCGTCTCTGTCTTTTTTTATGGAGAGCGACCATTGATCATCCTCTACCGGTGTGCTGAGGAGCGACCGTTGATCGTCTCTACCTGATTTTGTTGTGAGCGACCATAGATCGTCTCTGTCTTTTTTATGGGAAGCGAGCCATTGATCGTCTCTACCAGTGTGCTGAGGGAAGCGACCGTTGATTGTCTCTACCTTAGCTTTCAGGGAGGCGACCATTGATCGTCTCTACCTGATTTTGTTGTGACGACCATAGATGCGTCTCCTGTCTTTTTTTTATAGGAGAGCGACCATTGGCAGTCGTTCTCTACCGGGGTTGTGGAGGGAGCGACCGTTTGATCGTCTCTACCTTGCCACTATTAGAGCGACCATAGATCGTCTCTACCTTAGGGGTGCTGTCTGGAGTACAGTTTCTGACTCACCCCTAGCCCCAACTCGGTGATTCCGCCACCACGAAGGTAGTGTCTTTTGCCCTCACGGTGGCCCGGCGGCGCGGATGGTTGCGTCTCACAAGGGCGCACGGCCCGGGCTGACGTACGCCGCTGTTGCCCGGAGTGGTGGTGGCTGGCGGCGGCTACCGGGGGAGTCCAGTGGGGGTCAGTGGGGGTGTCGGCATTTTTGAGGGCAGACTCCACTGCTCCTGGTCCGCCTATGATGTCAGGAGACTGCGGTATTCCTCCGGAATATTCCGGAGAATTGATCTGCAGTCAAAACCACGCCCCACATTTCATTTAGTATGTCCATTGGATATCCTTGGTGTTAATTTTGTCTCAGTTAGGCATATTATTTGTGGTTCATTTTCTCTAACATAATCATTCATCTCTAGTAATTTAGAATCACCCATTTCCATCCACATTTGAGTACATCAACTTTATCATCTTGTTTATATACTTCTCATGACATGTGTTCTACTACCTTCCTCCTTTTTCTTCCATCCTGTTTGTGTACCACTTTCGTACCCATGCAATCCTATTACTTTTTTGTAAAAAAATTTCTTCTTGTCCTCTTCTGATCTTCCCTCATTTTTGTTTTTGCTTCCTCCCTTTTATCTTTCAGTAAATTCCAGTTCCTCTTGTGTTAGGCATCTTTTTATCCATACATTTTTGAACTCTTCTTTTTCCATAAGATTCTTTGCCTTTTTTAGTATCTCTTCCACAGTGTTTACATTCTGAAAAGTCACCTTTAAAAGGTCTTGTCTTGCTTTTCTCGTATTTCCCTAACCTTTTTGTGTTCCTCTATGTCCTTTACTACAGATTTCCTCTGATACTTCTTTCAGTAAGCTCATTACATTTGTCATCTCCTTTTTGTACTCTAGTGAGTCTTGTTTTTAATTTCTTCCTCTTCTATACCAGTGATTACTATTGATTTATTTATTTCTACTGAATCTCCTGACTAACTTTGGATTGTTTTTGGATTATTCTTTTCACTTCCTTTTTAATGCTTTTTCCTCCACCCTTGTTTCTAAGTCTTTCTTTACTTTCACCATTTCTTAGCATACGTGGTTTCTACATCATTTTTTGTAGCTTTGCACAGCTTCATTCACCTGTGTTATCTTCTCCTCCAATATCACTGCTCTGGTCCATAAGATTGCTTGCTTGTCTAATTGTCTCTGTGTCATTTTTTAACTCTTCCATAACACTCTCGTGATTGACTACTGTACTTCCCATTTCCACTCACTTTCTTCCCTAAAGCAGTACTCAAGTTCCACTGTTAGTTCACTGATGGTTGTGTCTTTCTTATTGGCCTCCCTTCCTATAGTTTTTTCTATCTCTTCCTTTTGCAAGTGCCATTTACTTCTTTATTTCATCAATTTCATTTTGAAAGCCATTTCTAGTTTGTGTACACGTTCAACCAGTCTATTGTGAGTCTCCACTTCAACCATTTCTTGGTAGAAATCATCATTTTGCTTTTTACTTTTTATCCCTTTTCTTTTCCAAATTTGTTTTTGCTGAAGTATGTATCCATTTTGTAATACTAAATGAACAGAGTATGTACTTACAGAGTATGCACGCTTTCCCGTGTTGCTGTAGTATAAACAAACCCAGCTGACTCAACGCATCCGTGGTTCTTTGTTGTTTGAACCAGTCTTATTTAAACTTATTATTTCTTTACCTTTTAATAATGAAAAATCATTTAGTCCTAACCTGGTACAGAGAACTTGACTCATTCAAAGATACTAATTTAGAGTAATTGCCACTGTGGCCGATGTTTGTTTTGAGTTACGGAGACACCGATGTCTAAGAAGCGTCTGCATCTGATGACTCCCTGTGTGTGTGTGTGTGTGATCTGACAGAATAGTGGTGGGACTGGAAATAAAATCAGTCCCAGGTAACACCGTATTGACGGCTTTGTTACACCCTCTAGGGACAGGAGGCCCAAGGGTGCGAGCCTAACAAAAGTAAAGAGAGAAAGAACGAACCTAGGCTACGGCCTATTGGAGAAGTGGTGTGTAAAGGGGAAAGGCAGCTGAGGCTCCGGCCTTAACACACCAGGGAGGAGAGAGTTGCCTCAGTGCATCCCCCTCCTGCTGTTCTCCCCTTCAGAGGAGCAACATCCCGTGGACAGTCCCAAGCCGCAGCGGCGGGCGACCCCGGTTGCCTGGCAGATGTTCCTGTGGGGAGGTGATCGGCTCTCGACGCTTCTATATAGCCAAGAATACGGATCAGGGTAAAGAACCCCACCTGCACTACCGTACGTGTAGCACTTCCCTATTACGGACGACACCCCGTGGACAGTCCCCAAGCCCGCAGCGTGCGAGAGGCCGAACTAGTTCGCCCGGTGAGTTGTCTTTTCGTACGCGGGTAGACACTCCGGCCCGGCTGAAGAGGCACGTACCAGGGTAGAGAATTCCCCTGAAGGTAGATTCAATCCGTATTGGAGAGAGTGTGGCCTCTGTGCCCCCTCCCCTCCCGGCTTGTTTCCTACTACCGCGAGCAACACCACGCCCGGCGACGGTCGAGCCGTGGCGAAAGGGACGACCCCGATCACCCTATAGGTGTCCCCCATATATGCCCGGAGCAAGTTCATGGCTACAGCTAAAGTGTGTAATAGGGGAAAGAGACCCCCAGCTCCGGCTTCCAGACACACCCGAGGGACTATGGACAAGCGTGAGTCCTCCTCCAGCCTCCTTCCGCTTCGAGGGAGCCCTTACGTCACCATCCGGGAATATAGCCCCGGAGGAGGAGCACTGGAGAGTGGTGGCAGAGGCCCGATACCGGACTTACCGCCCACACCCGGGAGTTCACTTGTTTCCTGCCGGAGCCCCGGTAGGGAGAGCGCTGCCGCAGTCCAGGTCCTGACAGCGCCTCTCCCTCTTGGTACCCGCAGCCCCAGGACGCCTTCAGGCTCGACTCCACAACCCACGACGAAGGAAGGTGATCCAGGCTCCTCTCTCACTCCCCGGAGTCAGGAAGAAACAGGCCCGATTACTCCGGCTGTTCGACCCGTCCTGAGGGCCCCACCTATCAGGTCGAGGCCCCCAGACCAAAGGGCCTCCCTGCACCCCACAGGCGCCCGGCCCTAAAGACGAGGGCCGCCTCTCAGGTTGAGGCCCCCAGACAGGGAGGGCACTCCCTGTACCCTAAAGTGTAACTAACAGTGACAAAACCCAGGAAACAGAGGGAAGAAACAGTGACAGTGACTCCACAAGAAACCATAGTATTAAACAGTAGCCCATCAGAACTTAGTGCTACCAGGAGCAGAAAGTGAACTTTGTGAATTATCTTAGTCCCCCCATATTAAGGAACCAGGGCGTTTTCTGTGAATCTCGAGGTAGGGGCGTGGAGGCGAGTCAAAGAGTTAAGTGTACGTGTCTCCGTGACAAGGTGACAGTGTCGAGTGTTGCCTATCCACACTTGCCTACCTCTTTTATAGTAATATCCCTAAACCTAAGACTCCCAACCTTGTGTATTCTTAAGGTGTACAACTCCATTTATATATTACCTCACCTCCAAGTGACATAAGAACCCTATTAAAAGAAGACACTACGCAATCTCCCTGTGTGATTATTGTAGTGCAAATGATTATTCTGTGAAGCCAAGTGTTAACTCTGTATCTCTGTGTCTCTGTATCTTAAATATCATTCTATGTGTACTGTTACGAGTAGGATCTTAGGTAATAGATGTTATTTAAGGTATACTGCCTGGTTTTTATGTCCTGTCCCTTTGTTAGTGCTTTACTTCCGGTCTAGAAGAGGACCCCGCTTCAGTAGCTAGTGTTTTTACGACGAGAAGTAGCCTTAAAAACACAGCATTACATGGCCCTCCTTTCTTCTCTTCTTTCTTTTTTTCTCTCATGCTTTCATATACTTTCATATCATCTATGAAAACGTTTCTTAATTTTATCTGTGTTTCTGTTAAGCACATTTATAATTGTGTTTCCATCAATTATTTCTCTTAGTTCCCACTCATTTTTGCTTTTTGTTAAACCTTGTATGTTTATAAGTTTTATAAGTACGTTCTCATTCTCATCCTTCTCCTTTTTTATACTCTTTTCTTTCACTCTCCTCACCCTCTAGCCTAACAATTTTCCCCTTCTTTTTTTCCATTGATACTTGCTAACTAAAGGGCAGCATTCCAATTATGAAGCAATATGTGCCGCCGTCTTTCCCCGAACAATAATCCTGTTCAAGAGGTCACGTACTTAAGAGCACTTGAAATCTAAATATTTTAAAGTATACGTTCAAAGCTATTAACCTGGTGCTTAGGAATGTATGTAACTTTTGTCAAGTTGTGATGGTAAATCTATACAGCACAAGCGATAGAGTGAAGTGGAAAGATGGCGGAGTCAGCATCAGTGGTGTGATTGTTGTTTGTCTTGTGGCGTCAGCTGTCTGTAATTATTGGTGAGCCCAAGGCCCGAGCACTTCGAGGTGTACTTGATCATTTGCCCGTCAAGGACGATCGTGTGGAGGGTGTTCACTGCGTCATTCAATG
>NC_137039.1:2338910-2386410 GCF_032717465.1 Coenobita brevimanus
TAATTCAAGATATCCCTGTATGAGCATTGTACTGTGTACTGAGTGTAACTATATTTTGTGGTGCTGAATGTTAACTCTGTGTCCCTGTTCCCCTGTATCTCAAATATCACTCTGTGTTGTATTGTAACGGTTAGAATAAAGGTAATAGATGTGTTAAGGTGTACTGCCTGGTTTTTATGTCCTGTTCCTTTGTTGGTGCTTTACTTCCGGTCTAGAAAGAGGACCCCGCTTCAGTCGCTAGTGTTTTTAGGACGAGAAGTCGCCTTAAAAACACCAGCATAACATGGGGGTAGGTAGGGAGACAGAGTGATAATCCGATAATTGGACGTCAAATTGGCAACTCTACGGCGTGGCAACATAGGAAAAAAGCGCTGCAACGTGTTATTGAATTCATTTAAATCGTTGTTATAATTCTAAAAATTGATAATGTACTATATAGCTTCCTTAACTATATACAGAAAATAAAAAACAATTTCAAATAGCACATAGATGGGAAATAAGAGAGAGAGAGGCATGTACTACGGTTTATTTGGCAGCATCGCTAGAGGTGATTCACCAGGTGAGCCCCACCCTGAACGGACTTCTTGCGGTGAAATGACTATAGCGCAAGTGGGAAGGTCATAAACGCTCGTAATTTTCATTGCTTTCACAGTGGGTTTTTTTTGGAGTATGGATCCCAAACTACTTGATAATCATAGAATAGTGTTTCTAGTGATAATATCTGGCTGTGGTAATCATATTATAGTTTTCGGGAAGTGTAAAGTGGAGACTTCGATACCCAACTTCAGAGGTCTCCACAAGTCCTATGGTAATCGACGAAGGTTCAACAAACATCCCAGGAGAAAGCTGAAGGTATGTGCCATATGCATATGTAATTTTAATATTCTAGGACTAATAACTGATTTTTGGCAAATATTTTTTGAGAGTCTGTCAGAGCCCAAATATGCCCACGGGACATGCAAAACATTGGAAAACAAGCCCGCGGTGTAAGGGTTAAAAACCCAACAAACACCTTGGTTCAAAAACCGTAGGCATCAGGCGAGGTGTAGCATGGCTACAGCTACACCAGTGCTCCCTGATGGCAGATACATCAGTTACGCTGTGTTAGCCATGATATAGCCACTCTATTACAGAGCTCAGTGCTGTGTACACATCACTCAGCTGTATAACATGGAGGGCTACCTCCCAACGAGTGTGTGACTTACGCCCGCCTTATTAAAACACCCGCATTCGTCATCGCCATCATGGTAATCTCACTGAGCTTTATAGTATGTAGAGGCTTTCTCATGGGTAGCACAGTATAATTTATGTAGCTGCATCCAGGGCGGCGCTGGTATAGTGGCAGCCATGTTACACCACGCCTGATGACCGCATTTTTGTACTGAGCTGCTCTTTGGGTTTTTGAAAGCACCTGATGATTCCAGAAAATATAGTGCCATGGTCCACTGTACAGCTTATGGATACAAAAATGAGCACAGGAATGCATTGAGGAGAGATGGCGTTACATTTCACAGGTAAGAAATTAAAATGCCAACGATAACAACACAAGCCGCCACCACACCCCCAGGAGGAGGACACGGAGGGCTGGACGGCGCATGGATTGCGCCCAGGCAACAGGGCCAAAAGATCACCCGGGCCACGCGCCCCTATTCCCCGGAACTTGCCCGCCACCACCACCTTAGTCAAAGTGCACTACCTTCTGGGTAAGCTGACCACCGACAGGATCGGGGTGGAACTGGCCTAGCAGTTCCGAGCAACACCCTAGCCACGGTCTATAGTCGGGCACCTGGGACAGCCGATAACCACTCAGTTAATAAAGAGGCGGCCTATAGCCACTCACAAAAAGAAAGGGCCACGGCCTATACCCAGACCGTCAATTAGGAAACAACCTATAGCAGCTCTGCCTAGTGCTGCTCACACCCCCTACAGAAACCAGCGACAGCCTATAGCCGCGATGGGGAGAGACAGGTACGTCCCCTCTCCTTCTGTAGTTGCCTCGGAGGGCACGCCACCGGCGACAGCCTATAGCCGCGCCCGTAGGGAGGAGCCGGTCTGGAGCTACTCCTCTCCTGCACAGTGCCCTCCTTGCGGGACCTCGGTGATGGCCAATAGCCGCACCGGCAGGCAGGCAAAGACCTATAGCCACACCTTGCCTGAGTGCCCGTTAGGCAGTCGGGCCCCGGCGACGGCCTGTAGCCGTGCTGACAGCGAAGGGACGGCCTTTAGCCACCCTCCATCTGTTCCCCAAGGGAACCTAGTGACAGCCTGTAGCCATGCCGGGCAAAGTCACCAAAGTCTCTTGCCTCCTGTGACTTCACAACGAAATGGTGAGCTGTGCTCAGTCCTGCCCTCTGGCAGGAGCACAGGTTACCCACATGTCGACCCAGACCGAGGCAACCTCCAGGAGGAAGACCACTGTTCGGATGATTGGTGGAGTGGCCCTGTACTGTCCCCGGGGTTGTTCTCCCTACATCAGGAGGAGGAGGACGCCAGCCTGACAGACTCCAGCCGAGAGTGACGCCGCAGCCCAACCCTGACGGCAGAGCCCCCAGCAGAAGACTGCAGCTGGTGCCCCTCTGAAGACTTCCCCTGGACCCCCAGCCGGGCCCATTCCCCACCCCAACGAAGGCGACGCCCGTCCTTCACCAAGCACTTGAGTGAGTGCCTCCAATGCTTGTTTGGCCCCATTTCCAAGGGCCAGACCCCAGTCCCCAGTCCCAATAGTGAGGGGCCTTTCGCCACGCACAGTCTGAGCTCCAGAACAGAGACGGCGCCTCTGAGAGTGGTCCCGTGGCCGCGGGACAAAGGGACTCCCACAGGGCCTCCACTCGCCCTGGGCCGAGAGCTGTGAGCCCTGGACCTTCCGTTCCCCCAGTGAGTGAAACCAAGTGTGCACGAAAAGACAGTGAATTCATAGTAAACAGTGGGATCGGCACTAAGAGTATAGATGTGAGTTCACAGTGAACACAGTGAGGCCAGAAAAGACCAAAGTAAGTGAATATTGAAGAACAGCCATAAAATGCAGTATAGTACCCCCAAAAGCTCCCAGACACCCCCACAAGGAGCCCACAGAGGAGCAATGACAGTGTATCAGGACTCAGAGCAACAACGGCATAAGTCAGCCCGTGCCGTGCACCCCTATGACCTGGAACTCGCCCGCCACAACCATAACAGGAATACTAGACTACCTTCCGGACGAGCCTTCCCCAACCAGATTCGGGATGGAACTGTTTCTCCAGCTCCTGCCAGCACCCCTGAGACAGAATAGCCGCTCACCCCTTGCTAAGGAGACGGCCTGTAACCGCTCTGAGGGCAATAAGGAGACGGCCTGTAGCCGCTCCCGCCTTCATCAGGAAATGCCCTGTAGCCACTCTGAAGGTGTCTTTCTTGAGACGGCCTGTAGCTGCTCACCTCTCGATAAGGAGACGGCCTGTAGCCGCTCTGAGGATAATAAGGAGACGGCCTGTAGCCACTCCGAAGGTGTCCTTCCTGAGATGCCCTGTAGCTGCTCAAACTTCCTGAAGGAGATGGCCTGTAGCCACTCCCGCCTTCATCAGGAGATGGGCTGTAGCCGCTCCGAAGGTGTCTTCCCTGAGACGGCCTGTAGCCGCTCAACTCTCCTGAAGGAGATGGCCTGTAGCTGCTCGAAGGGGAACCAGGAGACGGCCTGTAGCCGCTCCCGCCTTCATCAGGAGGTGGCCTGTAGCCACTCGGTCTGCTGGTAGCTGCTCACTCCCCCAGGCCACTGCCAGTAGCTGGGCCTTGGCGACGTCTGGTAGCCGCTCCCCCAGGTGGCCACAGCCAGTAGCTAGGCCCTACAGCAGGAGATGGCCTTTAGCCGCTCCTCCATCTGAAGCTGACGCCTGTTCCCCGACCCATGACCCAGAGGGAGTCTCAGGCCTAGAGGTGTACTGGAGAGGCTCATTGGTCTCCCCTGGCCTCTTCTCCCTACAACTGGATCTGGAGGAGATCAACCTGTCGGACCCCGACAGAGACTGGTGCCGCAGCCCCTTTCTGATGGTGCCACCAAGCCCTGGTGATCGCAGGCCTCAGGAACCCCAGACTGCCTCCAGAACTCCTGGGCGGGAACTCCCCACACCTCAATGTCAGAGATCTTCGTCCTCCATCAGGAGCCTGAACGAAAGGTTCAGGCAGTTATTCGGCCCCAGCCCTGAGGGCTGTACTCCAGTCCCCAGCTCCGGGAGTGCAGGACCCTTCGCCACCCACAGCCCTGGACGAGAACGGAAGCCCCTACGCATGATCCCGTGGCCTCTGGGTATAGAGGCCCCCGGCGGAACCCAGCCCCATCAGTAGCGGAGCTGTGACACCCCACCACCCTTGTAACTGACTGTCACGACGCCCGGACCCGAAAGGAGTGACAGTGATAGTACAGTATCTGTGACCTAGTGATATAAAGGTAGAACAGTGAACTAACCCTCTAACAGAAGTCAGTGATAATACCAAAGTGGTGGAGTGAGTAACAGCGACAGTGTAACCACAAATACAGCCACCCAGTGAGAATCGAGTCTATCAGAGTGAATATGCTACCACCAGAAAATACCTCCTGATACTAAGACCATATTCAGACCCCAATGCCAATGAAACACTTACCAGCAAGGAATAACATTAGTAACTCCCCGGATATAGAAAACCCGGACTTCCCATAATTAATAACTGCCTCAAGTGCTATTCACTGTGACCCGAGCAGTATCCTGCGTGATACTGATAACCCATATCTAGACATGAGAGTTGTAATTGCCCAGTGTATCTGTATCAGCGACATCTACTCGTTCCCCTGACCAACTTAGTAATACACGTGTAAGGTTGTTGCCTTGAGTTTTTGTGTCCTACCTCTCTGCTATTTGTCTAAGCTCTGGTCTAGAAGGAGAGCCCTGCTTCACACTAGGCGTTTACGGGACGGGAAGCTGGACCTAAAACACCTAGCATTACACTGGTGGACAGTGGTGTATTTTGAGCTGGGCATACGAGAGAGGTAATCAGGAAATACTGGAAAATGGCAACCAAACTGCATGTGCAATTACCTAAGTCCGACCCCGAACAGTATGATGTTCACACATACCTGGTAATTATTAAACCTTTGCTAGATATCGGTTTCGAGGATGACAAGCAGAAAATTGCTTTCACACTCCCACTGCTGGTCAAAGCGGCAACTAATATAGCACCCAAAATCGTCCCAGGGCTCACCTGGCAGAATTTCACGAATCTCATGATCCAAGCCATCACCCCATCACTAGAGAACGTGGTGGCACTATCCCAACTGGATAGTTTAACTTTCGATGGCATCTTAGACGATACTTTAATCCAGGCGAGACACTTGGTCACTGCTGCCTACCCAGAGGCAGATGATGAAACCCGGGAGCAACACACCTTTAATTCTCTTCTGAGAGTGCTCCCCCGCATAGTCAAAGAGCACTTTACCATCCATGACCTGACTGGAGGCATGGATAAGGACGTTCAACTGATACGGCGCTTCCTGACCTCCCGCCCTGCACCCCAACAAATCAACGTGGTAAGGAAGTTTCCCACAAAGATTCCGGCTCCTCCAGTCAAGCCGCGTCCGCCTATGGCCCATACCAACCCCACCCCAGCACCCAGCCCACCTAGGGCACACCCCACCCACCGGTGCCCCACCAACAGGGAGAACCCCAACCTCATCTTAGTGAATCCCTGGAAATTCTCCGCGTGCAGTTCCAGGTGCTCACTGCACAATATCAGAGATCAGTTAAAAGCTGCACGACAAAAAACTACTACCCTAGGCCAATACAAAGTTTCCTCTCTAAAGGATGAGGTAACAGAGGACGAACCCGCACCTGTGGAGGAGACTGACCCCAGGGAACAGGAGCCGGAGCAAGAAGAAGCAGCCCCAGACAGTTGGATGTTTGAGGACCGTCCCCGCACCTTCCCACGGTGGCAGGGGCCTTTTCCCCCAAATATCGCCCCCCAGTTTACCACAAGATGAAGTTGAACAGGGTGAAAGCCAGTTTTCTGGTCGATATGGGTGCGGCCAGATCCTGCCTATATAGCTACTACTTCTCTCGTCACAAATTGACCTTTGGCCCGATCCACCCAATGGCTACTCACCTTGTGGATGTGGGGGATGGCCCCCTGCCTATCCATGGGGAAATACGGGCCCTGAGAGTCGACACCCATCAACCAGTGTCAACCCAACACCAGTTCATAACATTCGACTCTTCCTGCCGCAATTACGACGGATACCTGGGGTTGAAACTGTTGCAGAAGTTAGGAGCCACCATAGATTGCCACAACAGACAGCTCCAGTTCCGTCAATTACCCAACCCCCCTCCCCTCGGGCCGTCTGCACCTGCACGCCCCGGCCCCGGCCGGAAGACTCTGACTCCCCCTTCATCCTCTCCCCTCCCCCCACTGCCCCCTACCCCCCTATCTTTTCCTGCCACCATTTCCTCCACCATCACCATTCCCCCCCACCATGAAGCCTGGGTGCCCCTCAACTGGCCTTCCAACCCCTTTCTGCTATTCTGGCCTGCCTTCTGCCCCCAACTTTCCTTCCCCCACATCACACAGCAGTCCAGATTGCCAACCTTGCCTCCTCGCCTCTCACCCTCCCTACAGGGCTCATAATCAGAGAGATGGAGGAAGCCAAGCCCTGTGCCCCCTCCTCCTCCCACTTCCCTGCCCCCTATCCCTGACCATCTCTCCACACACCAATCAGACACCCTTCGCCGCTTATTCCTGGATTTCCAGGATCTGTTCGCGGCAGGACCAGCCAACATCGGACACACCACCTACCTGGCCCACGAGATTCATACAATGGGCCCAGCGATTTGACAGCCATCCTGTTGGAAGAACCCCAAACAGCGGGAAGAGGAAGACCGCCAGGTACAGGAGATGAACGAAGCCAGAGTCATCTCCCCCTCCACCAGCCCCTGGTCCTCCCCTGTCGTCGTTGTGAAGAAAAAGGACAGCACGATGCAGTTCTGCGTCGACTACCACCGGCTTAATGACGTAACCACCAAGGACGCCACTCCACTCCCGCGTATAAACGACTCCCTGGATTCCCTATACGCTGCCTCCTGGTTCTCTACCATCGACTTCCAGTCGGGGTATTGGCAGGTCCCTGTGCGCCAGGAGGACAGAGGCAAAACCGCTTTCTCAACCAGCAACGGGAAGCATTATGAGGATAATGTTCTGCCTTTTGGCCTCTGTAACACCCTTGCCACCTTCTCCAGGTTAATGGAATCCATCCTCAGTGGTCTCATGTGGGAGATTTGTCTCACATACTTGGACGACGTCATCATTTTCAGCCAGACCTGGGCCGACCACCTGCAGTGCCTCCACCGGGTTTTCACCAGGATCCGACAGGCTGGCCTCAAACTCCGGCCCACCAAATGCGACATGGCTGCCTGAACCGTCTCATTCCAGGGGCACGTCATCTCCCAGGCGGGCATATCTCCCAACCCAGACAAACTCCGCACCATCGCGGACATACCCCCACCACAAGACATTCACAGGATCTGGGCCTTCCTCAGCTTGACGTCCTATTACTGCCGTTTTGTGAAGGGGTTTACCCACATCGCTAAACCACTCCATGACCTGACCTGTAAGGGGGAACCGTTCCTCTGGACAGATGAGAGATGAGCCACCTTCCAACAGCTTAAAGATAAGCTCATTTCCGCCCCCATCATGGCCTTTCCTGACAATGCCCCCCCGTTCTGGCTCTATACCAATGTCTCCCTAATTGTAATCAGTGCCGTGCTAGCACAAGTCCAAGAGGGCCACGAGCACATCATCGCCTGCGCCAGCTGTACCCTAAATCAGGCGGAGAAGAATTATGCCGCCACCAAGAGAGAGTGCCTAGGCATCATCTGGGCACTTGAGCACTTCCGGGCATACCTCTCCGGGACCCAAGTCACTATCATTACCGACCACCAGTCCCTCCAGTGGTTGAGGCAGTCAGACACCCACAACGCCCAGCTCTTCCAATGGCACAAAACTCTGGAGGAATTCAGCTATGAAATCTCGTACCACCCCGGCAAACTCCATACCAACGCGGACGCCCTCTCTCGGCTCCTCATCCATGCTGCCCAGCCAGAGCCAGACCTCCTCCAGCAGTGGCATTGCAAAGAGCGACCCCCTTGGATCCCCCAGCACCTTTTCAAGAAACTGTATCACCAGAGTGGCCACCTACTTACCCTCTCAAGCCATATCCTCCTAGCCCCTGACACTGCCCTCAATGCCCTACGACACCTGCACACCCACAACGGCATTACCTGGGTACGAAAAAACTACCGCAGGTCTTCAATGACACCTACTGGGCGCCAAATCCTTCTGCCCTTGCAAAGGAAATTATCCAAACCTGCCACGCCTGCGCCCTCGGTAAAGACATCACCCATACCGCAGGTCCGTCGGGCCATATTACCGCCCACAAACCTTGGCAGCTGTTGGCGATCGACTTGGTGGGACCCTTACCTCCAAAATCAGGCTATAGGTACGTTATCACTTTCATCAACACGTACTCCAAATTGAATGTGGCCTGCCCAGCGAAGGAACACCATGCTGTCCCAGTGGCTGACGCCCTCCTTCGGCACGTGTTCCCCTACTTTGGCATCTCACAAGAGATTCACTCAGATAACGCACCCGAATTCACCAGTAAGATCTAGGAGGATCCAGCCCATATCTTCAGTTATCACATCTCCCACCCATCCCCTTACTGGCCAAAAGGAAATGCCGTACCCAAGTGCAGCCAACGCACACTAATGAATCAGCTCCGCACCCGGATAGAAGCCACCAAAAACGATGACTGGCCCACCCATGTAAAAATCGTGCAATTGGGCATCAACTCCTGCCCCCATGAGGATGGAATTTCACCACATTAGTGAGTGTTCAGGGAAACACCCCTCCTCCTGCCCCTTCGGTAGCATTTGCAAATCTCCACCTCAACCCCCACAACAGACTCATTACACCACCTCAAATGCCGCCTGACCCACCTCCAACACAACCTGGACCTCAGCCCTGACACTGCCTCCAACCCCTATAAGCCAGGTGACACAGTTATGATTGCCCAGCTCCCCACCCCACACAAGCTTGCGCCGTGTTTCACGGGACCCCACACTATCATCCGTGTCCCTAACCCCTATCAGGTAACTGTCAAGTACCACGGCACTCCCTGCACCATCTGAAAAAGGCACGTGCGCCCCTTTCGCACTTCTACCGTCACCGCCTCAGCCCCATGCCCCGTCCCACTCTCTACACCCACGCTGCTCCTTCCTACCACCTATGACTGCTACATCTCCTCCTCCCCCTCTCTCTCTCTCTCTCCCTTCCCTTCCTCTGCCGCTTCCACCTCACCTTACGTCACGCTGCATCGCACCTCACCTGACAACCCACCGACACCACCAACACCCCGCCGCTCCCCCACCTCCTCGCTACCCGCCATCCCCTCTCCCACGCACAGCACCGCTTGTCCCGCCCTCACCCCCACACCCCCGTCCCAGCTGCTGCCCACCACCGCCCCCGCAGTTCCCAGCCCACCGCCTGCACACACACCCACACCCACCTGCACTCCCACGGCCCCATGACACCACTACCCACTCACCCCACACCCCGCTCCCCACGCCGTGCTGCCCACACCCCTGCCACCCCATGGCTGCCCTTGCGTGCCCCACGCACCTCTCACACATGCCAACCCAGCACACCCACATCACCACCCACAC
This sequence comes from Coenobita brevimanus, assembly GCF_032717465.1. NCBI lineage: Eukaryota > Metazoa > Arthropoda > Malacostraca > Decapoda > Coenobitidae > Coenobita > Coenobita brevimanus. The sequence goes on from NC_137039.1 coordinate 2,348,624, forward strand.
CCACCCTGAAAACAACCATCACACACTCCGGGCGCCTCTAACACCCACCCGCCCAATACACCCAATCTCCCATCCCACCCGCCTCGCCGCAAAATCACACCCCTACCCCTGCCCTAAATCATCTCACACTCATGATACACCAAGCACAAATCCCGGTCACCTACACTCCCCAGAGACACTATGCTGCATTACCCTGGCATATAACCCCACACTTTCCGTCCACCTCCAGCATTCAACACATCCCCGCACCACGGACAACAACCAGCGCCATGAAGATTTGATGACCTGTATGGGCACTATCCCTTGGACGTAACCAGCGAGTCCAAGGACCACACCACCTCCTGCAACTGCTCCGCTCCTCCACCGCCTCATCCAGGCTCTTCCTCACCTGCAATGAGCAACAAGACAAAAACTCCTCCACCACAGCCTGGCACGCCCTCTTCCAACACTTACAGCCAGTCTACACCACCTACGACACCAAAGTTTACCACCTCCAGTCACAGGGACGTGACTTTTTCCCAGCAGACGGTGGTAAACTGCAGCATAGTGCCCCCAATAGCGCCCAGACACCCCCACAAGGAGCCCACAGAGGAGCAATGACAGCGCATCGGGACTCAGAGTGACAACGGCATAAGTCCGCCTGGGTTGTACGCCCCTATGACCCGGAACTCGCCTGCCACCACCATATTAGGAATACTAGACTACCTCCCGGGCAAGCCTTCCCCAACCAGCTTCAGGGTGGAACTGTTTCTCTAGCTCCTGCCAGCACCCCTGAGACGGCCTGTAGCCGCTCATCCCTTGCTAAGGAGACGGCCTGTACCCGCTCTGAACATGTCTTTCTTGAGATGGCCTGCAGCCACTCACCCCTCGATGAGGAGACAGCCTGTAGCCACTCTGAGGGTAATAAGGAGACGGCCTGTAGCCGCTCCCGCCCTCGTCAGGAGACGGCCTGTAGCTGCTCCGAAGGTGTCTTCCCTGAGATGGCCTGTTGCCACTCAACCCTCCTGAAGGAGACGGCCTGTAGCCGCTCTGAGGGGAACCAGGAGATGGTCTGTAGCCGCTCTGAGGGGAACCAGGAGATGGCCTGTAACTGCTCCCGCCTTCATCAGGAGATGGCCTGTAGCCACTCTGAAAATGCCTTTGGGTCTGCTGGTAGCTGCTCACTCCACCAGGCCACGGCCAGTAGCTGCACCCCCAGGAGGACATTGCCAATAGCCAGGCCTTGGCGATGGCCGGTAGCCGTGCCCCCAGGAGGCCACGGCCAGTAGCCGGGCACTATGGCAGGAGACGGCCTGTAGCCACTCCTCCGTCTGAAGCTGATGCCTTTTCCCCAACCCACTACCTAGGAGTCTCAGGCTTAGTGGAATAGTGGAGAGGCCCCTTGGTCTCCCCCAGCCTCGGCTCCCTACAACTGGATCTGGAGGAGACCTACCTGATGGACCCCAATGCAGACCGGTGCCGCAGACCCTTTCCGATGGTGCCACCAAGCCCTGGGGACCACAGCCCTTGGGAACCCCAGACCAGCCCCAGGACTCCCGGGTGGGAACTCCCCACACCTCGACGTCGGAGATCTTCGTCCTCCATCAGGAGCCTGAACAAAAGGTTCAGGCAGTTATTTGGCCCCAGACCTGAGGGCCATACTCCAGTCCCCAGCCCCGAGAGTGCGGGACCCTTCACCACCTACAGCCCTGGACGAGAACGGAAGTCTCTGCGCGTGATCCCGTGGCCTCTGGATGTAGAGGCCCCCTGCGGAATCCAGCCCCTCCAGTAGAAGAGCTGTGACACCCCACCGCCCTTGTATCTGACCGCCACGATGCCCGGACCCGAAAGGAGTGACAGTGATAGTACAGTGTCTGTGACCTAGTGATATAAAGGCAGAACAGTGAACTAACCCTCTAATAGAAGTCAGTGATAATACCAAAGTGGTGGAGTGAGTAACAGTGACAGTGTAACCACAAATACGGCCACCCAGTGAGAGTCGAGTCTATCAGAGTGAATATGCTACCACCAGAAAATACCTCCTGATACTAAGACCATATTCAGACCCCAGTGCCAATGAAACACTTACCAGCAAGGAATAACATTAGTAACTCCCCGAATATAGAAAACCCGGACTTCCCATAATTAATAACTGCCTCAAGTGCTATTCACTGTGACCCGAGCAGTATCCTGCGTGATACTGATAACCCATATCTAGACATAAGAGCTGTAATTGCCCAGTGTATCTGTATCAACGATATCTACTCGTTCCCCTGTCCAACTTAATAATACACGTGGACCTAAAACACCTAGCATTACAAGGCACCCTAGTGAATTCCAGTGTACAGTGGGGCCAAGTAAGACTCTACAGTAGAATACCAAGGTGTAGACAGTGAATATTTCGAGCAGTGATATTACCCTTGTCCCCTTGCAACGACATCTGTAACTATTCTCCTCCCTTGTGCTAGTCAGTAACACCCTCCCCAGTATTCAGCCCATGAACTCAGTGTCAGAGCAGGACAGTGCCTCACCACCCCGAACAGTGTAATAGTGCCTTTACCCTCCTGAGCCAGACTTAGACTCCTGTGCATCCAGTATCCTGTGCGATACTAGACTCATTAATGCCAGCCTATGTATTGATTCTTGTACATGAAACTGTGTAAGATTGTCTTCCTGTTGCACATCAGTTGAATTTGTCAATATACGTGTAAGGTTGTTGCCCTGTGTTTTTATGCCCTGGCCCTCTCTTGTATGTCTAAGCTCCGGTCTAGAAAGAGAACCCAGCTGCACTCTAGGCGTTCTAGGGACGGGAAGCCGCCCCCTAAACACCTAGTATAACAGAAATATATCTTGTTGCTAATTCTTTATCATTACTGCCCCCTGGGGATGGGCGGAAAGATTCTTCCCCAGTATCCCTGCATGAATGAGGCCATTAAAATGGGTCCATTTATCTCCAGCGTTTCTCTCCATGTCCTCTTCTCTTCTTTTCACACGCTCTTGCAGATATTTCCATGTTTCTTGCGGCCTTTATCAATCTGGACATTCGGTTTCATGACATGGATAGTCTAAGGACTTCCCACATCATTTCAACACCATTACTTCGACGTAAAACAGCTTCAACATCACTATCATTTCAACGTTACTACCACACTTTTCTCTTTCTGCCATCACCTTTCTCTTAGTGGCAAAAGGTTTAGTTCTGCACTGCGGCAACCTATGGCCTTGTTTTATACTCATTGGCTAAATGTTCCCGATATAAGTCGTTGAACTAGGCAGAAAAAAAAAAAATCATAATCCATATATGTTTTTGTATTATAAGCGACGAGTGTATCTTTATTAATAACCACTGGTTAGTGGAAATAAAGTACAGTATTTGAATTTGAATTTGAGTGCTGGTGTTTCAATATGGCGGCCAAAATCACACGCCCGCGGCGGAGATAGCCTCTCCATACTATAGAGCTCAGTGGGCAATCTTAGCTTGCTGTCTGTTTCCCTGTTGCTTCTATGTATACATCATGATCATCATCCGGACCTCCGTTCCCACCCTAGGGCAGGGTGAGGGGTAGCAACGTCCAGACAGCCTAAGGGCCACGCTTCCATTCACTCATCATTGAAGCTCATGGATCCTGGCTTCATCAGAGAGGCCAAAAAACTTTCACCACGTTCTGTAGCTTCACATATACCTTTCTGTACCATAATACAAAATATATATATATACAAAATATAAATAGATTATGATTTTTGTTCTGCCTAGCTCTATGAATTATGTGATACATTTAGCCAAGAACATAAATAAATAAAACAACGTCATAGGCTGCTGCAGTGTAGAGCCTGTTTTTTTTTTTTTTTTTTTTTCTGACGGCCTTAACCTAATGTCTGTTTAATTATGACAGTTAAAATCCCCGGCACTCCAGCCCAGACGGAAAAGTATACCACAGTGCCGGCTGCAACTGCCACCACAAACCACCACCGGGTATTCTCATTTTACTCTAACGTGGCCTAAAATTGCCATCTCTCCATCTTTAGTGCCGAGCTTGTAGCAGTAAATCAACACTTCAAGATGATACTAGTCACGAAGAAGTGCAATGGAAAAGATGTGGAGCCGTAGTACTGTCTTTATCTGCCAGTGAGCTACGTGAAATAAGCTGCATAAGGATGAAAATCTGTGCCAAAATAGCGTATGAGAGATCTAGCTGACATAGGAGTGTCCGCGCCAGAAGGACCCAAAGAGGAGGGGGAGAGAGGGAGGTTTTAGAGAACAGAGAGGGTGAGAAATGGAACAGACTTTGGAAGGGATTAGGGAGGGAGAGGGAAAAAAAAGAGAGGAGGGAGATAGAGGGAAGGTTTAGAGAAGAGCGAGGGAGAGAGAAGAGGAAGACTATGGAAGGGATCAGTTAGGTAGAGGGGGAAAAGGGAGAAGGAAGAGAGAGGGACGATTTAGGTAAGGGAGGAAGAGAGAAGAGGAAGACATTGGAAGGGATCAGTTAGGTAGAGGGGGAAAAGGGAGAAGGAAGAGAGAGGGACGATTTAGGTTAGGGAGGAAGAGAGAAGAGGAAGACATTGCAAGGGATCAGTTAGGTAGAGGGGGAAAAGGGAGAAGGAAGAGAGAGGGACGATTTAGGTAAGGGAGGAAGAGAGAAGAGGAAGACATTGGAAGGGATCAGTTAGGTAGAGGGGGAAAAGGGAGAAGGAAGAGAGAGGGACGATTTAGGTAAGGGAGGAAGAGAGAAGAGGAAGACATTGCAAGGGATCAGTTAGGTAGAGGGGGAAAAGGGAGAAGGAAGAGAGAGGGACGATTTAGGTAAGGGAGGAAGAGAGAAGAGGAAGACATTGGAAGAGATCAGTTAGGTAGAGGGGGAAAAGGGAGAAGGAAGAGAGAGGGACGATTTAGGTAAGGGAGGAAGAGAGAAGAGGAAGACATTGCAAGGGGTTACAGAGCGAGAGAGAGAGGGGGGGAGGGGGCGGAGGGGGAAGGAAATTTGGTGAAAAGAGAGGAAGAAAGAAGAAGACCTTGGAAGGGTTTATATATGGCGTTCACTCACCCTTCACATTCAGGCTGCCTCGTCAGCTGAATCAAATCGTCTGGTGTAGTACTTTCACATTAACTTGGCCTGGATTTATGTCGTTTGGCAGCTTATAACGTAGTTCAGTGGCAGAAAAAGGCAATGCTACAGCTGTACATCCTGTGCATAGTATTTCCCTGTGACTACCATTATATTCCCATCTTAACTGTTACACCTCAGCAGTCAAGAGCGAAGTATGGCAGCTCTTGGCCAAATTAGTTTGAAAAAGTATCTTCTATCTCTCTTTCCTTCATTCTTTCCTCGTCCTTCTGCCTACGGGTGACTTTACACTCCCTCTTCTGTCTTTCATTCCTTCATTCTTTCCTCTTCCTTCTCCCTATGGGTGACTCTACACTGAGTGACAAGCCAAATGGTTTCCTGTACACCAGGAAACTATTTACTATGCTGGGTGGTAATCATATAACCAAATTTTGGCGCCTGGTGGTTTAGTGGGTAATTATTGTGCTCCAATCGGATTGAGCTAGTGAAGGTTTATATTCAAGGGGTGGTTGGGGTTTATTGTTCACGTAATGCCACTCAGGGATGAGGGAGGTTGGTCACTCTTATCTTAAATGTCAGGACCAACTGCCTCGCCCCGGGCCCCTACGCTGTTCATGGGGAAATGTAGGACTGGATGATGGATGGATGGATATCATCATCATCATCATCCGGACCTCCTTTCCCACCCTAGGGCAGGGTGAGAAGTAGCAACGTCCAGACAGCCTAAATTTGCCCAAGCCAATAGTCCACGCTTCCATCCACTCACTATTCAAGCCCCCGGAATACTGGCTCTATCGGATACGCCAAAAACATTCACCACATTCTGTAGCTTCAGCTAAACGTATCCAATAGAGTCAATCCGGACGCTACCACTTTAAAAAAGGGGTGCCAAATCCCTGATCTTGCACCTCTCCTCACAACATTCATCCAGCCAGCTCGATCTCTTGTCAGTTCTCTAGCCTCATCGACTTCCAAACCTCTCTTCCTCACACACTCATCCACCATATCCCTCCACCTTCTCCTTGGCCTACCCCGCCTCCTCCCTCCTTCAAATTCGCTCAGTATAACAGAATGAATAACATAAAAATGGCGTCCTGTGGCTAAGAAGTAACCTGTCTTTGTAAAGGATTATGTTTTGTTACAGACTACGGTAATTAGGTCAGGGAGAAGATACGCGTTGGATTGACCCTGGCTGATAAGATGGTATGAAGCGCCTAAGCCTGGATGTTTGTGCCCGTGGGGTGGAGTCAGGATTCCGGGGGCTGGAATGGTGAGTGAAGGAAAGTGTAGCCAGTTTAATTATGCAATCATTTAGTTAGTTTCTCCTTTTCTCATTTTTTTTTCTTGGTCTCTGGACCCTACCTCACCCCGTCTCGAGGTGGGAAAAAAGGTCTGCATGAGAGAGAGAGAGAGAGAGAGAGAGAGAGAGAGAGACTTAATAAGATGGGAGGGCAACTCGATATCGTAAAATGGTCATAAAAAGATATTGTTCAGAAATAGAGATAATTAAAGTGAGAGAGTAATGACGAGATGAAGAGAGGCTGAGAGTAAAGAAAAGAGATAATTAAAGAGGCTCAGAGAAATCGAAGAAAGGAGGGAGAGGAGTGAACGAAGGAGAAAGAAGGAAGCAGAGTAAGGGAAGCAGAGGTGTATAGGGAAATAGTAAAGGAATGAGAATTATTAAAGATATAAAATAACAGCAGACAAGGAAGAGACAAGGGAGAACCATGAATGAAGGAAGAGATAGGATGAAAGCGGGAAGACATAGGGATAATGGCAAAGACTGCCACAAGAGGAGAGAGAGAGAGAGAGAACCATGAATGAAGGAAGAGATAGGATGAAAGCGGGAAGACATAGGGATAAGGGTAAAGAATGGCGCAAAGAGAGAGAGAGAGAGAGAGAGAGAGAGAGAGAGAGAGATCTGAATGAAGAGAAAGGTAAGAAGAAAGATGGAAGAAGGGAAAGAGAAAGACATGCAAATGAGAAAAGCCTGTGAATTGCTAAGCCTGTCACCACTGCGGCTGCTGTGCCTCCCTCAGCTGACTAAAATCGTGTGATATTGAGTGGAATGGAATATCAGAGAACAGGAGACCAGGAGTGTTAATGCCTTCAGTGCCAGTGTGTCATATACAGGGGGCGTAGATAGCGCTGCACTACAAACACTTGGTAGGCTCAGTCTGCTGGTGTGGGGGGGTGTCATATACAGGGGCGTAGATAGCGCTGCACTACAAACACTTGGTAGGCTCAGTCTGCTGGTGTGGGGGGGTGTCATATACAGGGGGGCGTAGATAGCGCTGCACTACAAACACTTGGTAGGCTCAGTCTGCTGGTGTGGGGGGGTGTCATATACAGGGGGCGTAGATAGCGCTGCACTACAAACACTTGGTAGGCTCAGTCTGCTGGTGTGGGGGGGTGTCATATACAGGGGCGTAGATAGCGCTGCACTACAAACACTTGGTAGGCTCAGTCTGCTGGTGTGGGGGGGTGTCATATACAGGGGGGCGTAGATAGCGCTGCACTACAAACACTTGGTAGGCTCAGTCTGCTGGTGTGGGGGGGTGTCATATACAGGGTGGCGTAGATAGCGCTGCACTAGAAACACTTGGTAGGATGTGTTGCTGGCACGGCTCAGTCTGCTGGTGTGGGGGGGTGTCATATACAGGGGGCCGTAGATAGCACTATACTACAAACACTTGGTAGGATGTGTTGCTGGCACGGCTCAGTCTGCTGGTGTGGGGGGGTGTCATATACAGTGGGACGTAGATAGCACTATACTACAAACACTTGGTAGGATGTGTTGCTGGCACGGCTCAGTCTGCTGGTGTGGGGGGGTGTCATATACAGGGGGCCGTAGATAGCACTATACTACAAACACTTGGTAGGATGTGTTGCTGGCACGGCTCAGTCTGCTGGTGAGGGGGTGTGGGGGTGACAGTGGGTATAAGGGATGACCAGATAGTGCAAGACAGACACCATCAGACGATTCTCCTTTCACTCTCGGCAGGCCTGTCTTAACGAAGAGGTTAATCAAAGAAAAGTATAAAGAAAATCAGGATTTTCAGCTAGAGTGGAAAATTTATATTAAAATCTTGGTGATATACTCTTGTCACCTTAACTTGGCTGCATATCCTATTTTGCAGTTTATTTCACGTAGCTCAGTGGCAGAAACAGGCAATGCTGCAGCTTTACAGCCTTTCCATTGCAATTTTTTTTTATGCAAGGAAGAAGGAACCCAAGGCCGGGAGCCCGCAAACCGTTCCTTCCAATGAAAAAAACAAAAACAATACAACAGAGAGCCAAATTCAAGATCCGTTCATTTCGAGATGCCTGGACACACTATGTTTGAGAGACTGGAGATCATAGGCATTAGGAAATACAGAGGGAGACAGTTCCAGAGTTGACCTGTTGCATACATGAAGGACTGGGAGTAACGGTTAACTCTTGCATTAGAGAGTTGGACAGAAAAGGGATGAGTTTGTTGCTAGACGGGCATTATAGTGTTTGTCTCTTGTTACAACTAAGGATCCAAGATGGAGAGATAGCAATTTTAGGCCAAGTGACTGTAAAAAGCATATACCAGACTCTTTATTTATTATTTATTATATTTCTTTGATGAATATCAGGGCAACTTCTTGTAATAAAGTGATTAATGGAAGCTGTATCTGCTGATGGTGTGAAGACAGGGAGGAAATAATGACTAAGACATTATTGCATTGGCAGGGTTAAGACAACGGAGAGGGAAGGGATGACGTGGATGTAGGTACAGGTAAGAGGGATGAAAGAACTGGGTAAAAGAGAGAGAGAGAGAGAGAGAGAGAGAGAGAGAGAGAGAGAGAGAGAGAGAGAGAGATGGCTAAGGAAGAGGTGTTACGCAGGAGACACATGACACAAACAACACTCAATCAGTCCAGTCACATTCCAGGCCTTTAGTATTAGTATTGTTTTTTTTCATTTCTCTCTTCAGGCGATTTTATTTTCGAAATGGGGAGATAAATCATGGTTAAATTTGCTCCCTCAATGCTTGGGATAATTCTAAAATAGAAAATGATGGTGGTGGTAGTGGTAGTAGTGGTAGTAGTAGTACCAGTAGCAGCAGTGGTGGTGGTGGTGGTGGTGGTGGTGTTAGTGGTAGTTGTAATAGTGGTGGTAGTGGTGATGGTGGTGGCGGTGGTGGTAATAGTAGTAATAGTAGCAGTAGTAGTGGTTGTGGTGGTCGTGCTGGTGGTCGTAGTAGTAGTAGCAGTAATAATAATAATAATAATGATAATAATAATAATAATAATAATAATGATAATAATAATAATAATGATAACAATGTCTGAGGAACTTGCTTATTTCCATCACCACTGACCCCTGGCTCTGAAGAGCAGCATACACGTGCTGGCACTGTTCCCTGGCTGGAGTTGCTGCGGCGTCCACCCAGGAGACAAACCTCCTCATATTTCCCTGCACCTCGCCATGGGAAGGGCCCTGGTCCGACACTGGAATGGGTGTACCTGATGACTGATTGAATATTGAAAATGTGTGTGTGTGTGTGTGTGTGTGTGTGTGTGTGTGTGTGTGTGTGTGTGTGTGTGTCATTCTTTTCAAAATATATGGGAAATGAAAATGTGAAACGAATAAAATAAATGTCTTTTGAAATTCTGAGGAGAAAACCTTGGCTATTATTGGCCTGTGCTGAAACATACATACATACCTGCTGACATACAGTAGATACATACATACATACATACATACATAAATCATTACCTACATACATACATACACTCATACATACATACACTCATGCATACATACGTACGTACATACTAGTAAGTTTCGTTTTGGCTATCAAGGCGAAGCTGCACTTGACAGGTTGGTGATGCCTGGGTGAATGCAACATGTCCGACTACCATTTACTAAGCCCAATGTCCCCCTCAGATATATGTTGTCAGTTAATAATGCAACGAGCACAGAGATTAGCACGTAGTGTTGCAGCCAGCCAGTCATCACCAACCTGGCCACTGCACCCTCGCCTCCATAAAAAAAAAAAAAAAAAAAAAACAGCATAGATACATACATAGACAGACAGACAGACATTCACTCACGCACACATACTGTAGAGACAAACAGACAGACAGACATTCACTCACGCACACATAGAGACAGACAGACAGACATACATACACACAGGCAGACTGACAGAAAATCATGTATACATTCTAAAATGCGTGGCTTGAAAAACAGTGCCCCCGAAGAATACCATAGCACCCCCGACAACAGGGCAAGCCAAAAACAGCTTAGTATGCCCGCAGATGCGCCGACACCCCCACACGGACCCCATGGGGTAGCCGCCACCAGCCACCACCACTCCCGGCAACAGCGACACATGTCAGCCCGGGCCGTGCGCCCCTGTGACATGCAGCCACCATGCCGCCGCCACCGTAGGAGAAGGACACTACCTTCGCAGAGTGGAATTGCTGAGCCAGCTAGGGGTGGAGTTAGAAAATATACTCCAGATGGCGCCCCTCTGGTAGAGATGATCTATGGTCGCTCCCAAAGTGTTCCGGTAGAGACGATCTATGGTCGCTCCCAAAGTGTTCCGGTAGAGACGATCTATGGTCACTCCCAAAGTGTTCTGGTAGAGACGATCTATGGTCGCTCCCAAAGTGTTCCGGTAGAGACGATCTATGGTCGCTCTCAAAGTGTTCCGGTAGAGACGATCTATGGTCGCTCCGAAAGTGCTCTGGTAGAGACGATCTATGGTCGCTCCCATCCTCGTGAGACGATCTATGGTCGCTCCGAAAGTGTTCTGGTAGAGACGATCTATGGTCGCTCCGAAAGTGCTCCGGTAGAGACGATCCATGGTCACTCCCATCCTCGTGAGACGATCTATGGTCGCTCCGAGAGTGTCTTGGTAGAGATGACTTATTGTCACTCCCTCCCTCGTGAGATGATCTACGGTCACTCCGAGGGTGTGCTGGGAGAGGTGAGTAGAGAGACATCCCCACGGAAGGAGACTGGAGCCCAGGCTTCCTGTCCCGGAGTGACCCAGACAGGCCTCCCAGCCTCCCCTGGTCTCTGTTCCCTGCGCCTGGCTCTAGAGAAGACGCACCTGATGGACCCCAGTGGAAGTTGTTGCCGCAGCCCTCCCCTGTCGGCGCCCCTAGACGCTGGAGACCGCAGCCCACAGTCTCTCTCGGTTCTCCCCAGGACACCCGGGCGTGATCTCTCTACGCCCCCACGAAGCCGGGACTTATCACAGAGGTTCCTGGAGCTATTCAGCCCCACTCCCGAGGGCCACACGCCTGAGCCAAGCCCGGAAGCCACAGGAAGCCCAGGACGCGAAAGGACGCCCTTACGAGTTATCCAGTGCCCTCTCGGCACGCCTCGCCTTGGCGGTGCCCCTAGTCCAGCAGGATCGCCGACGACATGTTCCTGCCTATCCCCCTGATGAATACGTGTGATATTGTAGCACGAGTGATTTAGGTTAAGTGTGATTTCCCCTAATGTAGGTATTGTGCAGTGATTTCATATAGTGAATATCGGGGTAGATCAGATCACAGTGAGAAGTTAAAGGACGAGAGTGTGGAACAAGATCTGATTGACTATACGTGTGGGTGACATCCCTGTTATACAATTAATAAGCCTGTGCCGCCGGGAGATTCCCCTATAAAGACATACCCCCATTACTGTGAAGGAATATTGTGAAAGGAAGTATTAATGGTATTCTCTCCCTCCCCCACGCTACCCATAAATCTTGTTTACCAGCCTCTCTCACTCCAATATCTCGAGTAAGTGTAAATCAAGAATAAAATCAATTACCAAAGTCTTTTGGCTAGTGGAAACCATATAAACTTCAAGGCTAATATCTGCCGCCCTCCAGTATTACCATAACTTTCCCCTAGCCGCCACAAGTCACTCCCCGCACCCCCCCTATCTCCTCCTAGTGAGACTCAACCCCCCACCCGCGCCCCCGCGTGCGCCTATATTTACTGCACTCCTGATACACTAGGATTGTTTGTGTTGTTATTACTATCAGAGAAGCAAGTATCCTGCGAGATACACATATCTTAGATAAGGTTTTATATTGCTATATATTGTGCTGTAATATCTGCTGATTTGTCCTGTGTCTGACTGTGGTAATATACGTGCAAAGGTTGTTGCCTAGAGCTTTTGTGTCCTGCCTCTCTTTATTGCACTAGCTCCGGTCTCGAAAGAGGACCCCGCTCCACGTTAGGTTAAATAGGAACGAGAAGTCGAGCCTAATTTCACCTAGCATTACACTGGTGGCCAGCGGTGGTTCTAGACCCGGGCTTAAGAGAGAGGTAATCAGGAAATATTTGGCAAAATGGCAACCAAACCGCACGTTCAGTTACCCAAGTTTGACCCCGACCAGTATGATATACACACATATCTGGCAATAATTAAACCCTTACTGGATATTGGCTTTGAAAATGACCAACAAAAAATTGCAGTCACACTACCACTATTGGGTAAAGCGGCGGCGAACATAGCGCCGAAAATCGTCCCAGAACTCACCTGGCAGAATTTTCCAAAGTTCACTGTACAAGCCATCACCCCATCATTAGGGAAAGTAGTGGCTCTATCCAAATTGGACAGTTTTGCATTCGACGGGGATACCCTGATACAGGCAAGACGCCTGGTTCCCGCTACCTACCCGGAGGCAGATGAGGAAACCCGGGATCAGCATACATTTAATACTCTGCTCAGAGTACTCCCAAGTGTTGTGAAACAACACTTCACTATCCATGACCCAACAGGAGACATGGATAGAGATATACAGCTGATGCGGCGCCTCCTGACCGCCTGCCCTTCTCCACAACAAATTAATGTTGTTAAGAAATTCCCCACCCGACCCCCGGCTTCCCCAGCCACACCGCGTCCACCTCTGCCTCACACCAGCCCGACCCCGACCCCGACGCCTAGCCCGCCCAGGGCACACCCCTCCCGTCGGCGCCCCGCCCCGCGAGAAAACCCGAACCTAATTCTGATGAACCTGTGCGAATTCACAGCCTGCAACTCCCGCTGCCCCCTTCATGACATACGGGACCAGCTTAAAGCTGCTCGCCGCAGAATCACAGCCCCGGGTTCGCGTAAAGTGTCCGCCTTAGAAGGTGAGGCCCCAGGGGACGAGCTGATGCTCGTGGACGAGCCCCATTCAGGAGAACTGGAGCAGGAACAGGAGAACGAAAGCCTTAGCCAGCTGGATTTTTAGGCCCACCCCCACACCAACCCACGGTGGCGGGGGCCACTACCCTTAAGTATCGTCCTCCAGTATTCCACAAGATGAAAATAAACGGCGTGAAGGCCAGACTACTAGTCGATACGGGAGCGGCCAGGTCCTGCCTTTACAGCCACTATTTCTCCCGCTACAAATCGTGGTTTGGCCCACTCCGCCCTACTACCACTCACCTTGTGGACACAGGGGATGGCCCCCTGCCCATCCGTGGGGAAACTCGGGCCCTACGGGTCGACACCCACCAGCCAGTGTCCACCCAACATCCATTCATCATTTTTTATTCCTCCTGCTGGAGTTATGATGGGTATTTAGGGTTAGACTTGCTCCAAAAACTCGGAGCCGTGATCGACTGTCGCCACCGACAACTCCAGTTCCGCCCCCCACCCCGTTCCACCCCAGCTGTTTGCACATACATGCCGCTGCCCCGGCCGGAGGATTCGCCCTCTTCCTCCCTCCAGTACCCCCTTTCTCCCCCCTTTTTCCACCTCCCTCTCCCCCCCCTCCCATGCCTTTCAACCCAACTCCTGCCCCCTCTTTCCCTGTCCCCCCTCTTTCCCTGCCACCATCTCCGCCGCCGTTACCATCCCCTCCCACCATGAGGCTTGGGTGCCCCTTAACAGGCCCTCAGGTCCATCCGTTTTGTTCTCCCCGCTCCTCCCCTCCAGACCCCTTTCTGCCTGCTTTGTGTCCCCCACCTTCCTCCTTCCCCACCATGCTGCCATCCGCATCACCAATCTCGCCCTGTCCCCTCTCACCCTCCCCAAAGGGCTTATCATCGGAGAGATGGAGGAAGCCGAGCCCTGTGCCCCATCCTCCTCCCACCACCCCACCCCCCTACCCCCCATCCCTGACCATCTCTCCAACCAGCAGTCAGACACATTACGCCGCCTCCTCCTGGATTTCCAGGATTTGTTTGCGACAGGACCAGCAGATATAGGGCATACTACGTACCTGTCGCACGAAATCCATATGACAGGCCCACCTATACGACAACCTTCCCGATGCAAGAACCCCCGACAGAGAGAAGAGGAGGACCGCCAGGTGCGCGAAATGGAAGAGGCAGGTGTTATCTTCCCCTCCACCAGCCCGTGGTCCTCTCCCGTCGTTCTAGTAAAAAAGAAAGATGGCACAATGCGGTTTTGCATCAACTACCGCCGTGTGAACGACGTCACCATTAAAGATGCCACCCCCCTCCCCCACATTGACGATTCCCTAGGCTCCCTCTACGGGGTGTCTTGGTTTTCTACCCTCGACCTCCAGTCTGAATACTGGCAGGTCCCCGTCCATCCAGACCATCGAGGCAAGACGGCCTTTTCCACCAGTAATGGCGAACATTACGAATTCAATATTCTGCCATTCGGCCTCTGCAACGCCCCTGCCACTTTCTCCAGACTAATGGAATCTGTCTTGAGTGGCCTCACTTGGGAAATATGTTTAGCTTATCTTGACGACGTCATTGTTTTTAGCCAGACCTGGGCCGACCACTTGCAGCGCCTCTGTCGAGTTTTCACCAGAATTCGCCAGGCAGGCCTCAAGCTACATCCTTCTAAATGTGTCCTGGCCGCTAAGACTGTCTCGTTCCTAGGACATACTATTTCCCAAGCAGGAATTTCCCCCGATCCCGACAAGCTTCGTGCCATAACGGACATACCACCTCCGCAGGATGTCCACGGCGTCTGCGCCTTCCTGGGACTCACGTCCTATTACCGTCACTTCGTGAAGGGATTCACACAGATCGCTAAGCCTCTTCACGACTTGACACAAAAAGGGGACCCTTTCCTCTGGACCGAGGATCGGCGAGCTGCTTTTCAACAGCTAAAAGACAAGCTTGTCTCGGCCCCCATCGTGGCCTTCCCCGACTATGCCCTCCCTTTTCACCTCTACACGGATGTATCCCTTACCGCGATAGGCGCTGTCCTAGCCCAGGTACAGGCCGGCCGGGAACACATCATCGCCTGCGCCAGCCGCACTCTGAACCCCGCCGAAAAAAATTATGCCGCCACCAAGCGAGAATGCCTCGGCATAATCTGGGCCCTCCAATATTTTAGGGCTTATCTTTCCGGGACCCAAGTTATGATAATCACCAACCACCAATCACTCCAGTGGTTGCGCCAATCAGACTCCCATAATGCCGAACTCGTCCGGTGGCGTGACACCCTAGAGGAGTTTCAGTACGAGATTTCATACAGACCCGGAAAGCTCCACACCAATGCAGATGCCCTCTCCCGTCTTCCCATCCACGTGGTACAACCAGACCCCGACCTACTACAACTCTGGCACCACAAGGAACGGCCCCCCTGGATCCCTGCTCACCTATTCCCTAAGCTGTGCCGACAGGGTGACCACCTTCTGACCCCGTCCGGACACATCCTCTTGACCCCTGATGCGGCACGTGACACCCTACGCCACCTATGTGCTCACAACGGCATCCACTTGGGCACCAAAAAATTACTACAGGTGTTCAATGATATTTACTGGGCCCCAAATCCCTCCACCCTCGCCAAGGAAACTATCCAGACTTGCCGCGCCTGTGCGCTTGGGAAAGATATCACTCGGACCGCCGGGCCATCTGTCCATATCACAGCCCACAAGCCCTGGCAACTCCTGGCGATCGACGTAGTAGGCCCTCTTCCCCCTAAATCTGGATATAAATATGTGATCACTTTTGTAGACACGTACTCCAAATTCGTAGTAGCCTGCCCAGCTAAGGAACATCATGCTGTCGCTGTCGCCGATGCCCTGCTCCGACATGTGTTCCCTTACTTTGGCATTCCCCAAGCCATCCATTCCGATAATGCCCCCGAGTTCTCCAGAAAAGTCTGGGAAGAACTAGCCAGGATTTTCGGGTACAAGATCTCCCACTCCTCACCATGCTGGCCACAAGGGAACGCGGTATGTGAACGTAGCCATCGTACCCTTATCAATCAGCTATGCACCAGAATCGAGGCTACAAAAGACGACGATTGGCCGGCACATGTAAAAATTGTCCAATGGGGCATGAATTCGTGCCCCCGAGAAGACGGGGTTTCCCCCCACGAAAGAATCTTTGGCGAAACCCCACTCCTACTACCCCTACGCCATCACCTGCAACCGCCCGCTTCTGCTCCCACTACAGACCCGCTACACCTGCTAAAAGGGCGGATACACCACCTACAAAAGAACCTGGACCTTGGACCCGACACAGCCACCAACTCTTTCAACCCGGGTGACACAGTCGTCATCGCCCAACTTCCCACTCCCCACAAGCTCGCCCCGCGTTTCACGGGGCCCCACACCATCACCAAAGTCCCCAACCCATACCAAGTAGTCGTAGACTATCACGGCACTCCCCATGCCCTCCGCAACCGTCACGTGCGGCCTTTCCGCACGCCCACCTCCCGTGCTCCGGCCCCACGCCCCCAGCCCCCTCCGGCTCCCGCACCACCCTCTACAGTCACATATGAGTGCTATGTTTCCTCCTCACCCTCCCACTCTGCCCCCCCTACCATCTCCACCTCCCTGACCACCACCACCCCCAGCACCTCACCTCACGCCTCCCCCGCCACCCCTCCCTCTCCCTCACCCCTTCCTTCCATGGCCTCCCCCTCAACGCCCACTCCCACATCTTCTGCCCACGCCACCACACCCTCACCACAACCCACTACCACCCCCTCCCCCACCCACCATCCATACATCCACTCTGCCAACACCATGCCCCACCGTGCCCACAACACGCAAAACAACCCGCCCATCCCAGACGCTCACTTCTCCCCCCACCCTGACCCTCAAGACCACCACCACCCGCTCGGGCCACCTCTCACGCCCGCCCGCCCGATACTCACACACCCTTACACCACCCACCTCTCCACGACTTCACACTGTCAAGCTAAATCAGGCCCAAATCCCCTCTACCTGTACTCCCCAGAGACTCAACACCGTATTACCACGGCACAAAACCCGGCCCTTACCCGCAGTATCCAGCATTCAGCCCCCAACCACACCGACAGCCACACCAAGCAAGATGAGAGTGAAGCAGGCCTTATGGGCACCTACCCTTGGCAGGAACCACAGACTCCACAGGCCACACCACCTGCTAAACCTCCTCCAGTCTACCACCGCCACCTCCACACTCTTCCTCACCTACGACCCAGCACAAGAAGAGAACCCCTACACTGTCGCCTGGCAAACTACGCTGCAACACCTCCAGCCCGTCTACACAACCTCCAACACACAGGCGTTCCACCTCCAGCTACGATGACGTGGCTTTTTACAGTGGGAGAGTGGTAAAACGTGTGGCTTGAAAAACAGTGCCCCTGAAGAATACCATAGCACCCCCGACAACAGGGCAAGCCAAAAACAGCTTAGTATGCCCGCAGATGCGCCGACACCCCCACACAGACCCCATGGGGTAGCCACCACCAGCCACCACCACTCCCCGCAACAGCGACACATGTCAGCCCGAGCCGTGCGCCCTGTGACATGCAGCCACCATGCCACCGCCACCGTAGGAGAAGGACACTACCTTCGCGGAGTGGAATTGCTGAGCCAGGTAGGGGTGGAGTTAGAAAATATACTCCAGACGGTGTCCCTCTGGTAGAGATGATCTATGGTCACTCCCAAAGTGTTCCGGTAGAGATGATCTATGGTCGCTCCCAAAGTGTTCCAGTAGAGACGATCTATGGTAGCTCCCAAAGTGTTCCGGTAGGGACGATCTATGGTCGCTCCCAAAATGTTCCAGTAGAGACGATCTGTGGTCGCTCCCATCCTCATGAGACGATCTATGGTTGCTCCGAAAGTGCTCTGGTAGAGACGATCTATGGTCGCTCCCATCCTCGTGAGACGATCTATGGTCGCTCCGAAAGTGCTCCAGTAGAGATGATCTATGGTCACTCCCATCCTCGTGAGACGATCTATGGTCGCTCTGAGAGTGTCTTGGTAGAGACGATCTATGGTCGCTCTGAGAGTGTCTTGGTAGAGACGATCTATGGTTGCTCCCATCCTCGTGAGACTATCCTTGGTCGCTCCGACAGTGCTCCGGTAGAGACGATCCATGGTCGCTCCCATCCTCGTGAGACGATCTATGGTCGCTCTGAGAGTGTCTTGGTAGAGACGACCTATTGTCGCTCCCTCCCTCGTGAGACGATCTACGGTCGCTCCGAGGGTGTGCAGGGAGAGGTGAGTAGAGAGACGTCCTCATGGCAGGAGACTGGAGCCCAGGCTTCCTGTCCGTACGCCTGGCTCTAGAGCAGACACACCTGACGGACCCCAGTGGAAGTTGTTGCCGCAGCCCTCCCCTGTCAGCGCCCCTAGACACTGAGGACCGCAGCCCACAGTCTCTCTCGGTTCTCCCCAGGACACCCGGGCGTGATCTCTCTATGCCCCCACGACGCCGGGACTTATCACAGAGGTTCTTGGAGCTATTCGGCCCCACTCCCGAGGACCACACGCCTGAGCCAAGCCCGGAAGCCACGGGAAGCCCAGGACGCGAAAGGACGCCCTTACGAGTTATCCAGTGCCCTCTCGGCACGCCTCGCCTTGGCGGTGCCCCTAGCCCAGCAGGATCACCGACGACATGTTCCTGCCTATCCCCCTGATGAATACGTGTGATATTGTAGCACGAGTGATTTAGGTTAAGTGTGATTTCCCCTAATGTAAGTATTGTGCAGTGATTTCATATAGTGAATATCGGGGTAGATCAGATCACAGTGAGAAGTTAAAGGACGAGAGTGTGGAACAAGATCTGATTGACTATACGTGTGAGTGACATCCCTGTTATACAGTTAATAAGCCTGTGCCGCCGGGAGATTCCCCTATAAAGACATACCCCCATTACTGTGAAGGAATATTGTGAAAGGAAGTATTAATGGTATTCTCTCCCTCCCGAACGCTACCCATAAATCTTGTTTACCAGCCTCTCTCACTCCAATATCTCGAGTAAGTGTAAATCAAGAATAAAATCAATTACCAAAGTCTTTTGGCTAGTGGAAACCATATAAACTTTACGGCTAATATCTGCCGCCCTCCAGTATTACCATAACTTTCCCCTAGCCGCCACAAGTCACTCCCCGCACCCCCCTATCTCCTCGTAGTGAGACTCAAACCCCCACCCGCGTCCCCGCGCGTGCCTATATTTACTGCACTCCTGATACACTAGGATTGTTTGTGTTGTTATTACTATCAGAGAAGCAAGTATCCTGCGAGATACACATATCGTAGATAAGGTTTTATATTGCTATATATTGTGCTGTAATATCTGCTGATTTGTCCTGTGTCTGACTGTGGTAATATACGTGTAAAGGTTGTTGCCTAGAGTTTTTGTGTCCTGCCTCTCTTTATTGCACTAGCTCTGGTCTCGAAAGAGGACCCCGCTCCACGTTAGGTTAAATAGGAACGAGAAGTCGAGCCTAATTTCACCTAGCATTACACATTCATTCATACATACATATACATACATACATATATAAAGAAGTTCCTTAACACCTCTTCTTTAGCTATTTACTTTTGAATACGACTGGTTAATATCAATGTGTATGCTATTTATTAGGAGTATGGTGGTACTGGAATGATTTCAATGACAGAAGAGGAAAGTGAGTAGAAATAAACAAAATAAATCGCTTAGGAAGAGGTGTTAAGGAATTGATTCCATTAACGTTAATGTAATTCTATTGATTATTTAAGTATAATTAACAATGTGTCTGGGTTGAATGAATTTGAGAGAGAGAGGTGGGTGCTTTTATTTGCAGTGTGGTCATCCTAGTGGTAATTAGGTAAAGTTAGATTAGTTGCCAAATAGGTAGGTTAGATAATGTTAGATTGATTCAGATTGTTGCTTTTGTTGTCGCTTTTGTTGTTGATTAACCCATGTCTATTCGGAGAGCAGACCCATCGATCACAGGCAGGCAACTGATTCTGTGGGTCCGTCCTACAGGTAGTGTACAGCAATATCCATAGAATACAATGTCTACTCACGGGCCGCCCGGGAGCGAAAGAAAACGCGCCTGCTCCTGGGTGATGACGTCACACTGTCCTCTCTCGTCTCCCGCGTCCCAGTTCATACCTTACATTGTTACACAGTCAAATCTTTCTTTTTTTCCCATCATATCTTAACATGAGGCTGCATATTATGTCAGAAAAGAGGCAAATAAATGACATACTAATCTCTGGCCAAACTATTTATTGGCTTTTAGTCATACCCTGCTCATATCATTATAAGCTTTGAAACAGTGTTTAAGCATATGGACTAGAAAATTATCATGTCATACTGAAAGTTCATCGAACATGAACTTGAATCTCTCTCTCTCTCTCTCTCTCTCTCTCTCTCTCTCTCTCTCTCTCTCTCAGTCAGTATATTTATACATCTATTTATTATCTTATGAATTTACTCATTTTTTAAACAATTTTTCTAGATGAAATGATTTTTTTTATGTAGAACTCGCATTCTAAAACACCTACGATAGCGAACAAAATAACTACTTACTTCATTAGGCAGAGAAACAAATTCAGCAGTTTGGCTGGCTAGATTGTGGCCAGTGGCTAGTCCAGGTTGCAGGCCTTTAGCTCCATGATGACAAATAAATAACTTTTCCATTGTTTGTAATTTTTTTAGGAGTTCAGAGCTTGGTTTCATCAATTTTTCATTTCCCCTGCTAATTGCACCAATGCAGGTGTGTTCTTTGTTTGATGCCTTTGAACAGAGCTAGCCATATTGAGGACATTTATGGGCTAAGAATCCACCAAATTATGCTAGGCCCTCTTCCTCAATAACTTCTTTTAACCTTTAATTTGTAAATCCAGGTTGTCTGATATATTTTCCTTGTCCATACCCTCTGCCTCTGGTTCATCTCTTTTGTCTGACAAGCAGAACATCAATGCAGACAGGGTCAATTTACGCTGGACGTTCCCGTCGCCATCCTCAGACAGTGGAGCATGCTATCACCGGGGCTAGAAAATGATCTGGCTGACATGTTTACATCATTTTTTTTCTCCACGTTGTATTTTGACCTCACAAGTGAACTATTTTTTCCGAGACGTGACCTAACCCGATGTTTAACAGCAACAGGAGATGGATGCCTAGCGTATTATGGTGGCTTCTTAGCTCATAAATGTCCTCAGTATGAGTACATCAGTTCAAAGGCATCAAACAAAGAACACACCTGCATTGGTGCAATTAGCAGGGGAAATGAAAAATTGATGAAACCTAGCTCTGAACTCCTAAAAAAATTACAAACAATGGAAAAGTTATTTATTTGTCATCATGGAGCTAAAGGCCTGCAACCTGGACTAGCCACTGGCCACGATCTAGCCAGCCAAACTGCTGAATTTGTTTCTCTGCCTAATGAAGTAAGTAGTTATTTTGTTCGCTGTCGTAGGTGTTTTAGAATGCGAGTACTAAGCTGTTCACAAAATAAGTAAACTGATAATTGATAAAAAGATGTCTAATATTCTGACTGTGTTTGAGAGAGAGAGAGAGAGAGAGAGAGAGAGAGAGAGAGAGAGAGAGGGAGGGAGGGAGGGAGGGAGGGAGAGAGAGAGAGAGAGAGAGAGAGAGATTGGTATTCAATGAACTGTAAGTATATGAGATAATTTTCTAATCAATATGCTTAAACACTGTTTCCAAGCTTATAAATATGAGCATGCTATGACTAAAACCAATAAATTGTTTGGCTAGAGATTGGTATATTATTTATTAGCATCATTTCTGACAAGATGTGGAAGTACATGTTAAGATATGGAGGAAAGAATAATACATTTTAGTGTGTAACAATGTAATAAGGTATGAACTGGGACGCGGCAGACGAGAGGACAGTGTCACGTCATCACCCAGGAGCTGGCTCGTTTTCTTTTGCTCCCGGCCGGCCCGTGAGTAGACATTGTATTCTATGGATATTGGTGTACAGTACATACACCGTGTAGGGATCCGGCGCTCCCTTGTGGTACACACCGCCTCAACAGGGTCACACCAGGGAAATATAGGCAGGTTTGGCTCCTGGGAGGACGCCGCAGTTGCACAGTGCCACCATGTGTAGGCACCGTCATGGCCTAGGTTAGTTTAGGTACACTGGGTAAGTTAGATTATGTTAGATTAAAAAAAAAAAAAAAAAGACAACGTGAAGAGCATTGCATAGGTGCGTGAAAAATATCGCAGAGGTAACTACACACACACACACACACACACACACTAACAGAGGGCATCGTCGGAGGTAAACGTCCATCACCAGCGCTCCATACCAGACCAACACGGCCAGAGGCAATACTTAATTTAGTATCTTTGAATGAGTCAAGCTCTGTACCAGGTTAGACTAAATGATTTTTCATTATTAAAAGGAAAAGAAATAATAAGTTTAAATAAGACTGGTTCAAACAGAACATAGAACCACGATGCGTTGAGTCAGCTGGGTTTGATTATACTACAGCAACACGGGGAAAGTGTGCATACTCTGTAAGTACATACTCTGTTCATTTAGTATTACAAAATGGATACATACTTCAGTAAAACAAATTTGGAAAAGAAAAGGGATAAAAGTAAAAAGCAAAATGATGATTTCTACCAAGAACTGGTTGAAGTGGAGACTCACAATAGACTGGTTAAACGTGTACACAAACTAGAAATGGCTTTCAAAAATGAAATTGATGAAATAAAGAAGCAAATGCGCTTGCAAAAGGAAGAGATAGAAAAACTAGGAAGGGAGGCCAATAAGAAAGACACAACCATCAGTGAACTAACAGTGGAATTGAGTACGCTTAGGAAGAAAGTGAGTGAAATGGCAAGTACAGTAGTCAATCACGAGAGTGTTATGGAAGAGTTAAAAAATGACACAGAGACAATTAGACAAGCAAGCAGTCTTATGGTCCAGAGCAGTGATATTGAGGAGAAGATAACACAGGTGAATGAAGCTGTGCAAAGCTACAAAAATGATATAGAAACCACGTATGCTGAAATGGTGAAAGTAAAGAAAGACTTAGAAACAAGGGTGGAGGAAAAAAGCATTAAAAAGGAAGTGAAAAGAATAATCCAAAACAATCCAAAGTTAGTCAGAGATTCAGTAGAAATAAATAAATCAATAGTAATCACTGGTATAGAAGAGGAAGAAATTAAAAACAAGATCACTAGAGACAAAAAGGAGATGGCAAATGTAATGAGCTTACTGAAAGAAGTATCAGAGGAAATCTGTAGTAAAGACATAGAGGAACACAAAAGGTTAGGGAAATACAGGAAAAGCAAGACAAGACCTCTAAAGGTGACTTACCAGAGTGTAAACACTGTGGAAGAGATAATAAAAAATGCAAAGAATCTTATGGAAAAAGAGGAGTTCAAAAATGTATGGATAAAAAGATGCCTAACACAGGAGGAACTGGAATTACTGAAAGAGAAAAGGGAGGAAGCAAAAACAAAAAATGAGGGAAGATCAGAAGAGGACAAGAAGAAATTTTTTACAAAGTAATAAGATTGCAGGTACGAAAGTGGTACACAAACAGGATGGAAGAAAAAGGAGGAAGTTAGTAGAACCATGTCATGACAAGTATATAAACAAGATGATAAAGTTGATGTACTCAAATGTGGATGGAATGGTATCTAAATTACTAGAGATGAATGATTATGTCAGAGAAAATGAACCACAAATAATATGCCTGAGACAAAATTAACACCAAGGATATCCAATGACATACTAAACTTAGAGGAATACAATATATGGAGAAGAGACAGAAATTTAGGAGGAGGAATTATAATATTAACTAAGAAAAATCTAAAAGTCAAGGAAATAAACCTAGATATACCATCACAAGTAGAACTGATTGCAGTAGAGATCGACACATCTGAAGGTAAAGTAATTGTAGCCAATTTGTACATGCCACCCAGATCAAACACATGGGAAAGAGACGAATATGAGGACCTGGCAGAGAGTACAATTCAGAGTATAAGATCCTTGCTACATAAAATGGAAGAGAAATCGGAAAGAATTATACTAACTGGGGACTTCAATACAAATATAAATTAGAATAGCCTACTCTAGATATAAATAGCCAAGAAAGCTGTTGGGACCAAAAGCTCCTGGATCTCGTACAAGAGTTTTTCTTAACGCAGCATGTGAGGGAAACCACTAGAAAAAGAGGACTTGATGTACCTTCAGTGCTGGATCTAATATTTACTAGGCAAGAAAATGACAGTGACAGTTTCATATATCACCCTCCACTCGGCAAAAGCGATCATGCAGTACTAAATTATAACTTCAGGATAGCATATGACATAGTAAACAGCAATGACAGTTACAAAAAGAGCCTAAATTATAAAAAGGGAAATTATCAAGACCTAAAGAAGTATTTCTTAGAAGTTGATTGGGAAAATGAGCTTAGAGGACAAGATTTAAATGCTGTATATAAAAATTTTTGTGAATTTTATGAAATAGGAGTCCAGAAGTGCATCCCACAGCACAAAGAAGCAGATTAAGAAAATACAGAAATAGTTCAATACAGAATGTAAAAAATCAAAAGAAAGAAGAGATTTGTTGTGGAATAGATACAGAAGACACAATAGTGAAAGGGCGTATAATAATTACAAACAGGCAAGAAACGACTATACAAGAATAAGGAGGGAAGCCCAAAAACAGTTTGAGGAGGATATAATAAATAAAAGTAGTGATCAACCAAAGTTGTTTTACAGCTATAGCAGAAGCAAAACCAAAGTAAAAAATATAATACAATCCATTACGGACGAGGGAATCACTTATACACAAGTGAAAGATATTTGTGAAGCACTAAATAAGAATTTCCAATTAGTTTTTACAGAAGAAAAAAATTTTGAGAGGGACTATGTGGAACACGCATGTCCACACATACTACCAGATATACAAATAGCAGAAAAAGTAATACAGGAGGAGTTAAGTAGATTAGACAGAGGAAAAGCAAGTGGTCCTGATGAAATTTCATGTTGGGTGTTACAAGAATGTGCAAAGGAGTTAAGTAAACCATTATTTTTAATTTTCAAGAAATCCTTGAGTCAAGGGAAACTACCTGATATTTGGAAAAAAGCAAATATAGTCCCCTTATTCAAGAAAGGAAATAGACAAAATCCTCTCAACTACCGACCAGCATCACTGACCAGTGTTGTAAGCAAGGTATTAGAAAAATTTATAAGAAAAGCTTGGGTAAATCATCTAGAAGAACACAGTATGATAACAGAAAGACAGTTTGGTTTCAGAAAAGGAAAATCATGTGTTACTAATCTGTTGAGCTACTATGACAGAGTAACAAACACAATACAGGAAAGGGAAGGATGGGTGGACAGTATCTATTTAGATTTCAAGAAAGCTTTTGACACAGTACCACACCAAAGACTTTTATGGAAGCTGTACCATCAAGGAGAAATTCGAGGCAAACTGTTTTGTTGGATGCAAGACTTTCTCATAAAAAGAGAAATGAGGACAGTACTAAGAGGAAACTACTCATCATGGAAAGAAGTGACTAGTGGAGTACCACAGGGTTCGGTGCTGGCACCAATCATGTTTTTAGTGTACATAAATGATATAAACAGTAACACTGGAAATGAGAGCTATCTGAATATGTTTGCAGATGATGCAAAAATACAAAGGAGAATTACTAGCACAGACTCTTGTAGGGAGCTACAAGAAGAATTAAATAAACTTCATGAATGGAGTAGTATATACATGGCAAATGGAATTCAATGTGGACAAGTGTCATGTAATCAAGTTTGGTAAAAGTGGAAAAAGACCAGATTGGGATTATAAGTTAGGAAATAAAACCCTATACACATCAGAAAGAGAGAAAGACCTAGGTGTGATTTTCAATAACAGACTATCTCCGGCTGACCACATCAGCGAGAAGGTACGGAACATGTATACACTGCTTGCAAATATGAGAATAGCATTCACATACATAAATGAAGACATGCTAAGAAGGATAATAACATCATTCATTAAACCAACCCTGGAATATGCATCAATAGTCTGGAGTCCTCATCTCAAAAAGCATATAGACAAGATTGAAAAAGTTCAAAGGGCCGCTACAAGATGGATACCAAGCTTAAGGGACCTAAGCTACGAAGAAAGACTAAATAAACTGAATCTACCAACACTACAGGAGAGAAGGAAAAGAGGTGACATGATAATGCTATATAAGTGCATATCAGGAAAGGAGAAAATAGACATAAATGATTACTTAACATATGAAGAAGCATCAGCAAGAGGACACTGCAAAAAAACTGCATAAGAAGAGAGGTGATAAAGACGTAAGGAAATTCAGTTTCCCAAACAGAGCAATTGATCAATGGAATGCACTACCGAATGAAATAGTGTGTGCCAAAACAATTCACAAATTTAAGGATATGTACGATAAATATGGTTTAAGACACGGGACAGTACGAGCTTGACTCATTCCTGTAAAGATACAATTAGATAAGAACACACACACACACACACACACACACACACACACACACACACTACAAAGGGAAATTACAAACACAGACTCTTGCATAGAGCTACAAGAGGAATTCCAGACGCTTTATGACGGGAGCAATAGATGGCAAATGGAATTCAGTTTGGACAAGTGTCATGTAATTATGTTTGGTAAACGTGAGAAAAGACCAGCTTAGGATTATAAGTTAGGAAGTTGAATCCTTCACATATCAGAAAGGCAGAAGGACCTAGGAGTGATAATCAATATATAGACTATCTCCAGCTGACCACATCAGTGAGAAGGTACGGAACATGTATACATTGCTTGCTATTATGAGAATAGCATTCACATACATAAATGAAGACATGCTAAGAAAGATAATACCATCATTCATCAGACCAACCCTGGAGTATGCATCAGTAGTCTTTTTTTTTTTTTTTTTTTTTTATGTGTCCCACTCTGGGCATAGGCTTAACAGCCTGCACTCAAGGCCCAGTAGTCCTCCTACAGTACATACACCTCTACATGTCACCACTTCGACGCTAACACCCACCGTCCATATTGAATACATGCTAGGGCTGTCTCATACAGGACTGGTGTATTGGTATTAGCGGGGGTATTTTTACGACATGTCGGCGGGTCTTCTGGTAGATCGGTAAAGTCTGATTGGAATCCTCACCTAAAAAAACACAGAGATAAGACTGAAAAAGTACAAAGGGCCGCTACAAGATGGGTACCAAGCTTAAGGGATCTAAGCTATGAAGAAAGACTAGAAAAACTGAATCTACCAACACTGCAGGAAAGAAGAAAAAGAGGTGACATGATTATGCTATATAAATGCATATCAGGGAGAGAGAAAATAGACATAAATGAATATAACCTAGGGTGAAGCATCAGCAAGAGGACACTGCAAAAAACTGCATAAAAAGAGAGGTGATAAAGACGTATGGAAATTCTGTTTCCCAAATAGAGCAATTGATCAGTGGCATGCACTACCGAATGAAATAGTGTGTGCCAAAACAATGCATAAATTTTAGGATACGTATGATAAAAGTGATTTAATACACGGGACAGTACGAGCTTGACTCGTTCTTGTTAAGATACAGTTAGGTATGAACAATTAGGACACACACACACACACACACACACACACACACACACACACACACACACACAGTACAGCGAACGTCTACAAATGATAAGAAGCACACAGGAAACAATCAAATATTATGGATCTAACAAGTGTGAACGTCGAGGGCAGGGGCGCCATTTGGGGGGGGGGGCAGCGAGGGGCGCTCGCTTCCCCAAGCTTTCTGCGGGGGCCTCCAAATCAACTACAGTTATTGAAACAAAAATAAGGTTAACACAATGAAATTAAAACTAATTTGTGTTTAGTCTCAATACATTTTGAGTGAAATATATCTTGTGTGTGTGTGTGTGTGTGTGTGTGTGTGTGTGTGTGTGTGTGTGTGTGTGTGTGTGTAATAATCACAATAATTTACTAGGTATATTAAAGGATGTCAGTGTAATTATGTTCCTAGCCCGCTGTACAGTTAACTTCAGTATCGAGCTGCCTTTTCTATTGCATTCTGGCTATCATTAAAAGCTTTTATTCATCTTAAGAAGTACGTACCTGTAGGTAGGAGTCTTAAGAGTTCATTTAGATCAGTGGTTCCCAAAGTGGGAGTTGCTTTACTGGTTGAAGAACTTGAAGTTCTACAGGCATCATCATCCTGTATAATGGAAACTGTTGCACTGAACCAAGATAAAAAAGATACAAAAGACAGTCCATCCACATCACAAACTCCAGCGCCTCAAGCGGTTGATATATCTAACTCCCCCTATGATAAACCCAGTCAACCAAAATTGCCAAGCTACCCAAGCAATTAGAATAAGAGGAAATTTAGACGTCCCTATTTTGATATATTTTCTTGGTTAGAATAGTCGGTCTTACAAGATGCATGTTACTGCTTTCCATGTAGGCACTTTGC
Source organism: Coenobita brevimanus (assembly GCF_032717465.1). Classification (NCBI taxonomy): domain Eukaryota; kingdom Metazoa; phylum Arthropoda; class Malacostraca; order Decapoda; family Coenobitidae; genus Coenobita; species Coenobita brevimanus. The sequence continues at coordinate 2,377,291 of NC_137039.1, forward strand.
TGGAGCATCTGTTCGTAAGGAGGAAGGATTAGGTAGGACACCGTTTATTGATGTTGGAACAAGGAAATGGAAAGATACCAGTACCCTTCTCAGACAACATCAGGCAAGTGAAAGACACATTAATAGTATGATCGCTTGATCTAATGTCAAGGATATTCAATCAGGGTCCACTCAGTCTGTAGCATCTTCTCTATCTTCAGCTAGGCTACAAGAAATTGAGGACAACAGGGAACATGTAGAGTTACTTTTAAAAGTCACTGCATTACTGGGAAGGCAAGGCCTGTCTTTTCGTGGACATAATGCGGCTGGTGATGCATTAAATTCAGGAAATATTGTAGTAATTCTTCACCTAATTGCTGAATCAAATCCCTTTCTAAAACAAAAGTTAAATCGATCAGAATGAGTTGACATCAGTTGCTGGAAGACATATCAAGGACACAATTTGTGCTAAAGCACAAGAAGCCAAGTACTTTTCAGTTATGGTTGATGAAGGGAAAGACTTGTCAAAAAAGGAACCGATGGCTATTCTTGTGCGGTACTTTAGTGAGGGTATTGTGAAGGAACGTGTCATTGGAACCTATCACATGGAAAAGGTTGATGCTGCAAGTTTAGCTGATTTTATATATAACGAGTTAGAACAATCTGGTTTAATTTGGTATAAGTGTGTGGCTCAGTGTTATGATGGTGCTAGTGTAATGAGTGGATGCTCTATCGAGATTTATGCAAGACTACGGAATAAAATTCACCAAGCAGTATACATACATTGCCATGCACACAGGCTGAATTTAGTACTGGGCGACTGCATAAAGAATACCAGTGGCCTCTCTTCATTTGTTTCAGTTATTAACACACTTTACACATTTATTAAACAGTAACACAGGGAACCAACTTTTCACAGAGGCACAGAAAGCAGAAAATCTTCAGGTTTTGACACTAAGAAGACCTGCTATAACTAGATGGTCTTACTATTATAGGTCAATATCAAAGGTTAAGCTTCGCTATGGAAGTTTGCTATCTGTGCTTCATACAGTTTCAGAGGTTTCTGACACAGAAGCTGCAGCAGAAGCAAATGGACTGTACAAAAAGTTAGTCTTTCAGGTTCGTAATGGATCTACATATTACTGAACAAGTCCTTAGAGTTACCAATAATTTGTCAGACCAGCTTCAAGCAAAGGAAGCCTTACTATCTGAAGCTCGCTCTCTCATACAGTCAACTACTAAGGAATTGCAGGTCTTGAGAACTGACGAGGCTATCTCTGATATTTTTGACAGCTAAAGATTTTGCTTCAACATATGAGGCAGATACCAACTTGGAAAATTCAAATCAGTTGAGCAGACCTAAGCCTAAGAGAATTCAGAAGGTATCATCAGGACTAAAGAGCTTCTTAAATAATTCAGCTCTAGGGAGAAAAGAGGTGAATACTTGTATTGCTCCCAAGACTGAACTCAAAAGAACCTATTTTGATAGACAGATTTCTCTCAGAGGTTGATATTCGCTTCACACAAAACCTGCCCCTAATAGAAGCAAAGAATGCACTTGACTGCAGTTCCAGAAACTTTCAATAATATGAGAAGATTTCTATTATAGGACAGTCTTACAAAGATATATACATAGGTTAAATCGGTCTAGTTTCCCAAATATCTGTTGCAGAAAGACATTTTCTAAGTAAGAGTGACATGCCAAAGAATCTGTTATAATTATATGAACTCAAACCATTAGATTGTGTGTATTCAGAAATAGTGAAAATTATCAAATTTCTTCTCATCCTTCCAGTAACTACTGCAGGCAATGAACGACTTTTTTCAGTACGTAGCTATAATCAAGACATATCCAAGAACCTCAGTGAGAAATGATGGCTTAAGTGACTTGCTACTGTACTTATGGCCTCAGAAAAGGAACTTGTTAAGAATCTTAATTTTGACACCTTGGTTGATAACTTTGCAAAGCAGAGAACACAGAGATATCCACTGCTGCAGTAGTTTATTCATTTTTCAATGCAATAAATATACGTAGTTTAGTTTTCAGTTTCCTCCAATGAATTCTGAAATTAATATACTCTTCTTACCTGAGCCTCTTGCAAATTTAAAAACCATCATTTTATTTCTCCCACCTCGTAGTGTACAGCTTACTTTTTCACATTACTTTATATGGTTCATGGTACCTGGGGCTAGTAAGCTAAAAGCTTTTCATTTTTTTTTCCTTTACAAGTTTACATCTTTTCATTCTCAATTTTATATTAATTATCTTTTCATTAGGCTGTAAGAATGATGTCAGTTTAAGCTTTCACCAATACAGATATTTTAACTGCTGTTTGGTCTATTATCCAGGGTCATTAGCATATAATGCAGTGATATGTACTTTACCATGCACTTTAAATATTCAACTTCACACAGAAATATTGCCAGTGCTACAATAGCCATTAGTGTGTCTGTCAGGAAGTAATTGGTTTAATAAATAATTATATACAGTATATATATTTGTTTACTGCTTTAATTCTCTAAATACAGCTTCGCATGTGGCTTCAAAATGCTAGCTTGCCAGTACCCCACCCATGTGGGGAGGTGGGAGTAGGGGGGCCTCCTAAATAGCCTATTTCCCCCCCCCAAGGAAAATTGAAATGACGCCCCTGGTCGGGAGTATGGTTGCGAGAGGCAGACCGAAGATCTGAGACGAGGTCATAAGGTGTGACCTCAGGGATAAGGGACTGAATAGGGAGGCTGCCAGAGATCGAGCAGCGTGCAGATCCATTATGTGACCAAGTGCGACGCATACAAGCTTATTGGAGCCTTTATAAACGATACGGTACGATATGGTCACAGTACAAAGCATTTGATTAAGCAGTAAATAACCTACCTATTGTAGAATCAGAATGCAGTATAGATATCACTGGGAAATAAGCCAGGAATGATGTGATAAACTGTAGATTAGGCGGAGAGAATGGAAAACACAATGCACTGAGTGTCCAGTTGTGAAGTCATATAGAGATTTAGGTTACACGGCCTCCACTGTGGAATATAACGACCCTTTAACATCGAGGCAACACAAGAACAAAAGGAGAGAGAAAAAGACGAAAGGAATAAAATTAACTATATAAATATTCGCCCAAGTTACACAAGTCCTCCCTCTATTTTCTGGCAATTTTCTTTGTTACAAGCCCCGCCTCCAAAGCGGTGCCGAGTTGTCTGCGGCCACAGCACACCTCCATGCTGCCATGCCTCAGTCAGTGCCACCTGGGGCCCCAGCAGTGTCGCTATGAGAGGGGAGGGGTGGAGACACGTCTCGGTTATGTCCGTGGCGCCTGGCTGTCTACCCTTGGGTCTAGGCACTCAGTTGCCTCTCTACGGCGGGAGGGGACAGTTGTATGCTGATCCTGGAGTTGCAGAGGGAGCCTCCTACTGTGCCAAGCAGTACAGGCTTCTCAACACCTCTCCTATACCGAATTATTCTGTATACTAACTCTCAGTAAACTATTGTTTGTTACTCAGAGTCAAATGGCCACCCCTTACGGGATTATGGCGTCTGGCAATAGATAGATAGATAGATAGACTGTTAGTGATGCAAACTACGAGTATTGTGGATGTCAGAGCGACACATGATATCACCAGAACGTCAAGGTGCAACCTATAGAATAAATTGCAAAGGATGGTATTTAGAAGGCGTTGGCGGCGTGGTACATATTCCTTGGCGATGTACTGTACTGTATTCTGCCTGTTACACATTGTCTTGTATGCTGCCTGTTTCCTTGACATGGTGTGCACCAAACATTACAATACTGGCCTGTGCTGAGAGAGAGAGAGAGACAGACAGACGAAATTCAGGATGGCTCACACTTGCTCCTCCTCTCTCTCTCTCTCTCATATACAGGGAAGTGCTGATAAAATCATAAGTGTATGTGAGTACAGTTGTGTGTTTGAGTGCATGTGTGCATCAGCATATTATGTGAATCTGTATGAACGTGTGTGTGTGTGTGTGTGTGTGTGTGTGTGTGTGTGTGTGTGTGTGTGTTTAATGCAAGGAAGAAGGAACCAAAGGCCAGGAGCCCGCATACTGTTCCTTCAAAAAAAAAAAAAATACACTACAAAAGAGAGCCAAATTCAAGATCCGATCATTTTGAGATGCCTGGACACACTGCGTCTGAAAGACTGGAGATCATAGGAAGCAGGAAATACAGACAGAGGGAGACAGTTCCAGAGTTGACCTGTTGCATAAATGAAGGACTGAGAGTAACGGTTAACTCTTGCATTAGAGAGTTGGACAGAAAAGGGATGAAAGTTTGCTCCTAGACGGGCGCTACGCGCCCGTCGTAGAGGTGGAGGAATGCAAGCAGACAGTTCAGAGGAACAGTGACCATTGAAGTAGCGATAGAAAAGAGATAAAGATGCAACAGTGCGGCGAAGAGACAGAGGTTGAAAGAAGCCAGTAAGAGGAGGAGATTTAATGAGACGAAAAGAGTACAGCTATCAGATGAACGGATGGTATTTTTTTTTTTTTTTTTTGGGGGGGGGAGTTTGCTGCTCCAAGCTCACCACTCCATCTCTGGCAGCAATAAAATGCAACACATCTGTCAACAAGAAATTACAAATACTGTACATCCACTGACGTTATTTGTTTATTCACACACACACACACACACACACACACACACACACACACACACACACAGTTCCAGCACCTCCCTTTCCAAGTATTAGCTTCTTCATTTGGTCTCTATACGTCTGTCTCTCCTCTCTCTCTCTCTCTCTCTCTCTCTCTCTCTCTCTCACACACACACACACACACACACACAAGGAGTCATCGGAGGTAGACGTTCGTCATCGGCGCTTCGTACCAGGCCAACACGGCCAGTGGCAATTACCTAAATTAGTGTCTTTGAATGAGTCAAGCTCTGTACCAGGTTAGACTAAATGATTTTTCATTATTAAAAGGAAAAGAAATAATAAGTTTAAATAAGACCGGTTCAAACTGAACAAACAACCACGATGCGTTGAGTCAGCTGGGTTTGTTTATACTACAGCAACACGGGGAAAGTGTACATACTCTGTAAGTACATACTCTGTTCATTTAGTATTACAAAATGGATACATACTTCAGTAAAACAAATTTGGAAAAGAAAAGGGATAAAAGTAAAAAGCAAAATGATGATTTCTACCAAGAACTGGTTGAAGTGGAGACTCACAATAGACTGGTTAAACGTGTACACAAACTAGAAATGGCTTTCAAAAATGAAATTGATGAAATAAAGAAGCAAATGCACTTGCAAAAGGAAGAGATAGAAAAACTAGGAAGGGAGGCCAATAAGAAAGACACAACCATCAGTAAACTAACAGTGGAACTGAGTACGCTTAGGAAGAAAGTGAGTGAAATGGCAAGTACAGTAGTCAATCACGAGAGTGTTATGAAAGAGTTCAAAAATAACACAGAGACAATTAGGCAAGCAAGCAGTCTTATGATCCAGAGCAGTGATATTGAGGAGAAGATAACACAGGTGAATGAAGCTGTGCAAAGCTACAAAAATGATATAGAAACCACGTATGCTGAAATGGTGAAAGTAGAGAAAGACTTAGAAACAAGGGTGGAGGAAAAAAGCATTAAAAAGGAAGTGAAAAGAATAATCCAAAACAATTCAAAGTTAGTCAAAGATTCAGTAGAGATAAATAAATCAATAGTAATCACTGGTATAGAAGAGGAAGAAGTTAAAAACAAGATCATAGAGACAAAAAGGATATGGCAAATGTAATGAGCTTACTGAAAGAAGTATCAGAGGAAATCTGTAGTAAAGACATAAAGGAACACAAAAGGTTAGGGAAATACGAGAAAAGCAAGACAAGACCTCTAAAGGTGACTTTCCAGAGTGTAAACACTGTGGAAGAGATACTAAAAAATGCAAAAATCTTATGGAAAAAGAGGAGTTCAAAAATGTATGGATAAAAAGATGCCTAAAACAAGAGGAACTGGAATTACTGAAAGAGAAAAGGGAGGAAGCAAAAACAAAAAATGAGGGAAGATCAGAAGAGGACAAGAAGAAATTTTTTTTACAAAGTAATAGGATTCCAGGTACGAAAGTGGTACACAAACAGGATGGAAGAAAAAGGAGGAAGGTAGTAGAACCATGTCATGACAAGTATATAAACAAGATGATAAAGTTGATGTACTCAAATGTGGATGGAATGGTATCTAAATTACTAGAGATGAATAATTATGTCAGAAAATGAACCACAAATAATATGCCTAACTGAGACAAAATTAACACCAAGGATATCCAATGACATACTATACTTAGAGGAATACAGTATATGGAGAAGAGACAGAAATTTAAAAAAAGGAGGAGGAATTATAATATTAACTAAGAAAAATCTAAAAGTCAAGGAAATAAACCTAGATATACCATCACAAGTAGAACTGATTGCAGTAGAGATCGACACATCTGAAGGTAAAGTAACTGTAGCCAATTTGTACATGCCACCCAGATCAAACACATGGGAAAGAGACGAATATGAGGACCTGGCAGAGAGTACAATTCAGAGTATAAGATCATTGCTACATAAAATGGAAGAGAAATCGGAAAGAATTATACTAACTGGGGACTTCAATACAAATATAAATTGGAATACTCTAGATATAAATAGCTAAGAAAGCTGTTGGGACCAAAAGCTCCTGGATCTCGTACAAGAGTTTTTCTTAACGCAACATGTGAGGGAAACCACTAGAAAAAGAGGACTTGATGTACCTTCAGTGCTAGATCTAATATTTACTAGGCAAGAAAATGACATTGACAGTTTAATATATCACCCTCCACTCGGCAAAAGCGATCATACAGTACTAAATTATAACTTCAGGATAGCATATGACATAGTAAACAGCAATGATAGTTACAAAAAGAGCCTAAACTATAAAAAGGGAAATTATCAAGACCTAAAGAAGTATTCCTTAGAAGTTGATTGGGAAAATGAACTTAGAGGACAAGATTTAAATGCTGTATATAAAAATTTTGTGAATTTTATGAAATAGGAGTCCAGAAGTACATCCCACAGCACAAAGAAGCAGATAAGAAAATACAGAAATGGTTCAATACGGAATGTAAAAAATCAAAAGAAAGAAGAGATTTGTTGTGGAATAGATACAGAAGACACAATAGTGAAAGGGCGTATAATAATTACAAACAGGCAAGAAACGACTATACAAGAATAAGGAGGGAAGCCCAAAAACAGTTTGAGGAGGATATAATAAATAAAAGTAGTGATCAACCAAAGTTGTTTTACAGCTATATCAGAAGCAAAACCAAAGTAAAAGATATAATACAATCAATTACGGACGAGGGAATCAATTATACACAAGAGAAAGATATTTGTGAAGCACTAAATAAGAATTTCCAATTAGTTTTTACAGAAGAAAAAAAAATTAAGAGGGACTATGTGGAACACGCATGTCCACACATACTACCAGATATACAAATAGCAGAAAAAGTAATACAGGAGGAGTTAAGTAGATTAGACAGAGGAAAAGCAAGTGGTCCTGATGAAATTTCATGTTGGGTGTTACAAGAATGTGCAAAGAAGTTAAGTAAACCATTATTTTTAATTTTCAAGAAATCCTTGAGTCAAGGGAAACTACCTGATATTTGGAAAAAAACAAATATAGTCCCCTTATTCAAGAAAGGAAATAGACAAAATCCTCTCAACTACCGACCAGTATCACTGACCAGTGTTGTAAGCAAGGTATTAGAAAAACTTATAAGAAAAGCTTGGGTAAATCATCTAGAAGAACACAGTATGATAACAGAAAGACAGTTTGGTTTCAGAAAAGGAAAATCATGTGTTACTAATCTGTTGAGCTACTATGACAGAGTAACAAACACAATACAGGAAAGGGAAGGATGTGTGGACAGTATCTATTTAGATTTCAAGAAAGCTTTTGACACAGTACCACACCAAAGACTTTTATGGAAACTGTACCATCAAGGAGGAATTCGAGGCAAACTGTTTTGTTGGATGCAAGATTTTCTCATAAAAAGAGAAATGAGGACAGTACTAAGAGGAAACTACTCATCATGGAAAGAAGTGACTAGTGGAGTACCACAGGGTTCGGTTTTGGCACCAATCATGTTTTTAGTGTATATAAATGATATAAACAGTAACACTGGAAATGAGAGCTATCTGAATATGTTTGCAGATGATGCAAAAATACAAAGGAGAATTACTAGCACAGAGTCTTGTAGGGAGCTACAAGAAGAATTAAATAAACTTCATGAATGGAGTAGTACATGGCAAATGGAATTCAATGTGGACAAGTGTCATGTAATCAAGTTTGGTAAAAGTGGAAAAAGATCTGATTGGGATTATAAGTTAGGAAATAAAACCCTATACACATCAGAAAGAGAGAAAGACCTAGATGTGATTATCAATAACAGACTATCTCCGGCTGACCACATCAGCGAGAAGGTACGGAACATGTATACACTGCTTGCAAATATGAGAATAGCATTCACATACATAAATGAAGACATGCTAAGAAGGATACTAACATCATTCATTAGACCAACCCTGGAATATGCATCAGTAGTCTGGAGTCCTCATCTCAAAAAGCACATAGACAAGATTGAAAAAGTTCAAAGGGCCGCTACAAGATGGATATCAAGCTTAAGGGACCTAAGCTACGAAGAAAGACTAAATAAACTGAATCTACCAACACTACAGGAGAGAAGGAAAAGAGGTGACATGATAATGCTATATAAATGCATATCAGGAAAGAAGAAAATAGACATAAATGATTACTTAACATATGGAGAAGCATCAGCAAGAGGACACTGCAAAAAACTGCATAAGAAGAGAGGTGATAAAGACGTAAGGAAATTCAGTTTCCCAAACAGAGCAATTGAACAATGGAATGCACTACCGAATGAAATAGTGTGTGCCAAAACAATTCACAAATTTAAGGATATGTACGATAAATATGGTTTAAGACACGGGACAGTACGAGCTTGACTCATTCCTGTAAAGATACAATTAGGTAAGAACACACAATAAAACCAAACACGCTCTCTCTCGGGTATAATCATAACAGTGCTGTTATTGACCACGTGATATTTAGCATGTTACGAAAAAGAAGGAGGAGGAGGAGGA
>NC_137039.1:2391410-2577680 GCF_032717465.1 Coenobita brevimanus
GAAGGGTGCAGATAGAGATAGATAAACTAACAAGGAGAAGGGAGCTGGTGACATGGATGGGAAATTATAATAGAATGTCAGAAATAGATAGATGGATAGATTGGTAGATAGATAGATAGATAGAGAGGTAGGTAGGTAGATTAACAAATAAATAGATAGATGGATAGGCAGATAGATAGATAGATAGACATACAGATAGACGGATATATGGGTAGGTAGATAGATAGATAGATAGATAAATAGATAGGTAGGTAGGCATGTAGATACATAGATAGATAGATAGAAAAGTTGATAGATCGGTAGATAGATAAATTGCTGCCGATGGACAGAGGTAGATAGAAGGGTGCAGATAGATACACAGATAGAGTCAGTACTTGTACTAAACACATGTGAAGGAAAGCTGAATGGAAAGGAAGAAATAGATAGATAGATAGAAAAAAGACTGTCTACCTATCTACCAACCTACCTACCTACCTACTTATCTACCTACCTACCTGCCTACCTACCCTCCTACCTACCTACCTGCCTACCTACCTACCTACTTATCTACCTACCTACCTGCCTACCTACCCTCCTACCTACCTACCTGCCTACCTACCTACCTACTTATCTACCTACCTACCTGCCTACCTACCCTCCTACCTACCTACCTGCCTACCTACCTACCTACTTATCTACCTACCTACCTACCTACCTACCCTCCTACCTACCTACCTGCCTACCTACCTACCTACTTATCTACCTACCTACCTACCCTCCTACCTACCTATCTGCCTACCTACCTACTTATCTATCTACCTACCCTCCTACCTACCTACCCTCCCACCTACGTACCTTCCTACTTACCTACCTTCCTCTCCACCTACCTACCTACCTACCTACCTACCTACCTACCTACTTACCTTCCTCCCTACCTACCTACCCACCTACCTACCTGTGTCTATCTATCTATTTATATCTGTCTGTTTACCTACCTACTGTACTTCTGTCTATCTATCTATCTATGTATCTATTAAGACTAGTAACCAAGGAGACTCAAGTATAAAGTATAACAAATCAGTTATGAGTTTTATTAAGTTTAAATGCAACTCCTCTTTGTATCTATCTATCTGTCGATCTGTCTATCTATCTATCTGTCTATCTATCTAGTAACCAAGGAGATTATAACAGGAAATAGAAATATACAGTAACCTGAACATTAATACTTGTTTTGTATTGCTTTGTATTTGTCTGTCTGTCTATCTAGCTCTCTCTCTATCTATCTGTCTAGTAACCAAGGAGATTATACCACCTGTACATGAAAATAAATAGTAGCTGTTGTTTAAATTGGTCTGTCTATATCTATCTATCTATCTATCTTAAGACTAGTAACCAAGGAGATTATACCACCTGTACATGAAAATAAATAGTAGCTGTTGTTTAAATTGGTCTGTCTATATCTATCTATCTATCTATCTATCTTCAGACTAGTAACCAAGGAGATTATACCACCTGTACATGAAAATGAATAGTAGCTGTTGTTTAAATTGGTCTGTCTGTATCTATCTATCTATCTATCTATCTATCTATCTTCAGACTAGTAACCAAGGAGATTCATAGAACTGCCTTACGTAACAGCATTAAGAATCAAAGTAATGTTTCAAAAGTAGCTCCATCTATCTGTTTATCTATCTATATCTATCTGTCTATCTGGTCCAGTTCTGTCAACAACAACAACAACAACAACAATAATAATAATATTAATATTAATTATTAATATTAATAATAATATTATTATTAATAATAATAATAATAATAATGATAATAATGATAATAATAATAATGCTAATAATAATAATAATAATAATAATAATAATAATAATAATGCTAATGCTAATAATAATGCTAATAATGCTAATAATAATAATGCTAATAATAATAATAATAATAATGCTAATAGTAATAATAATAATGCTAATAATAATAATGCTAATAATAATAATAATAATAATACTAATAATGATAATGCTAATAATAATAATAATAATAATAATAATAATAATAATAATGCTAATAATAATAATAATAATAATAATAATAATAATGCTAATAGTAATAATAATAATAGTAATAGTAATAATAATAATAATAATAATAATAATAACAATAATAATAATAATAATAATAATAATAATAATAATAATGCTAATAATAATAATAATAATAATGCTAATAATAATAATGCTAATAATAATAATAATAATAATAATAATAATGCTAATAATAATAATAATAATAATGCTAATAATAATAATAATGCTAATAATAATAATAATAATAATAATAATAATAATAATGCTAATAATAATAATAATAATAATAATAATAATGCTAATAATAATAATAATAATAATAATAATAATAATAATGCTAATAATAATAATAATAATAATAATAATAATAATAATACTGCTAATAATAATAATAATAAAAATAATAATAATAATAATAATAATAATAATGCTAATAATAATAATAATAATAATAATAATAATGCTACTACTACTACTAATCATGTGGCACATTGCACCTACAGCAATGCTGGTTTGCCTAATAATAATAATAATAATAATAATACTAATGCTACTACTACTACTAATCAGGTGGCACATTGCACCTACAGCAATGCTGGTTTGCCTAATAATAATAATAATAATAATAATACTAATGCTACTACTACTACTAATCAGGTGGCACATTGCACCTACAGCAATGCTGGTTTGCCTAATAATAATAATAATAATAATAATAATAATAATGCTAATGCTACTACTACTACTAATCAGGTGGCACATTGCACCTACAGCAATGCTGGTTTGCCTACCCTGGCTGAGTGCAGGGAAGAAGTATATATTTATCTGTCTATCTATCTATGTCTATCTATCTGTCTGTCTGTTTGTATCTATTTGTATAGCTGTATATCTATCTCTGCCTCCATCTATCTGTCTATCTATCTGTGTCTGGCTAGCTATCTAGCCATCTATCAATTTGTCTATCTATCTAGGTCTATCTATCTGTCTGTCTGTTTGTCTCTGTATCTATTTGTATATCTATCTCTGCCTCCATCTATCTGTCTATCTATATCTATCTGTGTCTGGCTAACTATCTAGCCATCTATCAATCTGTCTATCTATCTATATCTATGGCTAACTGGCTGACCAGCTTTGTGGCTCTGTCTGTCTGTCTGTCTATCTATCTACTCTGTCTGTCTATCTATCTATCTATCTATCTATCTATTTATCTATCTATCTGTCTGTCTATATACTGTCTGTCTATCTATCTATCTATTTATCTATCTATCTGTCTGTCTATATACTGTCTGTCTATCTATCTATCTATCTACTGTCTGTCTATCTATCTACTGTCTGTCTATCTATCTACTGTCTGTCTATCTATCTATCTATCTATCTATCTATCTATCTGTCTATCTGCTGTCTGTCTGTCTATCTGTCTGTCTGTCTGTCTGTCTATCTATCTACTGTCTGTCTATCTATCTACTGTCTGTCTATCTATCTATCTATTTATCTATCTATCTGTCTGTCTGTCTACTGTCTGTCTGTCTATCTATCTACTCTGTCTATCTATCTATCTATTTATCTATCTATCTGTCTGTCTGTCTACTGTCTGTCTGTCTGTCTATCTATCTAATGTCTGTCTATCTATCTATCTGTCTATCTATCTACTGTCTGTCTATCTACCTATCTATTTGTTTATCTATCTGTCTGTCTGTCTATCTACTGTCTGTCTGTCTATCTACTCTGTCTGTCTGTCTATCTATCTATCTATTTATCTATCTATCTGTCTATCTACTGTCTGTCTATCTATCTACTATGTCTGTCTGTCTGTCTATCTATTTATCTATCTATCTGTCTGTCTATCTACTGTTTGTCTGTCTGTCTATCTGTCTATTTATCTATCTATCTGTCTGTCTATCTACTGTTTGTCTGTCTGTCTGTCTATCTGTCTATTTATCTATCTATCTGTCTGTGTCTACTGTCTGTCTATCTATCTATCTATTTATCTGTCTACTGTCTGTCTATCTATCTATCTACTGTCTGTCTATCTATCTATCTACTGTCTGTCTGTCTGTCTATCTACTGTCTGTCTGTCTCTATCTACTGTCTGTCTGTCTGTCTATCTACTGTCTGTCTATCTATCTATCTACTGTCTGTCTGTTTGTCTATCTACTGTCTGTCTGTCTGTCTATCTACTGTCTGTCTGTCTGTCTATCTACTGTCTGTCTATCTACTGTCTGTCTGTCTGTCTGTCTATCTACTGTCTGTCTGTCTGTCTGTCTATCTACTGTCTGTCTGTCTGTCTGTCTATCTACTGTCTGTCTGTCTGTCTGTCTATCTACTGTCTGTCTGTCTGTCTGTCTATCTACTGTCTGTCTGTCTATATATCTCTCTGTCTATTTATCCATCTGTCTAGCTATCTGTCTATCTATCTATCTGTCTATCTGTCTATTTATCTATCTGTCTATCTACTGTCTGTCTATCTATCTATCTGTCTATCTGTCTATTTATCTATCTGTCTATCTACTGTCTGTCTATCTATCTATCTGTCTATCTGTCTATTTATCCATCTGTCTAGCTATCTGTCTATCTATCTATCTGTCTATTTATCTATCTGTTTATCTACTGTCTGTCTATCTATCTATCTATCTGTCTATTTATCTATCTGTCTATCTACTGTCTGTCTATCTATCTATCTATCTATCTATCTGTCTGTCTGTCTATCTATCTATCTATCTGTCTGTCTGTCTCTCTATCTGTCTATCTATCTATCTGCCTATCTATCTATCTATTTATTTATCTATCTATCTATCTATCTGTCTGTCTATCTATCTATCTACTGTATAGCAGGCAGTGTGTCTGGCTATCTAGCCATCTATCTCTGTGTATCTAGCCATCTCTCTAGCCAATTGTCTGTCTATCTATCTATCTATCTATCTATCAATCTGCCTGTCTGTGTGTCTGTCTATCTATCTATCTACTGTATAGCAGGCAGTGTGTCTGTCTATACAGTGTGTCTGGCTATCTCCGCCGCGGGCGTGTGATTTTGGCCGCCATATTGAAACACCAGCACTCAAATTCAAATTCAAATACTGTACTTTATTTCCACTAACCAGTGGTTATTAATAAAGATACACTCGTCGCTTATAATACAAAAACATATATGGATTATGATTTTTTTTTTCTGCCTAGTTCAACGAATTATATCGGGAACATTTAGCCAATGAGTATAAAACAAGGCCATAGGTTGCCGCAGTGCAGAACTAAACCTTTTGGCACTAAGAGAAAGGTGATGGCAGAAAGAGAAAAGTGTGGTAGTAACGTTGAAATGATAGTGATGTTGAAGCTGTTTTACGTCGAAGTAATGGTGTTGAAATGATGTGGGAAGTCCTTAGACTATCCATGTCATGAAACCGAATGTCCAGATTGATAAAGGCCGGAAGAAACATGGAAATATCTGCAAGAGCGTGTGAAAAGAAGTGAAGAGGACATGGAGAGAAACGCTGGAGATAAATGGACCCATTTTAATGGCCTCATTCATGCAGGGATACTGGGGAAGAATCTTTCCGCCCATCCCCAGGGGGCAGTAATGATAAAGAATTAGCAACAAGATATATTTCTGTTATGCTAGGTGTTTAAGGGGCGGCTTCCCGTCCCTAGAACGCCTAGAGTGCAGCTGGGTTCTCTTTCTAGACCGGAGCTTAGACATACAAGAGAGGGCCAGGGCATAAAAACACAGGGCAACAACCTTACACGTATATTAACAAATTCAACTGATGTGCAATAGGTAGACAATCTTACACAATTTCATGTACAAGAATCAACACATAGGCTGGCATTAATGAGTCTAGTATCACACAGGATACTGGATGCACAGGAGTCCAAGTCTGGCTCAGGAGGGTAAAGGCACTATTACACCGTTCGGGGTGGTGAGGCACTGTCCTGCTCTGACACTGAGTTCATGGGCTGAATACTGGGGAGGGTGTTACTGACTTGCCCAAGGGAGGAGAATAGTTACAGGTGTCGTTGCAAGGGGGCAAGGGTAATATCACTGCTCGTAATATTCACTGTCTACACCTTGGTATTCTACTGTAGAGTCTTACTTGGCCCCACTGTACACTGGAATTCACTAGGGTGCCTTGTAATGCTAGGTGTTTTAGGTCCACGTGTATTATTAAGTTGGTCAGGGGAACGAGTAGATGTCGCTGATACAGATACACTGGTCAATTACAACTCTTATGTCTAGATATGGGTTATCAGTATCACGCAGGATACTGCTCGGCTCACAGTAAATAGCACTTGAGGCAGTGTTATTAATTATGGGAAGTCCAGGTTTTCTATATTCGGGGAGTTACTAATGTTATTCCTTGCTGGTAAGTGTTTCATTGGCACTGGGGTCTGAATATGGTCTTAGTATCAAGAGGTATTTTCTGGTGGTAGCATATTCACTCTGATAGACTCGACTCTCACTGGGTGGCTCTATTTGTGGTTACACTGTCACTGTTACTCACTCCACCACTTTCGTATTATCACTGACTTCTATTAGAGGGTTAGTTCACTGTTCTGCCTTTATATCACTAGGTCACAGATACTGTACTATCACTGTCACTCCTTTCGGGTCCGGGCATCGTGGTGGTCAGATACAAGGGTGGTGGGGTGTCACAGCTCCGCTACTGACGGGGCTGGATTCCGCCGGGGGCCTCTATATCCAGAGGACACGGGATCACGCGCAGGGACGTCCGTTCTCGTCCAGGGCTATGGGTGGTGAAGGGTCCCGCACTCTTGGGGCTGGGGACTGGAGTACGGCCCTCAGGTCTGGGGCTGAATAATTGCCTGAACCTTTTGTTCAGGCTCCTGATGGAGGACAAAGATCTCCGACGTCGAGGTGTGGGGAGTTCCCACCCGGGAGTCCTGGGGCTGGTCTGGGGTTCCCGAGGGCTGCGGTCCCCAGGGCTTGGCGGCGTCATCAGAAAGGGTCTGCGGCACCGGTCTACGTCGGGGTCCATCAGGTGGGTCTCCTCCAGATCCGGTTGTAGGGAGCCGAGGCTGGGGGAGACCAAGGGGCCTCTCCAGTATTCCTCTAGGCCTGAGACTCCTTCTGGGTCATGGGTTGGGGAACACGGATCAGCTTCAGACAGAGGAGCAGATACAGGCCATCTCCTGCCGTAGGGCCCGGCTAATGGCCGTGGCCTCCTGGGGGTGCGGCTACCAGCCATCGCCGAGGCCCGGCTACTGGCAGTGTCCTCCTGGGGGCGCGACTACTGGCCGTCGCCAAGGCCCGGCTACTGGCCGTGGCCTAGGGGAGTGAGCAGCTACCAGCAGACCCAAAGGCATCTTCGGAGCGGCTACAGGCCATCTCCTGACGAAGGCGGGAGTGGTTACAGGCCATCTCCTGGTTCCCCTCAGAGCGGCTACAGGCCGTCTCCTGCAGGAGGGTTGAGCGGCTACAGGCCGTCTCAGGGAAGACACCTTCGGAGCAAGGAAGTACACCTCGGAGTGGCTACAGGCCGTCTCCTGATGAAGGTGGGAGTTGCTACAGGCCGTCTCCTTATTACCCTCAGAGCGGCTACAGGCTATCTCCTTATCGAGGGGTGAGTGGCTACAGGCCATCTCAAGAAAGACATGTTCAGAGCGGCTACAGGCCGTCTCCTTAGCAAGGGGTGAGCGGCTACAGACCATCTCAGGGGTGCTGGCAGGAGCTAGAGAAACAGTTCCACCCCGAATCTGTTTGGGGAAGGCTTGCCCGGGAGGTAGTCTAGTATTCCTAATATGGTGGTGGCAGGCGAGTTCCAGGTCATAGGGGCGTGCAACCCGGGCAGACTTATGCCGTTGTCGCTCCGAGTCCCGGTGCACTGTCGTTGCTCCTCTGTGGGCTCCTTGTGGGGGTGTCTGGGCACTTTTGGGGACACTATGCTGCAGTTTACCACCGTCTCCTGGGAAAAAGTCACGTCCCTGTGACTGGAGGTGGTAAACTTTGGTGTCGTAGGTGGTGTAGACTGGCTGTAGGTGTTGGAAGAGGGCGTGCCAGGCTGTGGTGGAGGAGTTTTCGTCTTGTTGCTCATTGCAGGTGAGGAAGAGGATGGATGAGGCGGTGGAGGAGCGGAGCAGTTGCAGGAGGTGGTGTGGTCCTTGGACTTGCTGGTTACATCCAAGGGATAGTGCCCATACAGGTCATCAAATCTTCATGGTGCTGGTTGTTGTCCGTGGTGTGGGAATGTGTTGAATCCTGAAGGTGGACGGAAAGTGTGGGGTTATATGCCGGGGTAATGTGGCATAGCATCTCTGGGGAGTGTAGGTGACCGGGATTTGTGCTTGGTGTATCATGAGTGTGAGATGATTTAGGGCAGGGGTAGGGGTGTGACTTTGCGGCGAGGCGGGTGGGATGGGAGATTGGGTGTATCGGGCAGGTGGGCGCTAGAGGCGCCCGGAGTGTGTGACGGTTGTTTTGAGGGTGGGTGTGGGTGGTGATGTGGGTGTGCTGGGTTGGCATGTGTGAGAGGTGCGTGGGGTATGCAAGGGCAGCCGTGGGGTGGCAGGGGTGTGGGCAGCACAGCGTGGGGAGCGGGGTGTGGGGTGAGTGGGTAGTGGTGTCATGGGGCCATGGGCGGTGCAGGTGGAGGTGGGTGTGTGTGCAGGCGGTGGACTGGGAACTGCGGGGGCAGTGGTGGGCGGCAGCTGGGATGGGGGTGTGGGGGTGGGGGCAGGACAAGCGGTGCTGGGCGTGGGAGAGGGGATGGCGAGTAGCGAGGAGGTGGGTGAGCGGCGGGGTGTTGGTGGTGTCGGTGGGTTGTCAGGTGAGGTGCAATGCAGCGTGACGTAAGGCGAGGTGGAAGTGGCAGAGGAAGGGGAGGGAGAGAGAGAGAGAGGGGGAGGAGGAGATGTAGCAGTCATAAGGGGTAGGAAGGGGCAGCGTGGGAGTAGAGAGTGGGATGGGGCATGGGGCCAAGACGGTGATGGCAGAAGTGCGATAGGGGCGCACATGCCGGTTTCAGAGGGTGCAGGGAGTGCCGTGGTACTCGACAGTTACCTGATAGGGGTTAGGGACGCAGATGATAGTGTGGGGTCCCGTGAAACACGGCACGAGCTTGTGTGGGGTGGGGAGCTGGGCAATCATAACTGTGTCACCTGGCTTATAGGGGTTGGAGGCAGTGTCAGGGCTGAGGTCCAGGTTGTGTTGGAGGTGGGTCAGGCGGCGTTTGAGGTGGTGTAATGAGTCTGTTGTGGGGGTTGAGGTGGGGGGTTGCAAATGCTACCGAAGGGGCAGGAGGAGGGGTGTTTCCCTGAACACTCGCTAATGTGGTGAAATTCCATCCTTGTGGGGGCAGGAGTTGATGCCCCATTGCACGATTTTTACGTGGGCGGGCCAGTCATCGTTTTTGGTGGCTTCTATCCCGGTGCGGTGCTGATTCATTAGTGTGCGATGGCTGCGCTTGGGTACGGCATTTCCTTTTAGCCAGTAAGGGGATGAGTGGGGGATGTGATAACTGAAGATATGGGCCGGATCCTCCCAGATCTTACTGGTGAATTCGGGTGCGTTATCTGAGTGAATCCCTTGTGAGATGCCAAAGTAGGGGAACACGTGCCGAAGGAGGGCGTCAGCCACTGGGACAGCGTCGTGTTCCTTCGCTGGGCAGGCCACATTGAATTTGGAGTACGTGTTGATGAAAGTGATAACGTACCTATAGCCTGATTTTGGAGGTAAGGGTCCCACCAAGTCAATCGCCAACAGCTGCCAAGGTTTGTGGGTGGTAATATGGCCCGACGGACCTGCGGTATGGGTGATGTCTTTACTGAGGGCGCAGGCATGGCAGGTTTGGATAATTTCCTTGGCAAGGGCAGAAGGATTTGGCGCCCAGTAGGTGTCATTGAAGACCTGCAGTAGTTTTTTCATACCCAGGTAATGCAGTTGTGGGTATGCAGGTGTCATAGGGCGTTGAGGGCAGTGTCAGGGGCTAGAAGGATATGGCCTGACAGGGTAAGTAGGTGGTCACCCTGGTGATACAGTTTCTTGAAAAGGTGCTGGGAGATCCAAGGGGGTCGCTCTTTGCAATGCCACTGCTGGAGGAGGTCTGGCTCTGGCTGGGCGGCATGGATGAGGAGCCGAGAGAGGGCGTCCACGTTGGTATGGAGTTTGCCGAGGTGGTACGAGATTTCATTGCTGAATTCCTCCAGAGTTTTGTGCCATTGGATGAGTTGGGCATTGTGGGTGTCTGAGTGGCTCAACCACTGGAGGGACTGGTGGTCGGTAATGATAGTGACTTGGGTCCCGGAGAGGTATGCCCGGAAGTGCTCAAGTGCCCGGATGATGCCTAGGCACTCTCTCTTGGTGGCGGCATAATTCTTCTCCGCCTGATTTAGGGTACGGCTGGTGCAGGCGATGATGTGCTCGTGGCCCTCTTGGACTTGTGCTAGCACAGCACTGATTGCAATTAGGGAGACGTTGGTATAGAGCCAGAACGGGAGGGCATTGTCAGGAAAGGCCATGATGGGGGCGGAAATGAGCTTATCTTCAAGCTGTTGGAAGGCGGCTCATCTCTCATCTATCCAGAGGAACGGTTCCCCCTTACAAGTCAGGTCATGGAGTGGTTTAGCAACGTGGGCAAACCCCTTCACAAAACGGCAGTAATAGGACGTCAAGCTGAGGAAGGCCCAGATCCTGTGAATGTCTTGTGGTGGGGGTATGTCCGCGATGGTGTGGAGTTTGTCTGGGTTGGGAGATATGCCTGCCTGGGAGATGACGTGCCCCAGGAATGAGACAGTTCTGGCGGCCAGGTCGCACTTGGTGGGCCGGAGTTTGAGGCCAGCCTGTCGGATCCTGGTGAAAACCCGGTGGAGGCACTGCAGGTGGTCGGCCCAGGTCTGGCTAAAAACGATGATGTTGTCCAAGTATGTGAGACAAATCTCCCACATGAGACCACTGAGGATGGATTCCATTAACCTGGAGAAGGTGGCAAGGGTGTTACAGAGGCCAAAAGGCAGAACATTAATCTTATAATGCTTCCCATTGCTGGTTGAGAAAGCAGTTTTGCCTCTGTCCTCCTGGCGCACAGGGACCTGCCGATACCCCGACTGGAAGTCGACGGTAGAGAACCTGGAGGCACCGTATAGGGAATCCAGGGAGTCGTCTATATGCGGGAGTGGAGTGGCGTCCTTGGTGGTTACGTCATTAAGCCGGTGGTAGTCGACGCAGAACTGCATCGTGCTGTCCTTTTTCTTCACAACGACGACAGGGGAGGACCAGGGGCTGGTGGAGGGGGAGATGACTCTGGCTTCGTTCATCTCCTGTACCTGGTGGTCTTCCTCTTCCCGCTGTTTGGGGTTCTTCCAACAGGATGGCTGTCTAATCGGTGGGCCCATTGTATGAATCTCGTGAGCCAGGTAGGTGGTATGTCCGATGTTGGCTGGTCCTGCCGCAAACAGATCCTGGAAATCCAGGAGTAAGCGGTGAAGGGTGTCTGATTGGTGCGTGGAGAGATGGTCAGGGATAGGGGGCGGGAAGTGGGAGGAGGAGGGGGCGCAGGGCTTGGCTTCCTCCATCTCTCTGATTATGAGCCCTTTAGGGAGGGTGAGGGGCGAGGAGGCGAGGTTGGTAATCTGGACTGCTGTGTGATGCGGGGGAAGGAAAGTTGGGGGCAGAAGGCAGGCCAAGAGGGTTCTGGGCGGCAGGAGTGGGAGAATAGGAGAGAGGGGTCGGAACGCCGGTTGAGGAGCACCCAGGATTCATGGTGGGGGGGAATGGTGATGGCGGAGGAAATGGCGGCAGGAAAAGATAGGGGGGTAGGGGGCAGTGGGGGGAAGGGGGAGGATGAAGGGGGGGTCAGAGTCTTCCAGCCGGGGCCATGGCATGCGGGTGCAGACGGCCCGAGGTGAGGGGGGTTGGGTAATTGACGGAACTGGGGCTGTCTGTTGCGGCAATCTATGGTGGCTCCTAACTTCTGCAACAGTTTCAACCCCAGGTATCCGTCGTAATTGCGGCAGGAAGAGTCGAATGTTATGAACTGATGTTGGGTTGACACTGGTTGATGGGTGTTGACTCTCAGGGCCCGTATTTCCCCACGGATAGGCCGGGGGCCATCCCCCACATCCACGAGGTGAGTAGCCATTGGGTGGATCGGGCCAAAGGTCGATTTGTGACGAGAGAAGTAGTGGCTATATAGGCAGGATCTGGCCGCTCCCATATCGACCAGAAAACTGGCATTCACCCTGTTCAACTTCATTTTGTGGTAAACTGCAGGGCGATATTTGGGGGAAATGGCCCCTGCCACCGTGGGAAGGTGCGGGGACGGTCCTAAAACATCCAACTGTCTGGGGCCTGCTTCTTCTTGCTCCGGCTCCTGTTCCCTGGAGTCAGTCTCCTCCACAGGTGCGGGTTTGTCCTCTGTTACCTCATCCATTAGTGAGAAAACTTTGTGTTGGCCTAGGGTAGTAGTTTTTTGTCGTGCAGCTTTTAACTGATCTCTGATATCGTGCAGTGAGCACCTGGAACTGCACGCGGAGAATTCCCAGGGATTCACTAAGATGAGGTTGGGGTTCTCCCTGTTGGTGTGGCACTGGTGGGTGGAGTGTGCCCTAGGTGGGCTGGGTGCTGGGGTCGGGTTGGTATGGGCCATAGACGGACGTGGCTTGACTGGAGGAGCCGGAATCTTTGTGGGAAACTTCCTTACCACGTTGATTTGTTGGGGTGCAGGGCGGGAGGTCAGGAAGCGCCATATCAGTTGAACGTCCTTATCCATGTCTCCAGTCAGGTCATGGATGGTAAAGTGCTCTATGACTATGCTGGGGAGCACTCTCAGAAGAGAATTAAAGGTGTGTTGCTCCCGGGTTTCATCATCTGCCTCTGGGTAGGCAGCAGTGACCAAGCGTCTCGCCTGGATTAAAGTATCGTCTAAGATGCCATCGAAAGTTAAACTATCCAGTTGGGATAGTGCCACCACGTTCCCTAGTGATGGATGATGGCTTGGATCGTGAGATTTGTGAAATTCTGCCAGGTGAGCCCTGGGACGATTTTGGGTGCTATATTAGTTGCCGCTTTGACCAGCAGTGGGAGTGTGACTGCAATTTTCTGCTTGTCATCCTCGAAACCGATATCTAGCAAAGATTTAATAATTGCCAGGTATGTGTGAACATCATACTGTTCAGGGTCGAACTTAGGTAATTGCACATGCGGTTTGGTTGCCATTTTCCAGTATTTCCTGATTACCTCTCTCGTATGCCCAGGTCAAGATACACCACTGTCCACCAGTGTAATGCTAGGTGTTTTAGGTCCAGCTTCCCGTCCTGTAAACGCCTAGTGTGTAGCAGGGCTCTCCTAGACCGGAGCTTAGACAAACAGCATAGAGGTAGGACACAAAAACTCAAGGCAACAACCTTACACATGTATTACTAAGTTGGTCAGGGGAACGAGTAGATATCGCTGATACAGATACACTGGGCAATTACAACTCTTATGTCTAGATATGGGTTATCAGTATCGTGCAGGATACTGCTCGGCTCACAGTGAATAGCACTTGAGGCAGTGTTATTAATTATGGGAAGTCCAGGTTTTCTATATTCGGGGAGTTACTATTGTTATTCCTTGCTGGTAGGTGTTTCATTGGCGCTGGGGTCTGAATATGGTCTTAGTATCAGGAGGTATTTTCTGGTGGTAGCATATTCACTCTGATAGACTCGACTCTCACTGGGTGGCTGTATTTGTGGTTACACTGTCACTGTTACTCACTCCACCACTTTCGTATTATCACTGACTTCTATTAGAGGGTTAGTTCACTGTTCTGCCTTTATATCACTAGGTCACAGATACTGTACTATCACTGTCACTCCTTCGGGTCCGGGTGTCATGACAGTCAGTTACAAGGGTTGTGGGGTGTCACAGCTCCGCTACTGATTGGGCTGGGTTCCGCCGGGGACCTCTATATCCAGAGGCCATGGGATTATGCGTAGGGGAGTCCGTTTTCATCCAGGGCTGTGGGTGGCGAATGGTCCCGCACTCTCGGAGCTGGGGACTGGAGTACAGCCCTCAGGGCTGGGGCCGAATAACGGCCTGAACCTTTCGTTTAGGCTCCTGATGGAGGACGAAGATTTCTGACATTGAGGTGTGGGGAGTTCCTGCCCAGGAGTCCTGGAGGCAGTATGGGGTTCCTGAGGCCTGCGATCCCCAGGGCTTGGCAGCGCCATCAGAAGGGGACTGCGGCACCGGTCTCCGTCGGGGTCCGACAGGTGGGTCTCCTCCAGATCCGGTTGTAGGGAGAAGAGGCCAGGGGAGACTAAGGAGCCTCTCCAGTACTCCTCTAGGCCCGAGACTCCCTCTGGGTCATGGGTCGGGGAACAGGCGTCAGCTTCAGACGGAGGAGTGGCTAAAGGCCATCTCCTGCCATAGGGCCCAGCAACTGGCTGCGGCCACCTGGGGGTGCAGCTACTGGCAGTGGCCTGGGGGAGTGAGCAGCTACCAGCAGACCCAAAGGCACCTTCAGAGTGGCTACAGGCTATCTCCTGACGAAGGCGGGAGCGGCTACAGGCCGTCTCCTGTTTCCAGTCAGAGCAGCTACAGGCCATCTCCTTCAGGAGGGTTGAGCAGCTACAGGCCATCTCAGGGAAGACACCTTCGGAGCGGCTACAGGCCGTCTCCTGACGAAGGTGGGAGTGGCTACAGGTCATCTCCTTCAGGAAGTTTGAGCAGCTACAGCCCGTCTCAGGAAGGACACCTTCGGAGTGGCTACAGGCCATCTCCTTATTACCCTCAGAGCGGCTACAGGCCGTCTCCTTATCGAGAGGTGAGCAGCTACAGGCCGTCTCAAGAAAGACACCTTCAGAGTGGCTACAGGGCATTTCCTGATGAAGGTGGGAGTGGCTACAGGCCGTCTCCTTATTGCCCTCAGGGCGGTTACAGGCCGTCTCCTTAACAAGGGGTGAGCGGCTATTCTGTCTCAGGGGTGCTGGCAGGAGCTGGAGAAACAGTTCCACCCCGAAGCTGGTTGGGGAAGGCTCGTCCGGAAGGTAGTCTAGTATTCCTGTTATGGTTGTGGTGGGCAAGTTCCGGGTCATAGGGGTGCACGGCACAGGCTGACTTATGCCGTTGTTGCTCTGAGTCCCGACACACTGTCATTGCTCCTCTGTGGGCTCCTTGTGGGGGTGTCTGGGAGTTTTTGTGGGTACTATACTGCATTTTACAGCTGTTCTTCAATATTCACTTACTTTGGTCTTTTCTGGCCTCACTGTGTTCACTGTGAACTCACATCTATACTCTTAGTGCCGATCCAACTGTTTACTATGAATTCACTGTCTTCTCGTGCACACTTGGTTTCACTGGGGGAAGGGAAGGTCCAGGGCTCACAACTCTCGGCCCGGGGTGGGTGGAGGCCCTGTGGGAGTCCCTTCGTCCCGCGGCCACGGGACCACTCTCAGGAGCGCCGTCTCTGTTCTGGAGCTCAGACTGTGCGTGGCGAAAGGCCCCTCACTGTTGGGGCTGGGGACTGGGGTCTGGCCCTCGGGAATGGGGCCAAACAAGCATTGGAGGAGCTCACTCAAGTGCCTGGTGAAGGACGGGCATCGCCTTCATTGGGGTGGGGAGTGGGCCCAGCTGGGGGTCCAGGGGATGTCCTCAGAGGGGCAACAGCTGCAGTCTTCTGCTGGGGGCTCTGCCGTCAGGGCTGGGCTGCGGCATCGCTCTCGGCCGGAGTCTGTCAGGCTGGCTTCATCCTCCTCCTGATTTAGGAAGAACAACCCCGGGGACAGTACAGGGCCACTCCACCTTTCCTCCGAGTAGTGGTCTTCCTCCTGGAGGTTGCCTTGGTCTGGGTGGACAGGTGGGTAACCTGTGCTCCTGCCAGAGGGCAGGACTGAGCACAGCTCACCATTTCGTTGGGGAGTCACAGGGGGCAAGAGACTTTGGTGACTTTGCCCGGCATGGCTACAGGCTGTCACTAGGTTCCCTTGGGCAACAGACGGAGGGTGGCTACAGGCCGTCCCTTCGCTGTCAGCACGGCTACAGGCCATCGCCGGGACCCGACTGCCTAACGGGCACTCAGGCAAGGTGTGGCTATAGGTCTTTGCCTGCCTGCTGGTGCAGCTATTGGCCATCACCGAGGTCCCGCAAGGAGGGCACTTTGCAGGAGAGGAGTAGCTCCAGGCCCACTCCTCCCTACGGTTGCGGCTATAGGCTGTCACCGGTGGCGTGCCCTCCGAGGCAACTAAAGAAGGAGAGAGGACGTACCTGTCTCTCCCCATCACGGCTATAGGCTGTTGCTGATTTCTGTAGGGGGTGTGAGCAGCACTAGGCAGAGCGGCTATAGGCCGTCTCCTTATTGACGGTCCGGGTATAGGCCGTGGCCCTTTCTTTTTGTAACCGGCTATAGGCCGCCTCTTTATTAACTGAGTGGCTATCAGCTGTCCTAGGTGCCCGACTATAGACCGTGGCTGGGGTGTTTCTCAGAACTGCCAGGCCAGTTCCACCCCGATCCTGTCAGTGGTCAGCTTACCCGGAAGGTAGTGCACTTTGACTAAGGTGGTGGTGGCGGGCAAGTTCCGGGGAATAGGGGCACATGGCCCGGGTGATCTTTTGGCCCTGTTGCCTGGGCACAATCCATGCGCCATCCAGCCCTCCATGTCCTCCTGGGGGTGTGGTGGTGGCTTGTGTTGTTATCGTTGGCATTTTAATTTCTTACCTGTGAAATGTAACGCCATCTCTCCTCGATGCATTCCTGTGCTTATTTTTGTATCCATAAGCTGTACAGTGGACCATGGCACTATATTTCTGGAATCATCAGCTGCTTTTGAAAACCCAAAGAGCAGCTCAGTACAAAAATGCGGTCATCAGGCGTGGTGTAACATGGCTGCCACTACACCAGCGCCGCCCTGGAGGCAGCTACATAAATTATACTGTGCTACCCATGAGAAAGCCTCTCCATACTATAACGTCCAGTGAGATTACCATGATGGCGATGACGAATGCGGGTGTTTCAATATGGCGGTCGTAAGTCACACGCTCGCTTGGGAGGTAGCCCTCCATGTTATACAGCTGAGTGATGTGTACACAGCACTGAGCTCTGTATTAGAGTGGCTATATCATGGCTAACACAGCGTAACTGATGTAGCCGCCGCCAGGGAGCACTGGTGTAGCGGCAGCCATGCTACACCTCGCCTGATGCCTACGGTTTTTGAACCAAGGTGTTCGTTGGGTTTTTAACCCTTGCACTGCGGGCTTGTTTTCCAATGTTTTGCGTGTCCCGCTGGCATATTCGGGCTCCGACAGACTCTCAAAAAATATTTGCCAAAAATCAGTTATTAGTCCTAGAATATTAAAATTACATATGCGTATGGCACATACCTTCAGCTTTCTCCTGGGATGTTTGTTGAGACTTCGTCGATTACCGTAGGACTTGTGGAGACCTCTGAAGTTGGGTATCGAAGTCTCCACTTCACACTTCCCGACAACCCATAATATGATTACCACAGCCAGATATTATCACTAGAAACACTATTCTATGATTATCAAGTAGTTTGGGATCCATACTCCAAAAAAAAACCACTGTGAAAGCAATGAAAATTACGAGCGCGTATGACCTTCCCACTTGCGCAATAAGTCATTTCACCACAAGAAGTCCGTTCAGGGTGGGGCCCACCTGGTGAATCACCTCTAGCGATGCTGCCAAATCAACCGTAGTACATGCCTCTCTTTCTCTTTTTTCGCATCTATGTGCTATTTGAAATTGTTTTTTATATTCTGTATATAGTAAAGGAAGCTATATAGTACATTGAGTATCACTTTTTAGAATTATAACAACGATTTGAATGAATTCTATGACACGTGGCAGAGTTTTTTTCCCATGTTGCCACGCCGTAGAGTTGCCAATTTGACCACCAATTATCGGATTATCACTCTGTCTCCCTACCTACCCCCATCCCACCTGTTTCTCTCTCTCTCTCTCTCTCTCTCTCTCGTCAATATAACAGAAAGTTCTGATGACTAAGAAGATTATGATTAAAGATCAGAGAGAGGATTAGGCCTACAGAGGAAACCTCTTAAAAATAAAACGCGCCTAGACTTTTACCTCATAGGTGGTGTGGAAAAAAAGTTGAAAATAATAAATATATACAATATATATATATATATATATATATATATATATATATATATATAGATATATAGAGAGAGAGAGAGAGAGAGAGAGAGAGAGAGAGAGAAACAGGTGGGATGGGGGTAGGTAGGGAGACAGAGTGATAATCCGATACTTGGTGGTCAAATTGGCAACGTCGCACTTGGGGAAATTCCATCTTCTGCCACACCCTGAACGGACTTCTTGCTGCGAAAGGAGTATAGTTCGCTGTTGGTATTCTGTCATTTATTATTCATAAAACCCCTCACACTTTATATTTCTATTACTATATAACACTTATATATATCTGCAGTCTTTATCCATAAGTTTCCTTCAGTAGTATTAGTTTATTGTCACTGAAGTCATTCAATTTTTTATTCAGTAAAATACGTACAGAGCCACGGATTCACTTTCACTGTTATAACCTAAAGTATTTGTACAATATATCTATTTATTGTCAGGAGCCTCAATCCCGTTTGGGGTGGCCACAAACAAATCGCCTCCAAGTCGCCCTGTCCCCCGCCATCTCACTGCCCTGCTCCCAAATCACACACCCTTCTCTCATATCCTCCACCCCATCCCTCCATCTCATCCTCGGCCTCCCCCTCCCTCTTCCCCCCTCCACCTCACTCACATACACTCTCTTCGCCAGTCTTTCACCCTCCATCCTCTCCACATGGCCAAAACACCTCAGTGTGTTCCTCATAACGCTTCCTATCACATCCACATCCACACCACAACGCTCCTTTATATCCTCATTCGTCAGCCTGTCTCTCCATGTGACTCCACAGGCTCCTCTTAAATAACTCATTTCCATTGCTCTCACTCTTGACTTGTGTCCTTCCAACAACGTCCAAGCTTCACTTCCGTATGTTAGAGTTGGTATCACAATACTGTCATGTAGTAACTTTTTCACGTCCATGCTCACTTCCCTGTTTCTTATCACTGCTTTCAAAGAACCAGCAACCTTTCTTCCCTGCTGTACCCTTTCACGCACTTCACCCTCCAAACCTCCATCCTTACTCATCACACTACTCAAGTACTTAAACGTACTCACATTTTCCAATTCCTCACCATCCAACCTCGCTGTACATTCACTGACTTCACCTCTCTCAAAGAGCATCACTTTACTCTTCCCTACATTCACCTTTAGATTCCGTTTCTTACACACTCTCCCAAACTCAACCACCAAGCCTTGAGCTTCCCTTCGTCTTCACTCAACAACACAGTATCATCTGCAAACAACAGTACAGGGAGTTTCCAAACACAATCCTCTCTCACCATGGCCACTCCAACATCCACTACCCTACCTTGTACCTCTTTTATTACCCCATCCATGTACAGATTGAACAACCATGGAGACATGACACATCCCTGTTTCAACCCAACTTTCAAAGAGAAAAATTTACTTAGTTCACCATCCATACGCACTGCAGCCTTCGCACCATCGTACATACTCTTCACAGCATTCAACAACTTCCCATCTACTCCATATATTCTTAACACTTTCCACAATCCTTGTCTATCCACCCTGTCATATGCTTTCTCCAAATCCATGAAAGCCGCATACAATTTCTTTCCCTTCTCTAGAAACTTTTCCACTAAAGATCTAAGAATGAATATCTGATCTACACAACCTCTTCCCTTCTTAAAGCCTCCCTGTTCTTCTCCAACAAATTTCTCTGTTCTTTCTCTAACTCTGTCAATAAGTATCCTACCACACACTTTTCCTATTATACTAAGAAGACAAATGCCCCTATGATTACCACACACTTCTTTTTCTCCTTTTCCCTTGTACAAGGGAATAATTATACCTGACTTCCAATCCTCCGGGACTCCACCTTCCTCCCAGGCCAATCTGCACATCTTCCACATCCATTCTACTACTATCTCTCCCCAATGCTTGAGCATTTCACCACACACTCCATCAATTCCTGGGGCTTTCCCCGATTTAACTTTTTTCATTGCTTCCACAACTTCTATCCTACTGATTTCTACCTGTCTTCTCACCTCCCTCCTTCTCCCAGCCATTCCCCAGCCACTTATACTCGCATTACTTCCATCCTCAATGTTCAACAATTCCTTAAAGTGTTCTCTCCATCTGCTCACTTTTTCTCCCTTCTCCACTAGTAATCTCCCATTTTTATCTTTCACTCCCCTGCTAACTTCACTCCCACCCTGTCTTACTCTTTTCACCTCTTTCCAGAACATTTTCTTACAGTCCCTCCACTTTACACTCAAATTCCTTCCAAATTCCTCATCCACTCTCTTCTTACTCTCTCTTACTAATCTTTTCACCTCTCTCTTTCTACATATAACTCTCTCTTCCGCCTCTCAAGTTCTTCCACGCCCCTATTTCTCATCCATTTATTGTATGCTTTCTTCTTTTGTGCCACAGCCTGTCTCACCTCTTCAGTCCACCACGCTGTTCCTTGCACCCCCCTCCGTCTTCTCTTCCTTCCACACACCACATCTGTACTCATATTCTTATATTACTAATTACTTACATTTCTATTGACATTTTCTATTGTATTTTCAATATTTACATCTATTTTACTTACACTATGTTATTCACTGTCACTTGCAGTAACATAAAACTATATTACACTGTTCAATCATATGTACTGTACATCCATTGCTTTCACTTGCTATTTACACATTATTTTCCTTTCCCACTTGCACTTTTTGAACTGCTTCTGGCTGTGGTAATCAAAGAAGCAGGTAAGACAGAGGGGAACCTGGCACTCAGCGCACTGCCAAGAGGTGCGTTTGTGCTCAGGTGTGCGTCGGGTGGTATGTGCACACACCTGGCACCTGAGGATCGCAGCCTTCCTCTTGGTTGTGGCAGGCATTTGCACCAGTCTGTGCCGATCCATGTACGCCCGCTGCTCAAGTCTGTCGGGAAGTGTTACTGCATGGCGCCTTGAAGTTGCTGCTGTCACCCTACCATATCTTTCAAGCAGCTGCTGAACACAGGTCCTGGCGAACAACCTCAGGGAGAAGGACTTGGGTAGTTTGACCTTCATCTTGTACAGGATGAAGGCGTTCAGCATCGTCATGTCTATGAGATGCAGAAAAACTTTCCTGTACCACCTAGTATTCTTCCTAAGGCAGTCGATCTCTCCAATCGTCATGTTGGACTTGTCCACCAGCCGCATGTTGATATTGTAGTCTAAGACAGCATCAGGTTTCCTCACAGGTTTGCCTGTCCTATGGTCGACCTTCCCACTGTCTGTCATTTCCCCCTTGTGTACGGTGGTGAGCATGTGCACGACCCTCTTGTCATGCCACCGTATTGCCAGCATCTTCTCAGACTTGCGTAGGTGCACGTCTCCTCGCTGCGAGGTTCCTGCCTCTGGGAATTTAGGGAAGTGGGCACGATTACTCTTGACAGTGCCGCAGGAGCCGATGCCGTGCTCTGAAAAGTATTTGGCAAGTTTCAGTGCTGTATAATAGTTGTCTGTATACAGCACATGATTCCCACCAAAATACCTTTCAAGGAGCACTTTCACTACACAGCCTGAGAAACCAAGGAGGTGTGTTTTATCAAGATCGATAGTGCTGGCTGAATAAATGACGAAGTCAAGGATGTACCCCGTCTTACAGTCGCACAGTACAAAGAACTTGATTCCAATGCGGTGGCGTTTGCTTGGAATGTACTGCACAAACCTAAGACGTCCTCTGAACAAAACCAAGGATTCGTCAATGACAACCTTCTGAAAGGGGTGGAAGAATGTCATAAACTTATCCTTCATTCTGCTCAGAATCTCCCGGATCTTCCAGAGTGGGTCGGTTTGGGAAGGTACATCGTTGTCGGCAAAGTGCAGGTTTCCCATGATGTTCTGGAAGCGATCTCTGGCCATGTACTTATTGAAGTTGGGTGAGGGTAGTAAGGGGTCCATGGACCAGTATTCTTCCAACTCATGCTTCTTTGAGTGTGGCATGAGAAGCATGAGGGGGAAGAACACATACAGCTCCTGCACTCCCAGCATGGACCATTGTTGCAGCTTGGTTGCACCTGTACCACTTGCAGCACGTTGTGATTCATACCTGTTGGTCTCATTACATATGTGCTGCATGACTTCGTCATCGGGGAAGGCCAAAAGGAAGTCCACACACTCAGCATCCTCGTCAAGAGTGAAGGCAGGCTGTATTCCTGAGGAACTCTCGTCAAAATGGAGATGTTCAGGGACAAAATCGGACCCTTCCGTCCACGCGAAGGCGTCCAGGATTCCCTGTCGTGGCGGTGTAGGGTGGGTGAGGGAGGAGGGTGGCTGTGAGGCAGATTTATCTGGTTCAAGGTCACTCGCACTGACCCTGGGTTGCAGTACAGCAATAGCAGCCTCTACTGGCAACTCTACTTTTACGGGTCAGGGATTTACCTCTTCCTCTACGGCCTGCCTTCACTGTTGATGCTGGTGGTGACTCCGACGCCAAAGACTCCGGAGAAAATTCAGCAGAAGAAGAGGAAGAAATGAGTGAAGTGGGGCTTGGGGAACAGAGAGGTGAATCACCTCGGGACTCATGGCGGGCTGGGTCACGCGGGGCCATTGTTCCGGTGTCATATGCACAGAGTGACTTTATGCTGGAAGTTACCGTTCCCTTCTCTATTAAGCCTAAATTAACCTAATCTAACCAAACCTAACCTAACCTTAACCTACCCTTATCCTAGATCAACCTAACCTAAATAAACCTAAAATAAGCTAATCTTAATTCACGAAATGACTAATTTCACAATCTGCCTGTAACATACATATATATCTTTATTTATATATATCCATATATCGACCTGTTGTTACCTATAGGTCGATAAGACATCCAACTATCTTCCTGACACATGTATTTCATACAATATTGTTGATAAATGGCACAAAATATAAGATAACATATGGATACTTTCAAAATAGAAGCTAAACGGCCACTCGGCGCATGCGCACTGAGCCAAACGGTTACTTCCAGCATAAGTCACTCCGTGCATACGACACGGTTACTTCCAGCATAAGTCACTCCGTGCAAACGACACGGTTACTTTCAGCATAAGTCACTCCGTGCATACGACACGGTTACTTCCAGCATAAGTCACTCCGTGCATACGACACGGTTACTTCCAGCATAAGTC
This sequence comes from Coenobita brevimanus, assembly GCF_032717465.1. Classification (NCBI taxonomy): domain Eukaryota; kingdom Metazoa; phylum Arthropoda; class Malacostraca; order Decapoda; family Coenobitidae; genus Coenobita; species Coenobita brevimanus. The sequence continues at coordinate 2,414,675 of NC_137039.1, forward strand.
ACTCCGTGCATTCCCACCGCCTTTTCATTCCCTTCCCAAATTCCTTCCCTTGCTGCACTAACGGCTCCTTTCCCTTGGAGCTAGGGATAACTTGGGACACTGAAACACTCGTACTAGTAGTTTCTGGCACGATTTCCTCACCCGGCTCATCACACGAATCCCCCGAAGGGTCATAGTCACTGTCCATTATTATCATTGATAATTCGGCTAGTTCACGTTCCACTGCAGAGTCACTTAGTCCCTTCCTGCTTCCCCCACGAGTTTTTCTGGGTGTAGACGTACAGAAATGACAATGATTAGGTGGATGTGCAGTGCGTCCCTGCGTCCAAGGCCTGGAGGGGCTGGGTTTACAATGGAAGAGTTGAGAGGTAGGATGGGACTGGAGTGTATTGGTGTTGTGATGAGGAGAGGTAGATTGAGGTGGTTTGGACATGTGGAGAGGATGGGGGATGATAATTGGGTGAGGAAGGTGAGAAGTGTTAATATTGGGGGTGGGGTTATGAGGGATAGACCGAGAAAGACATGGGACGAGGTCATTAAGTGTGACCTTAGGGTTAAGGGACTGAACAGAGAGGCTGCAATGGATCGTGCAGCGTGGAGAGCCGCCATTAGGTGACCAAGGCCGACACATGCAAGCATGTTGGAGCCTTTAAAAAGGAAAACGAAAACGAAACGAAAACGAAAACGTAAAGGTCACAGGGCCCTTTGCAATGGGCGCAGAAGTGACAGAAATGGCGGGGCGCAAGTGCGACATGCTTTGACCACAGAGGAGGACAAGGAACTAAATGGTGCGGCTTATCTGAGAAGGCAAGGGTTGACAGTGACAATGGGGCTGACAGCTGCTAACTTACATGCTAAGAAATTATTGGTAGAAAATCTCGGCAATAGATAAAGAAATAGGTAGTTCCAGGTGAATGTAAATGTCACTTAGGCTTCTCCCTTCCTTTCTGATATATATTTTTATTACAGAAATAGATTACAAGGGATAATTCAAAGGGGAAATTACCGTGGGAATTTAGTGAATGAATGCATGTGAGGTGTTGTCAGGTGATAATTAGCCAATTCCTGGTGTATACCACTATGACTTACCTTATTTTTTTTGGTATATATTATTTTGTACAAGTATAGGGCATAGGGCTTATTTCAATGGATGAAATCTGTGGAAAAATCCGGGGGAGATTTGCTTAGCGCAGCACGGCAGGGCAGGCAATAGGAAAGGGTAAAGGAGGTGAGGTAGGGAGGGGTGAGAGGGTACTGGACGGGAGGTAGGGAGGGGAGTCAAGAACGGGGGAAAATGGCTAAATTGTCAACAATGGATGGCATTACAGATGAGATTAGGAGTGCAGACTATTGGTGGACAGTAGCAGTACATGCTAAAAAATTATTAGTAGGAAATCTCGAAAATACATAAAAAAGTAGGTAGTTCCAGGTGAATGTAAATGTCACTTTGGCTTCTCCCTTCCTTTCTTATATAAATTTTTTTTACGAAAATAGATTATACGGCATATTTCAAAGGGGAAATTTCCATGGGAAATTAGCGAACGAGTGCACGTGAGGTGTTGTCAGGTGATAATTAGCCAAATCAAGGTGTATAACACTATCACTTACCTTGTTTCTTTTTGGTATATATTATTTTGTATAAGAATAGGGCATAGGGCTTATTTCAATGGATGAAATCAGTGGATAATTCCGGGGGAAATTTGCTTTAGCGCAGCGCGGCCGGGGAGGTGAGAGGACAGGGTAATGGAGGGGAGGTAGGGAGGGGAGTCAGGAAAGGGGAAAATTGGTTAAATTGTCAACAATGGATTGGAGTACAGATGAGATTTGGAGTGCTGACTAGTGTTGGACATTGGCAGTAATGATAGATGATACAAGCCACCACTTGTAAGCCCGGGATAATTCAAAATAACACAGAATCACAAAAGTGACGGCCCGTGGTATGATCCATTGCACCCGAGCATCACGAAAGAGACGCCCCGCGATTAAGGGGTTAAAAACAGCTGATGATTCCGTAATATAGAGTGCCATGATCAGCTGTGCTGCTTCTGGATGCAAAAGATGCGGGAATTCATCAGAGAGAGATGGCATTACATTTCACAAGTAAGAAATATATCTTGTTGCTAAACGTTATGGAGTGTACTCTAGGTTCCGACTTCTCGGTCCTAGGTATGGTGCAATGTGGGGTTCTTTGTTCCAGACTGGGTCAGAGTCAGCCAGGAAGGAAGAAACACAAACACCTTGGGTCCAAGAGTACACTTATATATTTACTAAAAATACACACATACACTATTCCATGATCAAAGCTGGGTGGATACAATAGCAGTTACAAGGATCACCCTCAATTCCTAGTTCAGCTCGTCTAATATGGGATCGCACCTGACTGATTTTACAATATGTCCATCCAGTATCACAACAAGTATCCCACAGAAATATTCAGGCACATGACATGTGACACATACATATACAACAGGGCTTAGTGTCTCCGGCAAAACTGAGATGATAATATAGATATATACTCAACCCTAAGCCTAGGTGTCCGCGTCACAGAGACGAAAGCCTAGCTAATATAATATATTCGCATCACATAGACGAAGCCCTAGCTAACTTAGTCTATGCCGCGTCACATACAAGAGAGTATATATGTATATGATCTCACACTGGCAGTCACCTGAGGGGGATTTGATGAGGCTGTGGTGGGTGTACTCTCGTGGGAGTGGAGGGAGGGGGGGGGATATAGTGCGAGTCCACAGGCGCGGTTACACTGACGTCTGTTGTCCTGTGGGGGAGGTGACACTGGGGGAATATTGGTCACAGTTGGGGGAAGGATCCGACTCGTGCGGGTATGCTGAGTACTCCGTGTAATAGCACTTTGAGTAATAGGGTACACTAGAATGCACAGGGGGTGAGCATAATGGGGAAAGATCACACGTTATTTGCGGGGGATCACAGGGAGGGTTCACTGTGGGGCGGGGCTGGTCACTCTGGGGGAATGTAAAGGGAGGATCTATTACTCACAGTTTCTGACAGAGAGGAGGACAGGGCCCGCTATGACGGGAGTTCCAAGTGGTGGCCTGGCGTGGGAGGGGGGCTGCCCGTTGAGTAGTATAGATGCAGGTGGTCCATTGGGTTGCCATGAGTCAGAGAAGAGTGGGCCGGTGGTGTGTAGGGCGGCTCCCTAGCCGCTATGGCCTGACAGGACGCCGGGCTGTCGGGGCTGGGGTCAAAGAGGTTCAACAGGCGCACAGCTCGGCGCCGGCCCTTCGTCGTTATTGGGGTTCTGGGAGAGGACCTGGGGAGGCCTGGGGCTGGGGTCGGGCGCAGAGGAGGCGGCCTCTGGCACGTCTGCTGCTCCTTCTGGGGGATAGCAACCCTTGAGGCTCCTCTTGAGTCCTCTGTCAAAAATTAGGGCCAGGTCCAGGGGACTCGGTGTTCGAGGGTCTGCTTGGGAGCTTGTCTATGCAAGTCCCACCCCGATTCTGGTGAGAGTTCCCTCTGCTTGAGTGTAGTGTCGTTTTCCTGCACGCTGCCGGGTGGTCTGGCTGCGGAGAAGTAGGACATCGGGGCGCGAGGGACATATGACGCTCTTGACTGGTAGATGCGACAGGTAAACCAGTATCCCTGTCACCCCCTAGTGGGGTTGTTATCCCCCCCCCCGTACTCTCCTCCTGGGGTGGTGGTGTCTGGCTCACCTTGCCGCGCGGATATTTAACTAATTCTATAAGAGTACTGCTCCATGGGGTGGGGCGGGAAGATTCTTCCACAGTATCCCTGCATGAATGAGGCCTCTAAAATGGGCCCATTTATCTTCAGTCTTTCTCTCCATGTCCTCTTCTCTTCTGTTCACATTCTCTTGTAGATATTTCCATGTTTCTTCCGGCCTTTATCAATCTGGACATTCGGTTTCATAACATGGATAGTGCCATAAAGGGTAAGACCTATGGCGTTGTTTTATACTCATTGGCTAAATGTACCCAATATAATTCGATGAACTAGGCAGAAAAAAAATCATAATCCATATATGTTTTTGTATTATAAGCAAAAAGTGTCTCTTTATTAATAATCACTGCTTAGTGGAAATAAAGTATTTGAATTTGAATTAGAGTGTCGGTGTTTCAATATGACCGCCAAAATCACACGCCCGCGGCGGGCGTGTGGCACAGACACATCAGTTCAGTTCAGTTCAGTTGGTAGGTGAGGAGTATTGCCTTTTCATCGGCACTCCTCTTGTCAATTCATTTTTCTAGTTTATTATTTTTCTTGTATTTAGCTCGTGTCTTTTTTTTTTTTTTCTTTGCTATTTGTTAACGTATTCTTCTTTCTTTCCTTAATTTCTCTCTTTTCCTCCATATATGATATAAAGAGTCTTTTGTTCTTCCTATATTTTCTTCACTAAACAGTAATTGTCCTATTAAATTGTTTTCATTTTCTATATAAGGCTGTTGTAGGTGTTCTTCCTTATTCCTGTCTTCCTGATACAATGGGCACCATAATGAAAAGTGTTTTATGTTCTCTTCTGCTGCCCCGCACAAATCACATTTAATATTGCCTCCTGAAAATCTCTTCCTATCATTTAGTGGTAAATTATTTGTTCTACTTTTATATAATACTATGGATGCTATGGTATTATCATATATTTTTTCTTCTTTTATATTTGATTAATAATTTTTATAAATTTACAGACTCTTTTTTTCATTTATTTCTTCCATTGAGATGAGTCCCAGTTCTTTACTTTTTCTTTGATGTCTTTAATACTAATATTTTTTACTGATTTATTTTCTAATCCTATTTCTCTCATGTATGTTTTTACTGTACATATCCACTGGTCTTTTCTACTTTCCATCTTTTCTTGCATTATTCTTTTAATTAAGTCATTTTTACCTTCTTCTAATCCATATTTTAAGTACTTAATATATCCTTCCATTATTCTGCTCTGCATACATGATGCCCCTATTTCTCCTCTCAGTGTTGGTATCTGAGCATATCTTGTGCCCCTAATATGTATCGGTAAACGCTGTTTTCAGTTCTTTGTAGTTCCTCTATTTCGTTTTTTGCAAATTCTAGTATATTTGCCCCGTACAGTATAGTTGGGAGTACCACACTTTTCCAGTAAGTTTTGCCTATTAGTACCTTAGTGACACTTTGGGCTATAATTGTGTATGTGATATTTGCCATCTTTTTAGCTTTTTCAATTATCCGTCTCTTGTGCACTCTAAAGCATCTTCTCTGGTCGTTTATTGTAATTCCTAAATATTTGGTTTCATTTGTTACCTCTGTCTCTCTTATTTTTTCGGGTTTGTTTTTCATGTTAAAGATCAGGATTTTACTTTTTGTTTTATTTATATTTAGCCCACACTCTTCTCCTACTGTAATCAAACTGTCTACTATTTTTCCTGCCTCTTCTATTGTATGAGCTAGTAGCAGACCGTCATCTGCAAAGAACAGTGCTGCTATTTTAAATATTTCATCCTTATACCCTGTGCCTTCTTTTTCCAACCTGTTTATCATATAGTAGGTTATCATTTTAAATATTGTGGTTGAGCTTGTGCATCCTTGCCTTATGCCAATATTAATCTTTATTTCTGTTTTATTTTCTTTGCCATATTCTATTGTTGTTCTGTCCCCCGTATAAGTGTCTGCTATTACCTCTATTATATCTTCTTGTACCTTGTATTCTTTTAGTATTTCTGTTATGCTGAGTGTTTTTAGGCCGACTCCTCGTACTAACAACACTAGCTACTGAGTGGGGTCCTCTTTCCGGACCGGAAGTAAAGCACTAACAAAGGAACAGGACATAACAACTAAGCAGTCCACCTTTAACACATCTATTACCTTAATTCTAACACAGTGACAATATTACATAGAATGATATTCTGGACAGGGGATACAGATATACAAAGTTACGTTAAGACAACACGGGATATTCACACACACTATAATTATACTTTACAATGGGTTAAGGGTCCATAAGTGAATGTGACTAACTTTCATTAAAGTCCAAAAGGTCTTAGTGCACTGGTACAATAGGGATGTATGGGCTTGATGAGCCAGGGGAGGATTACTACTATAAAAGAACAGGGGGAGCAGATCACTATAATTTACTGGCTGGGCTCGGCGCGGCGACTCTCGCCCGCGCGTGCACTGATAAGGGGGAACTCTTCTATTCTGGGCTGGGGAATAACACTAGTTTCACAGGCCCAGAACTTATAGTCTTTATCAAGGGAAAGTAATCACGGACCTTATAGGTGGGATCCCTCTTATTCACTTTGTCACTGTATCACTGTCTCTGTCTCACTGTAGGAGGGAAAGTCACTAATCTTGCCCGATTTTCTGGGGCGATATCACTCTGTCACTTTAAGGGGACCTCCGGGGGCTCTACCCGTGGCGGGAATCACCGTACCCGCTGGGGGGAGACTCGACCCAGGTCCGATGCACTGAGGCGTTGCAGGGAGACCCTCTTGCCTGGGGTCTCGACCTGTTGTAGACCCTCTCTCTGGTCCCGTCATCACGGTGCAGGGAGACCTTCTTGCCTGGGGTCTCGACCTGTTGTAGACCTCCTTCTCAGGGTCCCGTCGTCGTGGTGCAGGGAGGCCCGTCTATGTGGGGCCTCGACCTGTTGTGTTGGCCCTCAGGACTGGGGCCAAACAGGTGAAGCAGTCGTGTCTGGCGTCGGAGGGTCTGCAGCAGGGGGAGGTCAGCATTGGTAGGTTGCTGGGCTCGCCTGGGGGTTCGAGGGCTGTGGAGGTCTGTCAGGGGATGCGCCGTCAGGTGTGGGCTGCGGCCTCGTCTCCTGCTGGTACCTGGGGAAGACAAGAATTTCCCGGGTGTGGGAGGTAGGTCCCGACTGGGACTGGGTCTCTGTTCGGGTGACACTTTCGGGGCAACTCTCCCGGGTGGTGTCCAGCTACTCCTGCAGGAGTTGACTGAATTTACAGGACACACGGAGGCCGTGATCTCTCTCTTACACAGGGAGGGTAGCACAGAGGCGACTCTCTCTCTTGTCTCCGATACAGCCTTGGCGCCAGGTCGATCGGTCCTGGGACCCACTTGTGGCTTTATACAAGGGGCTCTTACCCTTGGGGTGGCTAGGGGTGTTGGCCCCGTATAGTCCACTATTGGGCCTCCTGCCCTGTTTGTGATAGAGGGTATTTCTCCCTCGTTAAAGGACCTCCTGTCCTGGTAGTGGCAGAGGGTATTTCTCCCTCGTGGCTCACTGTGGCAGAGGGTACTAGACCCTCGTGGCTCACCAGAGTAGCGGCAGAGGATGGTATTTCCTTGTGGCTCGCGGTGGCAGCAGGTGCGAACACCTTGTGGCTCACCAAGGGACCTCCTGCCCTGTTGGGATGAAGCTGTGCTCGTCACCACAAAACTACTAGGGACTGATATTAAATCAGTCCCACCCCACTGCTGTCAATGGTCAACCCGCCGTGTAAGTTGTTGCGGATCTAGGCTCACCTGGTGTTGGGGCAGTTGTGGGAAGAAGGGGCACAGGTCAGTGGTGGTTGGATGACCCTCTTGTCCCGGGTCATTAACCTGACCGTTATCTCCTCCTCGGGTGGTGGGGTGGTGGTGGCCCGGTGGTGGTGTGGGGGGTGGCGGGGCGGAAGGTCCGGTCGCGGGCATTTTACCACCGTCGCTTGTGAAAAAGTCACGACCCCGTGACTGCAGGTAGTAGGTGATGGTGGTGGGTGTCCTGTTGACTGGGGTGAGGTGCTGCAGGAGGTTTATCCAGAGGTTGGTCATCGTGGTCGGTTCGTGGGCTGGGTTGATGAAAAGTCGCATGGAGGATGGGCGGTTTGTGCGGCATAGGCGGCGAAGAAGCTGGGGCGTCTGTTGGATTCTGATGGGCGGCTGGCCATAAGGTAGCCACTGGACACGGGTGATTTTCATGCTGCTGGTTGGGTCTTGGTGAGGCGGCTGTAGCTGAATGCTGGCTAGGGTTGGCGGGTCGGTGCTTTTATGGGGAATGGGTCTGTGGGTAGGGATTTGACTTTGGGGAATTGGGACTTGGGGTTTTTCCATCGTGCCTGGTGGAGAGGGAGGGTGATGGGGGAGGTGTTTGGGGTAGTGGGTTTTTGTGGTTGTGTGTGGTGGGCTGGTTGGTTACTGTGGGGTGGTGTAGGTGTAGACCTGGGTGGTGGGCATGAAAGGCGGCCTGATCTGGTAGTGGTGGTGGTGAGTGTGGGTGTGGGTGGTGAGGGTGGTTGAGCACGTGGTGGTGGTGAGAGTGTGCGGGTGTTGGGGGGTGAGGTGGGTGGCAGGGTGGTGTGGCGGGTATAGTGAGCATGGTCGCTGGGTAGGGCGGGCGCGCTTGCTTGGGTGGTTCTGGGCGTTGTGTGGGTGCAGGTGGGCGAAGGTGGAGGAGTGTGGTTTGAGGAGGTAGTGGTTTGGGGTGGTGGAGAGGCAGGGGATGGAGGGGGTGTGGTGTGAGGGGTGGTGTGGGAATGGTGGTGGAGTGTGGTGTGGGTGTTGTTGAGTATGTGGTGGTGCCAGGTGGGGATGGTGGTGAGGGCGGCGGTTGAGGTGAGTCAGGATCCGGGGTGGTGGGGGGTGGTGTGGTTGTAGGTGAGGTGGTGGGTGGGGGTGGTGGTGAGGGCGGCGGTTGAGGTGAGTCAGGATCCGGGGTGGTGGGGTGTGGTGTGGTTGTAGGTGAGGTGGTGGGTGGGGGTGGTGGTGAGGGCGGCGGTTGAGGTGAGTCAGGATCCGGGGTGGTGGGGGGTGGTGTGGTTGTAGGTGAGGTGCTGGGTGGGGGTGAGAAGTAGTAGGCGTATGAGCGTGGGGGGTAATTCCCGGAAATGTTGTCGTGGCCAGGTGGCCGGGCAGAGGTGCTGGGCGCGCGGGTGTGGGGGTGGTCATTGTTGGGTGGGTGGAAAGGTCGCACGTGGCGGTTGCGATACGTGCGTTGCTGGCCGTGTTGATTGATGATGACTTGATATGGGTTGGGAACCTGGGTTATGGTGAAGGGTCCGATGAATCGTGGTGCAGTTTTATTTGGGGTAGGGAGTTGGGCGACGACAACGGATTGGCCGGGTTTGTAGGGGTTGGTGTGGTTGGTATCGGGTGTAAGGTCTTGTTGTGCTTGTAGGTGGTGGAGGCGGCATTTGAGATGGTGGAGAGGGTTGGTGGGGGAGGGTGGGGAGGGTGGCTGGAGGTGGTGGCGGAGTGGGAGGAGGAGAGGGGTTTCCCCGAATACTCGCTCGTGTGGTGTTATGCCGTCTTCTCGCGGGCATGTGTTTAGGCCCCATTGAACTATTTTGACGTGAGCAGGCCAGTCTTCATTTCCTGTTTGTGTAATGCTAGTGCGGACTTGATTGAGGAGGGAGCGATGGCTTCTTTCACAGATGCTGTTGCCTTGTGGCCAGTAGGGGGATGAGTGGGAGATGTGGAATCCAAATATTTTAGCTAATTCCTGCCAAACTTTTCCGGTGAATTCTGGTGCATTGTCGGAGTGTACTGTAATGTCTGGGGAATGCCGAAGTATGGAAATACGTGGCGAGTCAGAGCATCAGCGACGGACACTGCACTGTGATCTTTAGCAGGACAAGCTATGATGAATTTAGAATAGACGTCAACGAAGGTGATTATATATTTACCCTCTCGCACACCATAAGTTTCAGTAAGTTTTCTGGCTCACGATTTTTCACTACGAAATCGCCCGGCCGGGGAGCGCGCGCGCGGCAAATTTGAGTGAATGAAACACATTCTTGCCTTATTTTCGCCACCCAAAAATCCATGTATTCCCATGAAACCTATCTCAAGGTAGGCATCGATGTTTGTTCTATCTGATAAACAGGACCAAAACATAGGAAAACCCAGCAAAAAAAGTTATTAGCCCTGGAAGCATGGTCGAGTAAACCGTTTTCACTTCCCAACATCGCCGTTTGAATGTTTTCCATCATACAGGAAAATGATCTAATAAGTTTTTATAGAGAATTTCATCAGCTTTCTAACGAAACAAATCTGGTTAAAATACGATGTATACTTTTCGAGAAAATGGCCAAAAACTGAAAGCCATTTTCGGAAAAATTTCACTGACCTCTGAGAACTAAGTTTTCCCAGACACCTTATGTTTTTATTACATAGTAATATGCCCAAATTCACCAGCTTTCCCCATCTCTAATATGAACCTCATACGCCTCATAGTTCTCGAGTAAATCGAAAGAAAGTACTAGGCACTCCGTCCGTGATTGACTTTCGTGATGCGCGCACGGCGTATGCAATGTTCCCGCCTACGTAACAACGAATTCTTATCATAAATATTACATAGTTATGTATTGTACATACGTAGAATTTACTGCTCTTTATCATGGTTCAAACGTGAAATCGATACGTCCAATAGTTTTCGAGTAATTGGGCGACAAAGTGAGAGTATTACTACAAGCGTTAATCAATGGTAACAGCCGCGAAGAGACACTCATTTCCACCGCCTTTTCTCACACAAAACGTAAAATAATGCTTACATTTTGGTATTGATCATACGTAGAATTTAGTGGTATAGATCATGGTTGTTACAGAAAATCGATAAGTCTAATAGTTTTCGAGTAATTGGCCGACAAAGTGAGGTTAGTACTCCGAGCGCTTGTCACTGATAAAAAACGCGAGGAAAAAGAAAAAAAAACTCGCATTTTACCCCCCAAAACGCTACCAAAGGCTTACATTCTGGTATTTATTATACGTAGAATTTAGTGGTATTGATGATGGTTGTAACAGAAAATCGATGTCTAACAGTTTTCGAGTAACTGGCCGACAAAGTGAGGTTATTACTCCGAGCGAATGTCACTGATAACAAACGCGAGGAAAAAAAACATTTCCCTCGCCTTTTACCCCCCAAAACGCTACCAAAGGCTTACATTCTGGTATTGATCTTACGTAGAATTTAGTGGTACTGATGATGGTTGTAACAGAAAATCGATGTCTAATAGTTTTCGAGTAATTGGCCGACAAAGTGAGGTTACTCTTCCGATCGCTACCAACTTTTACACACACTGTTTTTTCCTTGCACACCTGCCTGAAGACTATGCTACCAACTTTTTTTTCCCCCTATCTGTACAGACTGTTACATCTTCCATGGATGTTTTCCTATTGTTATAACCAACTACACATAAACATAACTCTTCTATAGTTACTGCTGTGGAGTTTTACTTTCTTTCATATGTGTAATCTGTAGGAGAAAATGGTTATTTGTCTGAAAGTTGGAGAGGTAATGGTAATAGATTATTATATATATCAACAAAATTTGCAGAACTCACTTCCTCCAGGGGTGTTGATCCAGTTAGACCAGGGATTTGAAGATGAGGAGTTATGTAGTGTGTGTGAGTCAGCTTCTCCCTGAGAGTATGAGGTAACGCTATTTTTAGCACACACCACACTCGTTCACGGAAACTCGCAGCTTGTTTGACGTATATTTCATACAATTCCATATGCATTTACACTATCAGAATCACAATAATTCCAGCCCTAAAACACCGGTAATTCTCCCCTCCCGACTTCAGGTTTGCCCCTTCACAACACTCTGTTTCATGCCGTACGTAACGCTTGCTGGCTCCATAATTTCACCAAGCCATCCACAGTATCTTTCACACAATATATATTTATGCCTTGGCTTCATTTATATACGTATTTCCACTCACGCCATACGGCCTACGGGGGGGGCGGAGTGGCAAAACCCCGCTACACTGACCATGCGTCTGGTTCCAAGGCCCAACGATTGCTAACGGCCAGAATTGCTTTTCAATTCGTATATGTATGTTCCATCGACAATATCATGTCACTATATGTTCACATACAATGTATTATCTCACTGAGTCAATAGGGCCTTTGCCTCGGGCAAGAGGGGGAGAATTATGGACGATTTAAAGGGAACCACGAGCTGTCAAACACCACTGCCTGACTGCTCGACAAACACTGAGGTTGGAGGGAGTGGGCTGAGGTAGATAAGGCAAAGCAGCGTTGCCAATGACTTACCTCGAGAGAGCTTTGGCGGCTCTATGACGCGTCCAAAAATCACACAAATCGGCCTATAAGTTTTTTTCTGACGATTATTTTGGTGCTTAAACCACGCAATTCGAGTGACTGTGCCATTTCGCAAAGGAGGCGACGTCACTCGAATCGAGTGACCATGTCTGAGAGGGTTTATATCCTGCTTTGGGGGTGAGTGGTCCGACGACGTCGAGGGATAGCAGTTACCAGGGTTTTGTTGCCGTTAGTTTTCTGGATGGGCCTGGTGTGCAGGTGATATCTTTTCCTAACGCACAGGCTCGGCAGGATTGTACGATGTTTTTGGCGATGGTGGTGGGGTTCGGTGTCCAGTATATGTCGTTGAACACTTGGGTGAATTTCTTGGTGCCCAAGTGGATACCGTTGTCGGCATGGAGGTGGAGCATGGTGTCATGGGCGGTTGTGGGGCTCAGGACTATGAGGCCGTTAGGGTCAAACAAGTGTTCGCCATGCAGGTGGAGCTTGCTGAAAACATTCGGCGGAATCCAGGTAGGGCGTTGGTTGTCTTGCCACATCTTGATGAGGTCGGGTTCTGGCAAGATGGTATTGATGGGTAGTCTTGATAGGGCGTAGGCGTTCGTGTGGAGCTTGCCTGGACGATACGATATTTCAAAATTGTATTCTTCTAAGGTTTCGCGCCATCTAGTAAGCTGGGCGTTCGTGGTGTTGGATTGGCGCAACCACTGTAGGGATTGGTGATCCATGATGATGATCACATTGGTGCCTGATATGTATGAGCGAAAGTACTCAAGTGACCATATTATCCCTAGGCATTCGCGTTTGGTGGCCGCGTAATTCTTTTCCGCCGAGTTCAGGGTGCGGCTGGCACAGGCGATGATGTGTTCGCAGCCGTCCTGTACTTGTGCAAGGACTGCCCCTATTGCGTGGAGTGAGACGTCTGTGTACAGGCGGAATGGTAGGTTGTAGTCTGGAAAGGTGACGACTGGGGCGGAGGTGAGTTTGGCTTTGAGGGTGGTGAATGCAATTTGCCGGGGTTCAGTCCAGGCGAAGGGTTCTCCTTTTTTTGTAAGATCGTGCAAGGGTTTTGCGATGTTCGCGAAACCTTTCATGAAGCGCCGATAATAGGAGGTTAGTCCTAGGAAGGCCCTGGTTTCGTGCACATCGAGGGGTGGTGGGATGTCGGCGATTGCACGTAGCTTGTCGGGGTCGGGGGAGATGCCCTCTGCGTTGATCAGGTGTCCGAGGAAGGAGACTGATCTTTCAACTAGCACACATTTGGTTGGTTTTAGCTTCAATCCAGCCTGTCATATGCGCTGGAATACCTGTTTGAGGTGGTGGAGGTGGCCGGCCCGGGTATGGCTGAAAACAATTACATCATCCAGGTAGGCTAAGCAGGTTTCCCAGGTGAGTCCGCTCAGCACAGATTCCATCAGGCAGGAGAATGTAGCAGGGGCGTTGCAGAGTCCAAAGGGAAGGACGTTGAATTCGTAGTGCTTCCCATTTGATGTTGAGAAGGCGGTTTTGTGTTTGTCGTCGGGGTGAACTGGAACCTGCCAATAGCCAGATTGCAGGTCTAAGGTAGAGAACCAGGTAGATCCATGTAGGGAATCTAGGGAGTCATCGATCCTGGGTAGTGGCGTAGCGTCTTTGATGGTAACGTCATTTACTTTGTGGTAATTGACGCAAAACCGCATGGTTCCGTCTTTTTTTTGCACGAGTACTACAGGTGATGACCATGGGCTGGTGGAGTTTGATATGACCCCGGCATCCAGCATTTCTTGAACCTGTCGGTCTTCTTCTGCCCGTTGTTTGGGATTTTTTCTGCGAGATGGTTGGCGAATGGGAGGTCCTGTAGTGTGAATTTCGTGGCTTAGGTAGGTGGTATGGCCAAGATCGGTTGGGCCGATGGAGAATAAGTCCTGAAAGTCCAGGAGTAGTTGGTGGAGGCTGTTTGACTGGGCAGGGGAGAGATGTGGTGGTATGTTGGGGAGGGTGGGGTGATTGGGGGGTGGTGTTGAACATGGCTCTGCCTCTTCTGTGTCACCGATGATGAGACCTCGAGGCAGGGTTAAAGGTGTGGTAGCGAGCTTGGCAACGCGTATTTGGTGGGCGTGGGGGGGGAGGAAAGTGGGAGAGACTAGGCAGGATGACAGGGGTCCGGTGGGGATGGATGGTGAAAAAAGGACTGATGTACCTGAGGGTCTGGTGAGTGTAACCCATGCTTCGTGGTGGGGTGGAATGGTAACGGTGGAAGCAATAGTGGCAGGGAATGAGGGATTCTGTGATGGCGGGGGTGGAGTGGGGGGTGGGGTTGGAAGGGAATTAATTGAGGCATTTGGGGAGGTTAGACTTGGTTTACATGTACAGGTGGGCTGGAGAGGGAGCGTGTGGGCAGTGTGGTGTGTGTGTGGGCGGTGTGGGGGTGGTGGTGGTGGTTTTTTTCTTTTTTTTTCCTTTCCTTGTTGGAGGATGCTTGGTTAGGGTGGGCTGGACCGAAGTGGAGGCGACGTTGATAGCAATCAATGGTCGCGTGGAGTTTCTGAAGCAGGTCCAGGCCAAGGTAACCATCATATTGGCTACAGGAGGAGTCAAAAATGATGAATGGGTGGTCGGTGGAGACTCGTTGGTGGGTGGTAGTTTGTAAGGCCCTGGTTTCCCCACGGATGGGTAGGGGGCCATCCCCGGCGTCTACGAGGTTGGCTGAAGTGGGGAGAAGTGGGCCGAATGCTGAGATGTGTCGGGAGTAAAAGTGGGAGTAGAGACAAGACCTGGCTGCTCCCGTATCCACCAGTAATCTTGTCTTGACCCCGTTCAGCCATATCTTGTTGTAGACTGGGGGTTTGTAGCTATGTGAGGTGGCCCCCGCCACCGTGGGGAGGTGCGGGGGCAGCCTAAAAATCCATCTGCTGAGGATGGGGGTAGTCGTCGTGCTCGTCGTAGTCCGGTCCTTGGTAGAGCAGTGGTGGTACGTCGTCCTCTTGGGCGTCGTCATCAAGGGAGGAAACTTTCCTACGGCCTTGTTGGGGATTCTTTCGCCGATTCGCCTTGGGGATTATGTCATGAAGGGGGCAGGTGTGGCTGCAAGCCGTGAACTCCCAAGGGTTTATACTGATCAAGTTCCCTTGTTCCCTGAGGTTGTGGCGCTTCCTCTGCGGGTAAGCCCTGGGTACTGTGGGAGGCGGGTCTGCAGGCGACTGGTGAGGCGGCGGCTTGGGTTTAGGTGGGGGGTTGTGGTTTGTGGGGAACTTTGTCACTGTGTGAAGTGGTTGTGGTGTGGGACGGGCGGCGAGAAGACACCTGACGAGCTGCAGGTCTTGGTCCATATTTCCTGAGGGATCATAAATGGAGAAGTGTTCCCTGACTATGCTCGGGAGGATCCTCAGCAGGGCGTTGAAGGTATGAGTGTCCCGAGTATTTATTTCAGCTTCGGGATAAGCGGCGGTGACGAGGTGCCGAGCCTGGATGAAAGTATCATCCAGGTTACCGTCATAGGTGAGGGCGTCGAGTTGTGAGAGTGCGACAACTCTGCCCATGCAAGGCATAAAAGCCTGTTTCACTATCTGAGTGAACTGGTCCCATGACAGTTCTGGGACTATTTTGGGTGCGACATTTGTGATAATTTTTCCCAGATTCGGTAGTGTGACTGCAATCTTCTCCTTATCTGAGTCAAACGCTATGTCTAAAAGGGGTTTGATCATGTCCAAATAAACATCCATGTCACACTGGTCCGGGTTGAATTTTGGTAATTGAATGTGCGGTTTAGCTGCCATTGTGCAAGTTTCCTTTACGTTCCTCCGTGCTTTTACTCGGATCCAGAACCACTGCTTGCCACCAGTGTTATGCTGAGTGTTTTTAGGCCGACTCCTCGTACTAAAAACACTAGCTACTGAGCGGGGTCCTCTTTCCGGACCGGAAGTAAAGCACTAACAAAGGAACAGGACATAAAAACTAGGCAGTCCACCTTTAACACATCTATTACCTTAATTCTAACACAGTGACAATATTACATAGAATGATATTCTGGACAGGGGATACAGATATACAAAGTTACGTTAAGACAACACGGGATATTCATACACACTATAATTATACTTTACAATGGGTTAAGGGTCCATAAGTGAATGTGACTAACTTTCATTAAAGTCCAAAAGGTCTTAGTGCACTGGTACAATAGAGATGTATGGGCTTGATGAGCCAGGGGAGGATTACTACTATAAAAGAACAGGGGGAGCAGATCACTATAATTTACTGGCTGGGCTCGGTGCGGCGACTCTCGCTCACGCGTGCACTGATAAGGGGGAACTCTTCTATTCTGGGCTGGGGAATAACACTAGTTTCATGGGCCCAGAACTTATAGTCTTTATCAAGGGAAAGTAATCACGGACCTTATAGGTGGGATCCCTCTTATTCACTTTGTCACTGTATCACTGTCTCTGTCTCACTGTAGGAGGGAAAGTCACTAATCTTGCTCGATTTTCTGGGGAGATATCACTCTGTCACTTTAAGGGAACCTCCGGGGGCTCTACCCGTGGCGGGAATCACTGTACCCGCTGGGGGGAGACTCGACCCGGGTCCAATCCACTCAGGCGTTGCAGGGAGACCCTCTTGCCTGGGGTCTCGACCTGTCGTAGACCCTCTCTCTGGTCCCGTCGTCACGGTGCAGGGAGACCCTCTTGCCTGGTGTCTCGACCTGTTGTAGACCTCCTTCTCAGGGTCCCATCGTCGTGGTGCAGGGAGGCCCGCCTATGTGGGGCCTCGACCTGTTGTGTTGGCCCTCAGGACTGGGGCCAAACAGGTGAAGCAGTCGTGTCTGGAGTCAGAGGGTCTGCGGCAGGGGGAGGTCAGCGTTGGTAGGCTGCTGGGCTCGCCTGGGGGTTCGAGGGCTGTGGAGGTCTGTCAGGGGACGTGCCGTCAGGTGTGGGCTGCGGCCTCGTCTCCTGCTGGTACCTGGGAAAGACAAGAATTTCCCGGGTGTGGGAGGTAGGTCCCGACTGGGACTGGGTCTCTGTTCGGGTGACACTTTCGGGGCAACTCTCCCGGGTGGTGTCCAGCTACTCCTGCAGGAGTTGACTGAATTTACAGGACACACGGAGGCCGTGATCTCTCTCTTACACAGGGAGGGTAGCACAGAGGCGACTCTCTCTCTTGTCTCCGATACAGCCGTGGCGCCAGGTCAATCTGTCCTGGGACCCACTTGTGGCTTTATACAAGGGCCTCTTACCCTTGGGGTGGCTAGGGATGTTGGCCCCGTATAGTCCACTATTGGGCCTCCTGCCCTGTTTGTGATAGAGGGTATTTCTCCCTCGTTTAAGGACCTCCTGTCCTGGTAGTGGCAGAGGATATTTCTCCCTCGTGGCTCACTGTGGCAGAGGGTACTAGACCCTCGTGGCTCACCAGAGTAGCGGCAGAGGATGGTATTTCCTCGTGGCTCACGGTGTCAGCAGGTGCGAACACCTTGTGGCTCACCAAGGGACCTCCTGCCCTGTTGGGGTGAAGCTGTGGTCGTCACCACAAAACTACTAGGGACTGATATTAGATCAGTCCCACCCCACTGCTGTCAATGGTCAACCTGCCGTGTAAGTTGTTGCGGATCTAGGCTCACCTGGTGTTGGGGCAGTTGTGGGAAGAAGGGGCACAGATCAGTGGTGGTTGGATGACCCTCTTGTCCCGAGTCATTAACCTAATCGTTATCTCCTCCTCGGGTGGTGGGGTGGTGGTGGCCCAGTGGTGGTGTGGGGGGTGGCGGGGCGGAAGGTCCAGTCGCGGGCATTTTAATTATAAATGCCCGCCGTGCCCGCCGCAGGACCTCCCACCTCACCACCCCCAACACCACCACTGAGCCGCCACCCCACCACCACCCCAGGAGGACACACCGGTGAGGTTAGTGACCCCGGGCAAGAGGATCATCAGGGCATCACGGCCCTGGGTCCCTATTCCCCGCAAGTGCCCCAACCCCAGGTGATCAGGGGAAGTGAACTACTGTGCGGGCGGAGCAGTGATCGACAGAATAGGGGTGGGACTGAAATAAATTAAGTCCCAGGTAAAACCGTATTGACGGCTTTCTTACACCCTCTAGGGCAGGAGGCCCAAGGGCAAGAGGCCCAAGGCTACGGCCTAAGAAGAAGTAAAGAGAGAAAGACAACCCTAGGCTACAGCCTAACAGAGTGTGTAAAGGGGAAGGCGACCCCAGGCCCCGGCCTTAACACACCAGGGAGAGAGAGTTGCCTCAGTGCATCCCTCTCCTGCTGTTCTCCCCTTCAGGAGCAACATCCCGTGGACGGTCCCAAGCTGCAGTGTGCGGGCGACTCCGGTTGCCTGGCAGATGTTCCTGTGGGAGGTGATCGGCTGTCAGCTATGGCCAGAATACGGATCAGGGTAAAGAGCCCCTGCTACCATACGTGTAGCACTTTCCTATTACGGAAGCAACACCCCGTGGACAGTCCCAAGCCGCAGCGTGCGGGCGACCCAGTTCTCCCGGTAGTTGTCTTTCGTACGGGTAGACACTCGGCTCCGGCCGGGGCACATACCAGGGTAGAGAATTCCCTGAAGGTAGATTCAATCCGTATTGGAGTGAGTGTGGCCTCTGCGCCCCTCCCTCCGGCTTGTCTCCTACTACGGGAGCAACACCACGCCGGCGGTCCCAAGCCGCGGCGAAAGGGCGACCCCGATCACCCTATAGGTGTCCCCCGTACGCCGGGCAAGTTCACGGCTACAGCCAAAGTGTGTAATAGGGGAAAGAGACCCCGAGCTCCGGCCTCCAGACACACCCGAGAGACCACAGGCAACGTGAGTCCTCCTCCAGCCTCTTTCCCTTCGGGGAGCCCTTCGTCACCATCCGGGAATATAGCCCCGGAGGAGACACTAGAGTGGTGGCAAGGCCCGATATCGGGCTTACTGCCAACACCCGGGAGTTCCTTGTTCCTGCCGGAGCCCCGTAAGAGACGCTGCCGCAGTCCAGTCCTGACGGCGCCTCTCCATCTTGGTGCCCGCAGCCCCAGGACGCCCAGGCTCGACTCCACGACCCACGACGAAGGTGATTCGGGCTCCCTCACTCCCCTGAGTCGGAAGAAACAGGCCCAATTGCTCCGGCTGTTCGGCCCCAGTCCTGAGGGCCACCTACCAGGTCGAGGCCCCCAGACCAAAGGGCCTCCCTGCACCCCACCGGCGTGGCCCTAAGACGAGGGCCGCCTCTCAGGTTGAGGCCCCCAGACGGGAGAGCCTCCCTGTACCCTAAAGTGTAACTAACAGTGACTATACCCAGGAAACAGAGCAAAACAGTGACAGTGACTCCACAAGAAACCATAGTAAACAGTGGCCCATCAGAACTTAGTGCTACCAGGGCAGAAAGTGAACTTTGTGAATTATCTTAGTCCCTCCCCATATTAAGGAACCAGGGAGTTTTCTGTGAATCTCGAGGTAGGGGCGCGGGCGAGTCAAAAGCTAAGTGTACGTGTCTCCGTGACAAGATGACAGTGTCGAGTGTCGCTATCCGCACCCTACCTCTTTTATAGTAATATCCCCAAACCAGACTCCCAACCTTGTGTATTCTTAAAGTGAACAATCCCATTTATATATTTCCTCCATGTGACATAAGCACCCTGTTAAAGAACACTCACAATCTCCCTGTGTGATTATTGTAGTGCGTATGATTATTCTGTGAAGCCAAGTGTTAACTCTGTATCTCTGTGTCCCTGTATCTTAAATATCATTCTATGTGTATTGTTACGAGTAGGATCTAGGTAATAGATGTGTTAAGGTATACTGCCTGGTTTTTATGTCCTGTCCCTTTGTTAGTGCTTTACTTCCGGTCTAGAAAGAGGACCCCGCTTCAGTAGCTAGTGTTTTTACGACGAGAAGTCGCCTTAAAAACACAGCATTACATTCCCTTTCTTCTTTTCCTTTTTTCTTTCTTAATTTTTTTATATTTTCCCATAATTTTTGGCTTCTATTTTCTTCATGGGTTATTTCTTTTGTTATTTTTACTTCATGAATGGTTATGGCCTCTTTTATTTCTAGCTGGACCTTTTTCTTTTGTTCATTATATAAAACTTTATTCCTCTCTTTTTCTTCTTGTGTTTTAGCATTCCTTGTAAGTCTATTATAGTACTTTCGCTTTTTTATTCCCTCTCTAATACTTTTATTCATCCAAGGTTCTTCTTTTATTTGTCCAGTCTTATTTATCCTCCTTCTATATTTTGCTGTAAGGTTTTTGTCAGCACTGTCTTTGATTATTTTATTCAACTTTTCCATATTACTTATGTCCTCTGTTTGTATTCTCTGTTCTATTTCCTTTATATACTCCATAACTTTTCCTCCCTCTGTTTTGTAGTAGGTACTATCTTCCCACCCTTTTTTCTTATGATTTTTATTCGATCTCCCCTTAATCTTAAGTTTTATTTGTATTAAATTATGGTCTGATAGATCAAATATTTCTTTTTCCTCATCTATAATCATTTCCTGGTATACATCATAGAATTTAGCTGTTACTAGTGCAAAATCAATTACACTTTGTTGTTCGTTCTTGCTCCACGTCACTTCCCCTATACAGTCTAGATCATCATTTAACATTATCAAGTTGTACTTCTCCATCCATTCCAGTATCCTTTGTCCATTTCTATTTATACATTGTTTGCCTTTGAATCCTTCATGTCCGTTATAATCTCCTAATAGAATGATTGCTTTATCTTCTAATTTAAGTGTGTTTCAATTTCTTGCTGTAATGCTTTATTTTTGTCATCATCACTGACTGTGAAGTATACTGTTATTATATGTATCTCTTTCCCATACATTTCTCCTTTCACATATAAGTAATCTTTATTTATACCTTCTACCTTTTCCAGTGTAATCTTTTTATTTTCTTTATGTAGTAACATTATACCTCCTCTAAAATGCCCGCCGTGCCCGCCGCAGGACCTCCCACCACACCACCCCCCACACCACCACCGAGCCGCCACCCCACCACAACCCCAGGAGGACACACCAGTGAGGTTAGTGATCCCGGGCAAGAGGGTCATCAGGGCATCACGGCCCTGGGTCCCTATTCCCCGCAAGTGCCCCAACCCCAGGTGATCAGGGGAAGTGAACTACTGTTCTTACCTAATTGTTCTTACCTAATTGTATCTTTACAGGAATGAGTCAAGCTCGTACTGTCCCGTGTTTTAGACCATATTTATCGTACATATCCTTAAATTTGTGAATTGTTTTGGTACACACTATTTCATTCGGTAGTGCATTCCATTGATCAATTGCTCTGTTTGGGAAACTGAATTTCCTTACGTCTTTATCACCTCTCTTCTTATGCAGTTTTTTGCAGTGTCCTCTTGCTGATGCTTCTCCATATGTTAAGTAATCATTTATGTCTACTTTCTCCTTTCCTGATATGCACTTATATAGCATTATCATGTCACCTCTTTTCCTTCTCTCCTGTAGTGTTGGTAGATTCAGTTCATTTAGTCTTTCTTCGTAGCTTAGGTCCCTTAAGCTTGGTATCCATCTTGTAGCGGCCCTTTGAACTTTTTCAATCTTGTCTATATGCTTTTTGAGATGAGGACTCCAGACTACTGATGCATATTCCAGGGTTGGTCTAATGAATGATGTTATTATCCTTCTTAGCATGTCTTCATTTATGTATGTGAATGCTATTCTCATATTTGCAAGCAATGTATACATGTTCCGTACCTTCTCGCTGATGTGGTCAGCCGGAGATAGTCTGTTATTGATAATCACACCTAGGTCTTTCTCTCTTTCTGATGTGTATAGGGTTTTATTTCCTAACTTATAATCCCAATCAGGTCTTTTTCCACTTTCACCAAACTTGATTACATGACACTTGTCCACATTGAATTCCATTTGCCATGTACTACTCCATTCATGAAGTTTATTTAATTCTTCTTGTAACTCCCTACAAGAGTCTGTGCTAGTAATTCTCCTTTGTATTTTTGCATCATCTGCAAACATATTCAGATAGCTCTCATTTCCAGTGTTACTGTTTATATCATTTATGTACACTAAAAACATGATTGGTGCCAGCACCGAACCCTGTGGTACTCCACTAGTCACTTCTTTCCATGATGAGTAGTTTCCTCTTAATACTGTCCTCATTTCTCTTTTTATGAGAAAGTCTTGCATCCAACAAAACAGTTTGCCTCGAATTCCTCCTTGATGGTACAGCTTCCATAAAAGTCTTTGGTGTGGTACTGTGTCAAAAGCTTTCTTGAAATCTAAATAGATACTGTCCACCCATCCTTCCCTTTCCTGTATTGTGTTTGTTACTCTGTCATAGTAGCTCAACAGATTAGTAACACATGATTTTCCTTTTCTGAAACCAAACTGTCTTTCTGTTATCATACTGTGTTCTTCTAGATGATTTACCCAAGCTTTTCTTATAAGTTTTTCTAATACCTTGCTTACAACACTGGTCAGTGATACTGGTCGGTAGTTGAGAGGATTTTGTCTATTTCCTTTCTTGAATAAGGGGACTATATTTGCTTTTTTCCAAATATCAGGTAGTTTCCCTTGACTCATGGATTTCTTGAAAATTAAAAATAATGGTTTACTTAACTCCTTTGCACATTCTCGTAACACCCAACATGAAATTTCATCAGGACCACTTGCTTTTCCTCTGTCTAATCTACTTAACTCCTCCTGTATTACTTTTTCTGCTATTTGTATATCTGGTAGTATGTGTGGACATGCGTGTTCCACATAGTCCCTCTCAAAATTTTTTTCTTCTGTAAAAACTAATTGGAAATTCTTATTTAGTGCTTCACAAATATCTTTCTCTTGTGTATGATTCCCTCGTCCGTAATGGATTGTATTATATCTTTTACTTTGGTTTTGCTTCTGATATAGCTGTAAAACAGCTTTAGTTGATCACTACTTTTATTTATTATATCCTCCTCAAGCTGTTTTTGGGCTTCCCTCCTTATTCTTGTATAGTCGTTTCTTGCCTGTTTGTAATTATTATACGCCCTTTCACTATTGTGTCTTCTGTATCTATTCCACAACAAATCTCTTCTTTCTTTTGATTTTTTACATTCTGTATTGAACCATTTCTGTATTTTCTTATCTGCTTCTTTGTGCTGTGGGATGTACAGTCGTCAGCATAAATTCGCTGCAAGTCTACTCGTGTGATGTGAGTCCTTTTGTCTGGCAACAGTGTAAGGGGACAAGTCGCCACGTAGCCTTTTATACACTTTAACGACGTGTTTTTAAAAATGGTACTAGAGGCTTGCTAGAGTACAATATTATGTATACCGTATTTAATTAGTATAAAAAAAAAGTGCAAGAGCTGACAGAATGTTATGAAACGACGTACGAGCGTAATACTCTGACATTCCTCATAACCGTGTCTAAACTCCCTTCCCCTCCTCCCCCTTTCTCCACCTGATGTCCCCCCACCCCTCCTTCCCCCTCCTACTCCCCACTCACGTTCATGCCTCTCCACTTTCTCCTCTCCTCACTCTCTCTACCTTCATTCATTTATCCACGGCACTAACCCGACTGGTGCATCACAATTCTCTCTTGACTGTTTACTAAACCAATACTGTCCTGTTCTCAATTGCTCGAAATGCTTTAATAAAATGTATCCAAGGCTAATTACCAATATTCCTTCCTGTTCTAATCCCATTCTCACCCTCCCCGTCTGATTCCCACTCTTTTTATTCCAGTTGTCATTCTTTTCCCCACTCCTTGTCACTACCAACAGCCGCTAGATACAGAAACGTTTGAGGTCTCGTTCTTGTGATGTATTATTCCTTACTGTGTGTGTGTGTGTGTGTGTGTGTGTGTGTGTGTGTGTGTGTGTGTGTTTAGTGAGCCTGGCAGTTGGTGGCTATTATTTCAGTAGGCGAAATTAAACAAACATTTGTGCCCATTCCTCCTACTTCCTCTCTCTCTGTGTTTAGTGAGCCTGGCAGTTGGTGGCTATTATTTCAGTAGGCGAAATTAAACAAACATTTGTGCCCATTCCTCCTACTTCCTCTCTCTCTCTCTCTCTCTCTCTCTCTCTCTCTCTCTCAGCCTCTGTCTGTCTGTCTGTCTCTCTCTGTGTCTCAGCCTCTGTCTGTCTGTCTGTCTCTCTCTGTGTCTCAGCCTCTGTCTGTCTGTCTGTCTGTGTCTCTCTCTCTCTCTCTCTCTCTCTCTCTCTCTCTCAACCTCTGTCTGTCTGTCTGTCTGTTTCTCTCTCTCTCTCTCTCTCTCTCTCTCTCTCTCTCTCTCGTTTCAAGGAAAATGTTCCCATCCTCCTCATACTGTTCACTGATTCATGAAGCAGGATCAGAACCCATCATGTTTCGAACTACTGCATCACGTTTGGAGTAAAGAGTGGGTGAAAAAGACTGAGGCATGGCAAGATACTCTCGAATGTAAGGAGCTAAAAGGTTACAGGAATAGACAAGAAATGAAGAAAACTGCAGTTCCTTACGTAGATCTGCGCCGTGGTTAAGGTAGACAGGGTGCGGAGAGAGGGGAGTGGAAATGAAGGAGCATGGGGGGGGGTTGAGAGGTAGGGTGGGGAGGGACATGGGGTGGGTATGAGAGAGAGAGCAGAGTTTTATCACTCTACAACATTCTTCTGTCATCTTTTGCTCACTTTTATGCTAATCAGATATAAAGACTATTGCATTCTGGGCGATTTATAGCACTAATTCTTACACACACGTCTTTAAAGCGTATAAAAGCCTGTGTGGCAAATGGTTCCCATTCACTGTTGCCAGACAAGACAACCACATCACACGAGCAGGCTTGCAGCGAATTTGTGCTGACGACTGTACTTCTGGACTCCTATTTCATAAAATTCACAAATTTTTTTATATACAGCATTTAAATCTTGTCCTCTAAGCTCATTTTCCCAATCAACTTCTAAGAAATACTTCTTCAGGTCTTGATAATTTCCCTTTTTATAGTTTAGGCTCTTTTTGTAACTGTCATTGCTGTTTACTATGTCATATGCTATACTGAAGTTATAATTTAGTACTGCATGATCGCTTTTGCCGAGTGGAGGGTGATATATTAAACTGTCAATGTCATTTTCTTGCCTAGTAAATATTAGATCTAGCACTGAAGGTACATCAAGTCCTCTTTTTCTAGTGGTTTCCCTCACATGTTGCGTTAAGAAAAACTCTTGTACGAGATCCAGGAGCTTTTGGTCCCAACAGCTTTCTTGGCTATTTATATCTAGAGTATTCCAATTTATATTTGTATTGATGTCCCCAGTTAGTATAATTCTTTCCGATTTCTCTTCCATTTTACGTAGCAATGGTCTTATACTCTGAATTGTACTCTCTGCCAGGTCCTCATATTCGTCTCTTTCCCATGTGTTTGATCTGGGTGGCATATACAAATTGGCTACAATTACTTTACCTTCAGATGTGTCGATCTCTACTGCAATCAGTTCTACTTGTGATGGTATATCTAGGTTTATTTCCTTGACTTTTAGATTTTTCTTAGTTAATATTATAATTCCTCCTCCTTTTTTTAAATTTCTGTCTCTTCTCCATATATTGTATTCCTCAAAGTTTAGTGTAATGCTGAGTAGAATTTGGCTCGACTTCTCGTACTAAATCAACTCAACACTGAGCGGGGTCCTCTTTCGAGACCGGAGCTAATGCAATGAAGAGAGGCAGGACATAAAAACTTTCGGCAACACCATACACGTATATTATTTCAGTTAGACACAAGACATTTCAGTAGACATTACATTACAATATGGAGCAATACAAAACCTTATCTGAAATATTGTGTATCTCGCAGGATACTAGCTTCCTAGATATTAACGACAATACAACAAATCTTAGTACTAGGAGTACAGTAAATACCCGTGCGCGCGGAGCGCGTGAGGGGAGAGAGGGGGAGGGGGGGGATTTGTGATTTACCAGGAAGGGGAGGGGGAGGTAGGGAGACACGGAGAGTGACTTAGAACGGCGAGGGAGGAGTTATGATAATATTTAATGAGGTCCGATATTAACAAGGGAGTTTAGGTGTTTTCTATTGGCAAGAATTCTTTGATAATTAACTCTGGTTCTTATTTGGACTTTAAGAGCGGGGGTGAGGAGTGGGGAGGGTTTTCAGGGATAGCGTGCGGAACGGGGGAGTACAGTTATCACTCACGGTCCTCGTAGTTTTGGTAACACTAGATTTCCGTCAGCACAACTTATATACTACACATCTCCCGGGTAGGTTATGTAGACTCGCACTTCCCAACGCGTAACAAAGTCGGAACCCTCGTAATTTCTATTCCACTGTATTACTCAGAGTTTAACCAATAGCACTTCAATAATGTATTATCCTTTCTTTGGGCTCTAGAGAGAAGTCCTTAGTACTCTCGGGATGACACTCGCACGTATCTTCACTGGGGGTCTCTACCCATATTCTCGCCCGTTAATGTAGCATTATGTCCTGGGTTACCCCAATGGAAATTACATGAAATCACTGCACTAGTCTTATTCTAAGAAAAAGGGAGTCACACTTAACCTACTTCACAATTGCAGGATCCTCGTATCTCTCGTGGAGAGAAACACGGTTACCTCAGTGATGATCCGGTCGGACTGAGGGCGTCGCCAGGGTAGGGCGAGTCGGGAGGGCACGGGGCGACTCACTAGGGCGTCCTCTCACGTCCGGGGGCTTCCGGACTGGGCTCCGGACTGGGGCCGAAGAGGGCTAGGAACCTCTGGGTCAGGTCCCGGCGTTGCGGGGGCGTGGTGAGGTCTCGCCCGGGTGTCCTGGGGCGGGCCGGAAGAGGCGACGGACTGCGGTCTCCTATGGGCAGGGGCGCCAGCAGGGAAGGACTGCGGCAGCGGCTGTCACGGGGGCCCGACAGGTGGGTCTTCTCAAGGGCCTCGCGCAGGGAACAGAGGCCGGGGGAGACAGGGAGGTCTTTCCTCCTCACTATACCCTGGGAGCGACCATCGATCGTCTCCACCGGGGTGCTGAGGGAGCGACCGTTGATCATCTCTACCTTAGCTTTCAGGGAGCGACCATTGATCGTCTCTACCTAATTTTGTTGTGAGCGACTATAGATCGTCTCTGTCTTTTTTTTATGGGAGCGACCATTGATCGTCTCTACCGGTGTGCTGAGGGAGCGACCATTGATTGTCTCTACCTGATTTTGTTGTGAGCGACCATAGATCGTCTCTGTCTTTTTTTTATGGGAGCGACCATTGATCGTCTCTACCAGTGTGCTGAGGGAGCGACCGTTGATCGTCTCTACCTTAGCTTTCAGGGAGCGACCATCGATCGTCTCTACCTGATTTTGTTGTGAGCGACCATAGATCGTCTCTGTCTTTTTTTTATGGGAGCGACCATTGATCATCTCTACCGGGTTGTGGAGGGAGCGACCGTTGATCGTCTCTACCTTGCCACTATTAGAGCGACCATAGATCGTCTCTACCTTAGGGGTGCTGTCTGGAGTACAGTTTCTGACTCCACCCCTAGCTAACTCGGTGATTCCGCCACACGAAGGTAGTGTCTTTTGCCTACGGTGGCGGCGGCGCGGTGGTTGCGTCTCACAAGGGCGCACGGCCCGGGCTGACGTACGCCGCTGTTGCCCGGAGTGGTGGTGGCTGGCGGCGGCTACCCCGGGGAGTCCGAGTGGGGGTCCGAGTGGGGGTGTCGGCATTTTTGAGGGCAGACTCCACTGCTCCTGGTCCGCCTTGATGTCGGGGAGACTGCGGTATTCTCCGGAATATTCCGGAGAATTGATGCGGTCAAAACCACGCATTTCATTTAGTATGTCATTGGATATCCTTGGTGTTAATTTTGTCTCAGTTAGGCATATTATTTGTGGTTCATTTTCTCTAACATAATCATTCATCTCTAGTAATTTAGATACCATTCCATCCACATTTGAGTACATCAACTTTATCATCTTGTTTATATACTTCTCATGACATGGTTCTACTACCTTCCTCCTTTTTCTTCCATCCTGTTTGTGTACCACTTTCGTACCTGCAATCCTATTACTTTGTAAAAAAATTTCTTCTTGTCCTCTTCTGATCTTCCCTCATTTTTTGTTTTTGCTTCCTCCCTTTTATCTTTCAGTAATTCCAGTTCCTCTTGTGTTAGGCATCTTTTTATCCATACATTTTTGAACTCTTCTTTTTCCATAAGATTCTTTGCCTTTTTTAGTATCTCTTCCACAGTGTTTACATTCTGAAAAGTCACCTTTAAAGGTCTTGTCTTGCTTTTCTCGTATTTCCCTAACCTTTTGTGTTCCTCTATGTCTTTACTAGAGATTTCCTCTGATACTTCTTTCAGTAAGCTCATTACATTTGCCATCTCCTTTTTGTCTCTAGTGATCTTGTTTTTAATTTCTTCCTCTTCTATACCAGTGATTACTATTGATTTATTTATTTCTACTGAATCTCTGACTAACTTTGGATTGTTTTGGATTATTCTTTTCACTTCCTTTTTAATGCTTTTTTCCTCCACCCTTGTTTCTAAGTCTTTCTTTACTTTCACCATTTCAGCATACGTGGTTTCTACATCATTTTTGTAGCTTTGAACAGCTTCATTCACCTGTGTTATCTTCTCCTCAATATCACTGCTCTGGTCCATAAGATTGCTTGCTTGTCTAATTGTCTCTGTGTCATTTTTTAACTCTTCCATAACACTCTCGTGATTGACTACTGTACTTCTCATTTCACTCACTTTCTTCCTAAGCGTACTCAATTCCACTGTTAGTTCACTGATGGTTGTGTCTTTCTTATTGGCCTCCCTTCCTAGTTTTTCTATCTCTTCCTTTTGCAAGTGCATTTACTTCTTTATTTCATCAATTTCATTTTTGAAAGCCATTTCTAGTTTGTGTACACGTTCAACCAGTCTATTGTGAGTCTCCACTTCAACCATTTCTTGGTAGAAATCATCATTTTGCTTTTTACTTTTATCCCTTTTCTTTTCCAAATTTGTTTTGCTGAAGTATGTATCCATTTTGTAATACTAAATGAACAGAGTATGTACTTACAGAGTATGCACGCTTTCCCCGTGTTGCTGTAGTATAAACAAACCCAGCTGACTCAACGCATCGTGGTTCTTTGTTGTTTGAACCAGTCTTATTTAAACTTATTATTTCTTTACCTTTTAATAATGAAAAATCATTTAGTCTAACCTGGTACAGAGCTTGACTCATTCAAAGATACTAATTTAGGTAATTGCCACTGGCCGTGTTGTTTTGGTACGGAGCACCGATGTCCGACGTCTGCATCTGATGACTCCCTGTGTGTGTGTGTGTGTGATCGACAGAATAGTGGTGGGACTGAAATAAAATCAGTCCCAGGTAACACCGTATTGACGGCTTTGTTACACCCTCTAGGGCAGGAGGCCCAAGGGTACGGCCTAACAAAAAGTAAAGAGAGAAAGACGAACCTAGGCTACGGCCTAATAGAGTGTGTAAAGGGGAAGGCAACCTCAGGCTCCGGCCTTAACATACCAGGGAGAGAGAGTTGCCTCAGTGCATCCCCCTCCTGCTGTTCTCCCCTTCAGGAGCAACATCCCGTGGACAGTCCCAAGCCGCAGCGAGCGGGCGACCCCGGTTGCCTGGCAGATGTTCCTGTGGGAGGTGATCGGCTCTCGGCTATGGCCAGAATACGGATCAGGGTAAAGAGCCCCTGCTACCGTACGTGTAGCACTTCCCTATTACGGAAGCGACACCCCGTGGACGGTCCCAAGCCACAGCGTGCGGGCGAACTGGTTCGCCCGGTAGTTGTCTTTCGTACGGGTAGACACTCGGCTTCGGCTGGGGCACGTACCAGGGTAGAGAATTCCCTGAAGGTAGATTCAATCCGTATTGGAGAGAGTGTGGCCTCTGTGCCCCTCCCTCCGGCTTGTTTCCTACTACCGGAGCAACACCACGCCGGCGGTCCCGAGCCGTGGCGAAAGGGCGACCCCGATCACCCTATAGGTGTCCCCCATATGCCGGGCAAGTTCATGGCTACAGCTAAAGTGTGTAATAGGGGAAAGAGACCCCCAGCTCCGGCCTCCAGACACACCCGAGGGACTATGGACAACGTGAGTCCTCCTCCAGCCTCCTTCCCTTCGGGGAGCCCTTCGTCACCATCCGGGAATATAGCCCCGGAGGAGACACTAGAGTGGTGGCAAGGCCCGATACCGGACTTACCGCCCACACCCGGGAGTTCCTTGTTCCTGCCGGAGCCCCGTAGGAGACGCTGCCGCAGTCCAGTCCTGACGGCGCCTCTCCCTCTTGGTACCCGCAGCCCCATGACGCCCAGGCTCGACTCCACAACCCACGACGAAGGTGATCCAGGCTCCCTCACTCCCCGGAGTCGGAAGAAACAGGCCCGATTACTCCGGCTGTTCGACCCGTCCTGAGGGCCACCTATCAGGTCGAGGCCCCCAGACCAAAGGGCCTCCCTGCACCCCACAGGCGCGGCCCTAAGACGAGGGCCGCCTCTCAGGTTGAGGCCCCCAGACGGGAGAGCCTCCCTGTACCCTAAAGTGTAACTAACAGTGACAAAACCCAGGAAACAGAGGAAAACAGTGACAGTGACTCCACAAGAAACCATAGTAAACAGTAGCCCATCAGAACTTAGTGCTACCAGGGCAGAAAGTGAACTTTGTGAATTATCTTAGTCCTCCCCCATATTAAGGAACCAGGGAGTTTTCTGTGAATCTCGAGGTAGGGGCGTGGGCGAGTCAAGAGTTAAGTGTACGTGTCTCCGTGACAAGGTGACAGTGTCGAGTGTTGCTATCCGCACCCTACCTCTTCTATAGTAATATCCCTAAACCAGACTCCCAACCTTGTGTATTCTTAAGGTGTACAACTCCATTTATATATTACCTCACCTCCAAGTGACATAAGAACCCTATTAAAGAACACTCGCAATCTCCCTGTGTGATTATTGTAGTGCATATGATTATTCTGTGAAGCCAAGTGTTAACTCTGTATCTCTGTGTCTCTGTATCTTAAATATCATTCTATGTGTACTGTTACGAGTAGGATCTAGGTAATAGATGTGTTAAGGTATACTGCCTGGTTTTTATGTCCTGTCCCTTTGTTAGTGCTTTACTTCCGGTCTAGAAAGAGGACCCCGCTTCAGTAGCTAGTGTTTTTACGACGAGAAGTCGCCTTAAAAACACAGCATTACATCCTCCTTTCTTCTCTTCTTTTTCTCTCATGCTTTCATATACTTTCATATCATCTATGAAAATGTTTCTTACTTTTATCTGTGTTTCTGTTAAGCACATTATTGTGTTCCCATCAATTATTTCTCTTAGTTCACTCATTTTTGCTTTTGTTAAACCTTGTATGTTTATAAGTTTTATAAGTACGTTCTCATTCTCATCCTTCTCCTTTTTTATACTCTTTTTCTTTCACTCCTCACCCTCTAGCCTAACAATTTTCCCCTTCTTTTTTTCCATTGATACTTGCTAACTAAAGGGCAGCATTCCAATTATGAAGCAATATGGCCGCCGTCTTTCTGAACAATAATCCTGTTCAAGAGGTCACGTACTTAAGAGCACTTGAAATCTAAATATTTTAAAGTATGCGTTCAAAGCTATTAACCTGGTGCTTAGGAATGTATGTAACTTTTGTCAAGTTGTGATGGTAAATCTATACAGCACAAGCGATAAGTGAAGTGGAAAGATGGCGGAGTCAGCATCAGTGGTGTGATTGTTGTTTGTCTTGTGGCGTCAGCTGTCTGTAATTATTGGTGAGCCCAGGCCCGAGCACCGAGGTGTACTTGATCATTTGCCCGTCAGGACGATCGTGTGGAGGGTGTTCACTGCGTCATTCAATGATAGACTCCACCAGTAAGTTACTGTGTTAGCCATGTCACATGTGCTAAATTACAAATGTACACACAACTGATTCATTCTTTACCAAACGCCCGCGGCCTTTCCATATTTTCTAGTGAATGTTTCACAGGTTGATTATTATTCCTGGATTACCACAGCTACTGGGGATTTTTATAAACCTGCCTCTAAAAGCTACAAATGAGGTTTTAGAAAAGCGTTAATGTTTGGCCGTCTACCAGCAGCTGACCGTATTTAACATTCCTGACGCGCATTTTTATATGTGAAAGCTGGCTGTCCAATGCAAGTGAGGTTAAGTTGGATTAGGTTAGGTTTGGCTGGGTTAGGTTTGATTAAATCATTAAATTTGCCATGGCTTTGACACGGGCTACACTGATGCATCCAGTCAGAGAGATGGTTGGTAAACAATGCTGGCAGTCAGAGAGACCATCGGTAAACATTGCCGCCGGTGGCCTGGCCGCTTCCTTAACTACCCAAAAATAGGTTTATTTTGTCGTTTTCCAATCACTTCATGCAGTCACAACTCATTAGTTAACTATCTGTGTTGCATATGTACCAAAATTACTTGAGATTGTGGGTTTGTTATAATGCAGGTGGAATCGCCACACCCATTTGTATGAATTACCCTGTATGCTTATTTGGATCAAGTTTGTTTGAATGTTTCATTCTCTTTCCAATAATTTTTAAGATGCTGTAAAGTTTTGTGTGGTGTAGCTAGTAATTATCCAGTTAAACATACACTTGTACCAGTAGAAGGACCTTACCAATTCACTTCATATTCCTCCAGTTTGTTTTTTGTATTATTGTGACTGTTTTCAGGGTGGTAAATTACCTTTCCTGATGAAAAATTTCCCACTGGTTTTATCATCACGTTCCTAAAGCCATACCTGCGATTCTTTGTCTTACAGTACTGTACGTACTCAAAGGTGGTTTTCATATCCTAACTTTCCAACTGGAGGCTAGGTTAGGTTAGGTCGGATTAGATAAAATTAAATTATTAGGTACAGTTAAGGTAGGTTAGGTTAGGTTAGATTAAATTAAATTATTAGGTACAGTTAAGGTAGGTCAGGTTAGGTTAGATTAAATTTAATTAGGCAGTCATGGGGGAATCGTAATCTGTAATCATAATTGATTTCAGACTTTTGTGTAGGTGGGGACGCCCATCATCCACTCACCCAATGTAGAGGTGCCATATAATCTCTACACTGAGTGACAAGCCAAATGGTTTCCCGTACCCAAGAAACTATTTACTACGCTGGGTGGTAACCATATAACTGGGGTTTCTGGCAGGGTTAAGTGTCCCCCAGATTCCCCTATCCAAAATCACTTAATCATGGCAGTTGTTTCAGAGAGCCTCGGAGGGTGCAATACCTGCCCAGGGCCCCAACCAAATGGGCAGACTTGCATAGCCATGTGGAATGTGAGAGGTGTGAATGAGGAAAGCAAGAGGGTGGAAGTGGTGATTGTGTTCAAGAGTGTGAGATATTCTGTGATGACATTGTGTGAAACGAAGATGAAAGGGTGTGAAGTGGAGGAGTGGGAGGGTGTGAAATGTGTAAGATCGGGAATGAATGGGCGAGGAAGACGCAAGGAAGGAGTTGCTTTGTTGATGAATGAGGTGTGGCAGAGTGGAATGAGGGACTACAAATGTGTTAGCTCGAGATGTACGAGTATGTATGTCAAGTTCAAGTTTGAGAAGGTGAAAGTGGCAGTGATTGTAGCATATGTACCATGTGAGGACAGGAGAGAGGGAGAGAAGACAGGTTTTGGGATGAGCTGGGTGAAGTAGTGGGAGAAATGCCCAGGAGCTATAAAGTAATTGTGATTGGGGATATGAATGGAAGAATAGGCACTGGTCCTGGAGATGACATAATGGGTTGCTATGGAGTACCAGGAGAAAATGATAATGGGAAGAGACTAAAGGATATGTGTCAGGAGAGGAGGTTGTGCATTTGTAACTCGTGTTTCAAACACAGAAATGTACATAAATATACATGGTATAGAGGGAACGGGGATCGTGTTGAAAGAAGCCTGATTGATTACGTGCTCGTAGAGAGGTCAATGATGGGAATGGTTGCTAATACGAGGGCTGTGAGAGGACGGTGTGGAGGTCTGTCAGATCATATGATTGTGGTATGCAAGATTAAGCTGAAAGGAGTGAGGTAGAGCAGGAGAGAAAGAAGCAGTCAGGGAGAAAGCTGAAAGTTGAGAAGCTGAGGATCAAAGAAATGGGAGATGAATACAGGACCAAAGTAGAGGACGAGTTAGAATTACTGAATTGGAATGAAATGGATCTGGACAGACTGTGGATTGCATATAGGGATTGCTTAGTTAGGAATGCTAAAGCGGTATGTGGTGTGGCAAGAGTAACAACAAAGAAGAAAGGTACGGCATGGTGGGATGAGGAGGTAAAGAGAGCGGTGGAGGAAAAGAGGAAGAAGTGGCTAGAGTGGTTCCAGGATAGGGGTTCAATTGAAATAGGAACTGAATATGTTGAGAGCAAGAAGCACTTAAAGAGACTAGTGAAGAGGAAAAAAGAGGAGGTAAATGAGGATCTAGGAAGAAAAATGAATGCGAACTACTCTGAAAATAGAAAGTTATTCTGGAAAGAGGTGCGGAAATGTAAAAGTGAAAGCGGTAAGAAATGGGATGGTATAAAGGATGCAGGTGGTAGATTATTAACCCATGGAGATGAAATTAGGACCAGATGGAAAGAATACTTTGAAAGCTTGATGAATAGGGATAGAGAGAGCAGAGCAGCTGTAAACATGATTCGTTTTGAGGGTGTAGAGAGAAGGAATGCAGTGCCAGGAGACGTGACACTCGCACAGGTGAAGAGTGCTCTGAAGCGGCTGAAAAATGGGAAAGCAGCTAGGGTTGATGAGGTGCATGCAGATATGCTTAAATGTAGTGGAGAGAATGGAATGAAGTGCTTGTTGGAGATATGTAAGAAGGCATGGATGAGTGAAACTGTGCCTGCAGAGTGGAAAAATGCTGTAATTGTGCCCCTGTACAAAAATAAAGGTGAACGAAGTGAGTGCAAAAATTATCGTGGCATAAGCTTGCTGAGTGTGGTAGGGAAGGTAGCCTATATGGAAGAATTATTATAGAGAAAGTAAGAGAGATATCAAAAGTCCTAGTGAGTGATGAACAGGGTGGCTTTAGGAGTGGCAGAGGATGTGTGGACCAAATATTTGCAGTGAGATAGATAGTAGAGAAGACTTATGAGAAAGACCATAAGGTGTTTATGGCATTCATGGATCTGGAAAAAGCATATGACAAAGTGGACAGAGAAGGATTGTGGAAAGTTTTGCGCATGTACGGTGTAGAGGGTAAGTTGTTAGGTGCCGTCAAGAGTGTTTATGATGGTAGTGAAGCATGTGTCAGGGTTAATGGGCATCTAAGTGAATGGTTCACAATCAGTGTGGGCGTGCAACAAGGTTGTGTGATGTCCCCATGGTTGTTCAATGTATATATGGATGGGGTGATGAGAGAAGTGAAAACACGAGTAATGGAGAGAGGGATAGCATTGGTAATGAATGGTGATGGATGGAATCTCTCAAATTTGTTGTATGCTGATGATGCAATACTGCTTGCAAGTACCGGACAAGAACTTGGTAGGCTAGTGCAGAGTTTTGCTGATGTCTATAAGCGTCGTTCCTTGAGAGTAAATGTAGAGAAGAGTAAAGTGATGGTTATTGAGAGAGGTGACTCCCAGTGCAGTGTAACAGTGAATGGAGAGAGACTGGAATTGGTGAGAGAGTTCAAATACTTGGGTACAGTGATAGAAAAGAGAGGAAAATGTGCAAGAGAAGTTGAAAGTAGAGTGACACAAGGGAGAAAAGTAGCTGGTGCAATGAAGGCCTTGATAAGAAACAGAGGCTTGAGTGTTGCAGCTGCACGAGGCTTACATCAAAGAGTGTTAGTGCCAACTTTAACATATGGATGTGAGACTATGGTGTGGCATGAAAATGAAAAGTCAAGAGTAAGGGCAGTGGAGATGGGACTGCTGAGGAATGTATATGGAGTACAGAGGGTGGATAGGATACGAAATGATGTGATTCGTGAAAGATGAGGAGTGAGGAAGACGGTGGACACCAGAAGTGAAGAGAGTGTACTGAGATGGTATTGTCATGTGGAGAGAATGGATAACAACAGAGTGGTGAAGAAGGTATATCTGAGCGAATTCGAAGGAGGGAGGAGGCGAGGTAGGCCAAGGAGAAGGCGGAGAGATATGGTGGATGAATGTGTGAGGAAGAGAGGTTTGGAAGTCGGTGAGGCTAGGGAACTGACAGGAGATTGAGCTGGCTGGATGAATTTTGTGAGATGTGCATGATCAGGGATTTTTGGCACCCCTTTTTAATGTGGCACACTCTTTCAGCATTGCAATATACACAAGACAACTTGGGTGTCGCCGTGTGGAAAATATAAAAATCAGATTGATCACATCGCTATCAGTAGGAGGCATAGAAGTTCTCTGCTAGATGTTCATGTTAAACGGGGAGCGGATATTGGTAGTGACCATCAACTCAGCATTGCAAAAATAAGGTTTAAACTTAAAAATCAGAAGAAGGAAAAATCTGGTGTTGGTAGATACGATATTGTTAAGCTTAGAAGGGAAGGAGAAGAAAAGGAGGAATTCAGATTAGAATGCAGAAATAGGTTTTTGGTGTTGGAAACGGAAGAGGGGGAGAGAAGTGTAGATGAGATGTGGGAGGATGTGAACAAAGTTTTGCATGAGACTGCTGAATGTACGATTGGAAGGAGACATAGCTTCAGGAGAAAGAAATGGATATCAGAGGAAACGTGGGATATGATAAAAAAGAGAGGTGAGGCTAAATTGAGGAGTGAGATGCAATGCGTTGATGAACAAGAGATTGAATTAGCAAGAGCTGCGTACTGGAGTTTGAATTCAGAAGTAAGAAGGTTAGCTAGGAGAGATAAAAGATGTGTGGATGAAAAGGTTGCAGAGACTGAAATCTTAATAAACAAAAATGATGGACAGAGTCAAAGAATAGCATATGAATCGATTAGAGAACTGAGTGGTAATGCAGGTAAACGCAAGGAAATACCAGTTAGAGACAGGGAAGGAAATTTATTGACCAAAGATGGAGATATTAAAAATAGATGGAAAGAGCATTTTGAGACAGTTCTTAATAGACCAATACCACCAGAGGAGGATATACCGTCTGCTCAGGAAGATTTAAATATAGAAACAGGAGAGTTGAGGCTTGCAGAAGTGGAGAAAGCAGTAAAACAGTTAAAGAATAATAAGGCACCAGGGGAGGATGGTTTATTTCCGGAAATGTTTAAAGTGGAGGGGGATAGATTAATAATGATCTTGACCAAGCTATTCAATAAGATATGGGTGACGGGGTTACTACCATCAGTTTGGAAGAATGGTGTAATTGTTAAAGTTCAGAAGGGAGACCTGAGTGAATGTGGTAATTGGAGGAATCTCTTTGTCACCGATAGCTTTGAAAGTTTTCAGTAGAGTGTTGTTAAATAGGTTGGAGCCGGTGGTTGAGGGTATTCTGAGGGATGAACAGGCTGGTTTTAGAAAGGGACGTGGTTGCAATGATCAGATCTTTATAGTTAGGCATTTGATGCAGCAAGTTAATGAAATGAGAGTACCGTTAAGTCTTTGTTTTGTTGATTTTGAAAAGGCTTTTGATAGTGTTTCGAGAGAGACTATGGGGAAGATCATGAGACATTATGGAATACCAGAGGAGTTTGTGAGGGTCATTATGAACATGCATGAGGACACATTTTGTAAAGTGATGGTTGATGGTTGTCTGAGTGATTCGTTTGAAGTCAAGTCCGGAGTAATTCAAGGTGGTGTTCTATCGCCTTTACTATTTATATTGGTCATTGATTACATTATGAAACGCGTTGGAACAGAAACCGGTGCAGGTATACTTTGGGGAGAGAACAGGAAACTTTTGGATTTAGATTATGCAGATGATATAGTTTTGATTTGTGATGGGCCAGAAGAGATGCAGAGAGTGTTGGACTGTTTGGTGAGTGAAGGTCGCAAGGTGGGTTTGGTTATTAATTGTGGAAAAACTGAAATAATCAATATGAATATGGAAAATGCGCAGGAATGTGTAATTGGAGGTATGGTTGTAAAGCAAGTTGATAGGTTTAAATATTTAGGTACTTATTTAGCCAAGGATGGTTCTTTGAACTTTGAATTCGAGGAAAGGTTAAAGAAGGCTAATCAGGCAATGGGAATGCTTAAAAATATTTGGAATAATAACAATTTCTCTGTGCATACAAAAATCAAACTTTATAAGGTAATGGTTAGGAGTATCTTAATTTATGGACACGAGTCTTGGTACAGCACAGTGACTATGGAAAATAAATTCTTGGTGTTTGAAAATAAAGCACTTAGAAGAATATTAGGAGTTAAGTGGTGGGAAAGGATACCAAATAGTAGAATTAGAGAAATAACGGGAGTGCAGCCGATCGATGAATATGTTAGATTCTCACGATGGAAGTGGCTAGGACATGTGTATAGGAGACAGGGAATAGTACGAGGTACACCAGGGTGGGTGGCACTTGGTAGGAGAGGTAGAGGAAGGCCAAAAGAGACGTGGGTGAGGACAATGAGACGGGAAGCTGGAGATGAGTGTTGGGGAGATCTTGAGGAGTTAGCACAAGATAGGATGTGGTGGTGTGAGTTCATTGAGGCCCTATGCATCCCCGAGGGTGCCACAGGAAATGATTGATTGATTGATTGAGTGTCTGGATTGATTCTGTTGGATACGATATGTGAAGCTACAGAACGTGGTGAATGTTTTTGGCGTATCAGATAGAGCTAGGATTCCAGGGGCTTGTATGATGAGTGAATGGAAGCATGGCCCATTGGATTGGGCATATTTGGGCTGTCTGGACATTGCTACTCCTCACCCTGCCCTTGGGTGGGAAAGGAGGTCCGGATGATGATGATGACGATATGTAATTGTAATCATAATCGATTACTTAGGCATTTTTTTCAAAGTAACCGCAATTGTAATCGATAACTCTCATATTGTAATTGTAATCATTGTTACTTTTACGATTACAAGGCCCCAGATAAATTATTCTTCCACAAATACTGGTCAAGAATAAAATACTGTAGTTCAGTGTCAAACAGTCAAATATACACCATAAAAGTCCATAAGTAATATGAAAACAAAAGTGAATTGTAGGTTATCACTTAGAAGCTTCCATATAATATCCTACCTAAGCTAGAATAATATCACCTGGGAAGATCTCAGTTGGTAGAAAAGTTAATAGAATGAAAGGGTCAAGGACAAAGTGAAGAAAAGTCTTGGTGCTTGAATTATTAAAACACATTTGTTTTGTAAATTGGCAAAAAAATAAAGGAACAACTTACCAGACATAGCACTGTACAGTACAGTATATTTTATCCAGAGTAACAGTCGCCATAGGTTCTGCAGAGCTTAACCCTATGTTCTTCCTTACGCAATCAATTCTTATTAAAATGATTTGCATATAAGATATATATCCCTAGAAAATATCAGTTTTATATTACTGGATGATGTTTTTGCTTTTAA
This sequence comes from Coenobita brevimanus, assembly GCF_032717465.1. Taxonomy (NCBI): domain Eukaryota; kingdom Metazoa; phylum Arthropoda; class Malacostraca; order Decapoda; family Coenobitidae; genus Coenobita; species Coenobita brevimanus. Next base: position 2,453,962 of record NC_137039.1, read on the forward strand.
AAACTAACCAGCTATTTAGTTAATCAGTGTCAAGTATGAAAGAAACATGCTCATACTTATACAGTGCATAACAGTACTTGTAATCATGAGTACTTCTTATGTAATGGTAATTGATTACTCTTACTTTTACTGTAATCATAATTGTAATCGTAATCTGAAGTTTGCAGAGTAATTGTATTCGTAATCGATTACAATACCCCTGTAATCGCACCATGCCTGTTATTAGGTACAGTTAAGCTAGGTTAGGTTAGATTAAATTTAATTAAATTATTAGGTACAGTTAAGATAGGTTGAGTAACCTTGACCTTGCCCTTGACAATGAAATTACCATTTTGGGTGATTTTAACATACACAATGTTGAATGGTTATTGCATTCTGCCCGGACTGACGACGCTGGTCTAGAATGCGAGCTGTTTGTGGAATCGTTTAATCTCACCCAGTTGGTAAAGCAACCAACCAGAATACCTGATAATCCTGACCATAATGCCCATCTCTTGGATTTATTCTTGACAAATAATCCAGATCAATACAGGATAGAGGTACTGTCACCACTTGGATCCTCTGACCACAATCTCATCAAAGCCTCATTAGTTAACCCTCCTACACCTCCCCATTCTGAACCTGTCAGGGTGACCCGATGGCACTTTGACAGGGCAGACTGGGATGGATTTAGAAATTATCTTGCTGATATTCCATGGCAGTCTTTCTTCTCTAGTGATCCCAATTCTACCCAGTCCCACATCTGCGACTTAATACTAGCTGGTATGGACTTATTCATACCAAGTCAACAATTCACTAAAAGATCAAACTCTCCAAAATGGTTTGATGGCAATTGTGCCAGAGCAACAGCCCAAAAGTCATTAGCATATAACTCTTACTTAAAATCAAAAACATCTGGATCACTCTCACAATTTAAAATTGCTAGAAATCATGCAAAAGCTGTAATAAATCTATCTAAATCAAACTTTCTTCAAAAGCAAGCATCAAAACTACTTAACAACCCTAATGACAATAGAATATTCTGGTCAACTCTTAATTCTTTCAATAATAACTTTAACAAGTCATCTTCCATTCCACCACTAAAATCTTCAGATGGCAGTATTACAAATGACCCACGTGGGAAAGCAGATATCTTTGCTAGTACCTTTGCCAGAAACTCTACCATAGATGATACCAGCCAGAATGTCTCAGTACTGGAACTTGATTCTCCCGAAATTGCCCCACTTAAAATACAGACAAGATATGTAAAATCCATCCTAGACAATTTACCTACCAACAAAGCTCCAGGCCCAGATGGAATTCCGCCAATTGTTTTGAAAAAGTGTTCCCCTGAACTTGCCTCTGTCCTAGCTAAATTATTCAGACAATGCATACGTATTTCTTTATTCCCAAATTCATGGAAAGAAGCCAATATCCACCCAGTTCCGAAGAAAGGAAGTTCGTCTGACCCCTCCAATTACAGACCAATAGCTGTCACATCTTCTCTTGGTAAGGTATTTGAAACTTTAATTAATAAGCATATTGTTAAACATCTTGAATCCAACAACTTAATTAGTGACAGACAATACGGTTTTCGCCACGAAAGATCCACCATTGACATACTCAATCTCTTAACTCATACCATCCATCAATCTATTGATCTCTTTGGAGAAACTCATGCAGTAGCTCTTGATATCTCTAAAGCTTTCGACAGAGTATGGCACCGTTCCCTGCTGTCCAAACTCCCTTGCTATGGATTAACGTCTTTTGTTCCTTTGATTTCTTCTTATCTTAGTGACAGGAAAATAAGAGTAAAAGTAGATGATGTATATTCGAATTTCCACTCAATTAACGCCGGCGTGCCGCAGGGCTCAGTTCTGGCGCCAACCCTATTTCTTGTTCATATTAATGATCTCTTATCTGTCACTCACAATTCCATTCACTCATATGCAGATGACTCAACACTGCATAGTTCATTCACACTCAGACATCCATTTACAAAGTCTAATATCTCTACCTCTCAACTCAGTACAGCCATCTCCATAAATCAAGATCTATCTACAATCAGTGAATGGGGACAAAACAACCTTGTCTCTTTTAATGCTAGTAAAACTAAATATATACAGTTTACTAATAGACAGATATTGCCAGATTCGTACATTACCTTCAGTGCTACTAATATTCCCATCTCCAAAAGTATTGAAATTCTTGGTGTCTCACTTAACAGTGCCCTCAGCTGGACCTCTCATGTCAGATCACTTGCTAAAACTGCCTCAAAGAAACTTGGATTATTGTACAGAGTCCGTAACTTCTTCGCCGATGAGCAGTTAGCTATAATTTATAAGAGTCATGTGCGCTCTCAGCTTGAATATTGCTCACCCTTGTGGAATGGTTGTGGAGAGGTTGCATTAAGACAACTAGACAAAATTCAGAATAAAGCTGTTAGAATCATTAACAACCCTGCCATTACATATAAACTACCTCCCCTGCAAGTAAGAAGGAATGTTGCCTCCCTTGCATTATTTTACAGATATTTTTTTGGCAAATGCTCAGACGAAGTTGCGTCCATGGTGCCACCTCTCTATGCCTTCCCTCGTGCTACACGGGCATCTGGTAGCGCTCATGACTGGAATGTCACTCAACCATATTGCAGAACTTCTGCCTATCAGAATTCTTTCATTCCCCGAACTGCATCTCTCTGGAACTCGCTTCCCCAGAGTTGTTTTCCTCCAAATTTCAACCCACAACTGTTCAAGTCTAATTGTTACAGATATTTTATGAACAGAGGACACCAGTAATCTGGTGTATGGATTATTATTTTTTTTACCCATTTGTTTTTCCTTCCTCCGTTCTGTTATTTAAAAAAAAAAAAAAAAAAAAAAAGGTTAGTTTTTGTTAACACTTACGTTAGGACTTCTTTCGCCATTATAGCAGACAGATTGAATGAGTTGACACAGCAGAACACAGCTAAAAACAAAGGCGAAACAGATTTTGCATGAATCGTTTATGTACTACCACAGAAAAATATATGTAACAGACTATCAGGAAGAAGTACTGGCTGTGGAAGGTGCTTTTACTGCTTCAAATAATGCGTATCTTTACCGTTATCTAAAACTGACTCGTTTTCATGACCAAATGAGAAACTTGGCATTAATTTGGGGAATTATTTTACACTGTGGATTTTGAAAAGGTCTTGATGGTTGACTTTTTTTTTTTTTCTTTTTTTCACTACACAGGCTTCATGAGTACTGTCCCACTACACAGGCTTCATGAGTACTGTCCCACTACACAGGCTTCATGAGTACTGTCCCACTACACAGGCTTCATGAGTACTGTCCCACTACACAGGCTTCATCAGTACTGTCCCACTACACAGGCTTCATCAGTACTATGCCACTACACAGGCTTCATCAGTACTGTCCCACTACACAGGCTTCATCAGTACTGTCCCACTACACAGGCTTCATCAGTACTATCCCACTACACAGGCTTCATCAGTACTGTCCCACTACACAGGCTTCATCAGTACTATCCCACTACACAGGCTTCATCAGTACTATCCCACTACACAGGCTTCATCAGCACCTGTACATCACTATGCAAACTTCATCAGTACATTAGTAATATTTGCAAATTCATTATAAGTAGTAAAGGAATCCACAGATTTTCAAAATCTGGCAAGTCAGGCTGGCTTTTCAGGAATTAAAATGAAAGAGAATTGTATGTTTTATAATTGTGAAGGTTATTTGAGGCCCTGTGCGGTGTATGATACACAAACGGGATTTTTTATAAGTGCCAAAAAACACGGTCAGAGTTTGTAATGTTTGATTAGTGATAACGCCAAAACTATTATAGCTAGGGTTATGCTGTTTGCAGTATGTTAAAGCTGAATGTCTCTACATTATCCAACAACTTTTTGGTAAAGAAACTACTATTTTTTATATTTTTCCTGTTAATTTGGAAAAATATTAGACATCGCGGTTTTACGTTGCATGCAGTTGTGTGATCTTTGCACAGCAATAACAGAAAAACTAGTACCATAGGCCTATAGCTAGAGGATTCCTTTATGTTTTAAAATGAAGTTGAATTTCAGTAGACTGTTTGCAAAATTTTATGCAAAGTTATCATCAATGAAAATAACTTTCACAAAATTTTGGAAAGATTATTCATAATTGTTGTTTTATTTGCTTACCAAGTACTTGTACTGTGTGATTTTTGAACGGTAGACATTCTTGTTCTGTGAAAATAGTTGACACAGGCACAACACCATGGTTTTACATACTTTGGTGTTGTGTTACAGTACTGGTATTTTACAGGTTGTAGGTGCAAGCAAACCTGGTAATAAAAACAAGAAAGGTTCCTAAACCAAGGGATTTCCCCGGATGGAGACAGTGCAATATTAAGGCAATAAAAACAAAAGAACATAATAATAATAAGAAGAATGTAAGTACAAGAAAAAGACATTGTTGCATTAAAAACCAACATTGCAATAAAAATATTAACCTTTATTGACAGAATTAATAAATAATAAAGAATAAATAACCAAAAACAGTGACACAGGAAAAAACAGTAATAATGGTTAGTATTATAGTGGTTATTCTTTTTACTGACAACACAATGTCAGCACTCCTGCAGTGGTGTTGTGTGAAGAATTGGTCAATTATCCATTCCATTAGCTATCAGTACCGTAGGCTGTGTCTAGTCCGAAGTCATCAACAAAAGGGTCAATCAGGCGAGGGATATGGCACTTATCCAGTGTCTTTTTCATCACAGACATAGTGCATGGTGTTATAGTCTGGGTCATCCACCTCCTGGTCCTCATCATGTGCACATACATGACCACAAAGCTGTTGTTGCCGTGCCACAAGCCCTTCCAGTCGTGCCTTTTTTAGTGGAGGGACAAAGAATGGCAGGAATAAGTTCAAGTCCTTTGTTTTTGTCTTCTTCAGCAAACGTTCCTCCTCGTATTTTGGATTCATCGTCACAGTGTCCAGGTGGAAGTTCCCGTGCACAAAGGTTTGCTGGTGAGGCTGCATGCGTACTTTGGTGGCCAGTGCATCACTAGCCCCATAGTGGTCCTTGAGGAGTTATCCTTGTACGCGTCTGTTATCATGTTTCGGTTGCCTTGGAACATATACCCTCAGGCCCTCTGGATTGTTACAGCCTTAGTGAGGGCTTGATGTTCTAAAAAGTCTTCTCACTGCAAGTGCAAGACCCTGAATTTTTTGCTTGCAGAACGGATGATGTCAGCGTAGTCATCTGGGGTCAGATTTACATCATGCAGCCATATACATTTCTCAGTTACCCCAAATGACCCATCACACTTTATGTAAGAGTAACTAGCAACAAAAATAATGAACTCAAGGCAGTTCAGTCACATGCACACTGGCCATGTCCCGGGCACTTGGTAACCAAACTCTGCGCATGTTTCAGCCAAGTGCTCATGGGCACTTGAGTATCACATTCCTCCAATATTTTTTCCAAATACAGGTTGAGCACGCTTTGGTCGAAATTGATGTTTGTTTTCATGGTTTTCCAACCTTATGGTCAAAGGAGTTTCATAACATCCATCACCTCCACATGAAAATACAGTAATGGCTCATTTATCCGGACTTAATACAGCCAAAGGCATGGCCTGGTAGTGGCAATATCCGGATAATGAACACTATTCCCCTATCATACCCAGACCCTACCAATGCCCAACCTCCATCCTATACCTAACCTATTTGTACAGTACCTGTGCTTAATTTGACAGTGTTTTCGGGCAATTCAGGCAAATTTAGACATCAAAACACTCTTAGGAATATCCAAAGTAATGCTAAACTCCAAGAAAACCATGCAGGAAAAAAAAAATAAATGAAAACCCCAAAACTCCCTACCTATACACTACTGTATGTACAGTACCCCTCCTAATTTTGGCACTGTTTTCCAGTCATTCTGCCATATTTTGACATCAGGACATACATATGATTATCCAAAATAATTTTCAATACCAAGAAAACCATGAAAAAAAAAATAAAAAAAACCACCCTACCTATCCACTACTGTATGTTCAGTACCCCTGCTAATTATGGCACTGTTCTTAGGTCAATCTGCCATATTTAGACATCAAAACACACATAGGAATATTCAGTGTAATGCTAAACACCAATAAAACCGTGCAAAAATACGCTGAAAACCAAAAAACACCCTACCTATTCACTACCGTATGTACAGTAGCCCCCCTAATTTTGGCAGTGTTTTCCGGTCATTCTGCCATACTGAGACATCCAGACACACACAGGATTATCCATATTCATGCTAAACATAAAAAAACAATGCATAAATAACAATATCCACAAAAAACCTGAAGACGGTTTGAAAATCAGATATCTGTGACGAGTGATTGCTCTTAGGGCTGAAAAAAAACATCCACAGCCAAATATGTCACCGGAAATTGGTTATATTGGTATAAATGATATACCATCATCTTTGCTGGTGTTTATACTATAATATAAGCTAATAAAAACACAAAACTGATAAGTAAAAGTACAGAAATGGAGTGAGAATAAAGTGTTCAGGAGTAAAATTTACCTTAATATAACTTCCCACCATCCTAGTGCAAAATTTTGTTAGCATCTCCCAAGAGTTAAGCATATGTCTAGATGCAAAATTTCATGAGCTTGAGGATTCTGTGGAATTTCGATATGACCAATAGTAGTTGAATAAATCGGAAATCTTTAAAAACTCACAAGTCGGTGTTATCACGTGTTACCACCACAGAGTAGGGTAGGGACTGAAGGAGTGAGGGGGGAGCCAGGAGTGTATGGAGGAGGGATGGGAGGGGGGGAGAAACAAGGATATGGGCAGGATTCTCCCCCTTCTGTCAAGAGGCAGACGGGTGTTTTTACTGTACATTTACTTGTGGCTTGCAGTCTGTTAGACTCTGAGTGGCCATGCGGAAACACATCTCATTGTGTTCAGGTGACTTTAAATGTTTAGTAGAGAGGCGGATGGCCGCTGTCACTGAACGTGTACCCCTGGATTGCGGTCTGTGTTTGTTGGTGGTGGCAGCTGGGAAAGACTAAGCCCGGTGGCCGTGTGACTTTGGACATTCGTTGGGGATGTGTACGGACGTTTTGACACCACTTGTGGGTTACGGTCGTATTACTCAGGTGCTGGAGGTTCATTGGGAGTGACTGGATGCGTGTGCAGCTTTGACCGTTCAGTACAGGGGTGGACGGATATTTTAGCTCTGGTTGTGGGTTACGGCCTACTTCCCGCTCACGGCTGGAACCCAGCGGCCACAATACCAAATGTTTGAACATGTCGGCTGGCCGGCCGAAGTTCTCAGAGACTTTTACGTCTGGATAATAGCAAGTTAATTTGGATGATGGTTTAACAGAGCCAAGGTCCAGCATCCAGGTAACGAACACGTCTGGATACTGCATGTCTGGATAAACGAGGGACTACTGTACATACTTTGATGGACTGTGGGATAGCATTATCTTGATTTTTAGGGGGATGACGCTTGTGTATCATACTCCATACAGACCTTATTTGTCCTTGGATAGGTTTGCCCTGTATAATACAGTACCCATAAATAATTACGTTTTTTTTTTTTTTTTTACCTCACCTTTGTTTTTATTTTTTATTATTGGTTCAAATGAACCTTTTCATGTTTCAGTTGTTTTAATAATCATTTTTATTGGAAATGCCTTATGTTACCATTTTCAACCCCCTCCCCCTTTCCCATGGCGAAAAAAGGTATTTCTGACAAAAACGATGATTTAAAAATTGATCAAAACAATGAAAATTCCCCCCCCCTCCCCCCAAAAAAAAGCCATGTCAAAACCCGGGCCTGTATTTATCATTAGCTGGGAACATTCACAAGGGGCCTGGTAAAGTCCCAAGCCAGTGAACTGTTCACAAATATGCGAATGACCATAAGAGTTATTTATCAACCTTGTAAAGTGGTCCTAATGCTGCAAACTCATCCCAGCAGTGTGGCAAGTCTGCTCGTGGTGCAGGCATCTTTTAAGGAGTTAGGAGGCGTTCACAAGAGGTGAGTCGGCGACGGTATAAACACAAACATTTGACCACTGCTTTCACCAGTCGTGGAATTTTTCACCACGGAGTGGCTTCCTCAGTGGATGTGATGATGAAGAGTTAGGAAATGATACCATTTATACCGGGAATGAATTATATTTGTGACAAACTTGGTGAGAAATGAGATAACCAGCTACATACGATGAAGTAATGCTGTCTACCCGGAAATGAAACGTGCTCTGACCCTTTGGTATATAGCACAGTGTGGCAGTGCAACGACGACAATTTTAAGTTGTCACAACCAACAGTCAGCCAAGTGACCATGCTGACGTTTGAAGTTCTGGTTACACCGGAAATAATAGTCATTTGCTTCCAATGGATACTAGAGATATTCAAAGAAAGCAGGCAGAATTTTCAGAGAAGGCAGGCAGAATAATCAGGGAAAGCAGGCAGAATATTCAAAGAAGGCAGGCAGAATGTTTGAAGAAATCAAGCAGAATATTCAAGGAAAGCAGTCAGATGATTCAAAGAAATAAGGGAGAATATGTAAGGAAAACTGGCAAACGTAACACAACTGTTAACATTTTAGTTTATTAATCTGAAATGTATGTCAGGAAAGGAGATTGTGCAGTTTTGTAGTTCATAGTTTAAGCATAGAGATGCACACAAATACACTTGGTACTGAGAGATTATGTTCTTGTGTACAGAGTGGTGCTTGACAGTGTTATGGATACGAGAGTGGTGAGAGGATGATCGGGAAGTCTGTCATTTCATATGGCTGTGGTATGGAAGGTAAAGCTGGGAGGAATAAGACTAAAAATGAGAGAGAAGAGCAGTCAAGGCAAAAAACTGAAAGTGAAGAAATAAAGAAAACAGCAATTGTCTGATGAATACATGGAGGAGGTGGATGGAACAGATAAAATGAATGATATAACTTGGTGGGGTAAGATATAGGGTGGTGGGATAAAGAGGGAGAAGTGGCAAGAGTGGATGCAGAAAGGTACTCGTATGAAAGAAGAGAGCACACTGACAGTAAAGTATTCAAAGAGATTAATATGAAGGAAAAAAAAATAGTAGGTAAATGAGGATCTTGGAAGACAAATGAAAATAGATGAACAACTCTTAGGAACATCTCACAGTAGTGAAATGTTTTGGAGCTTGGGAATGGACTCTTGTGAAAGGGGAAGGCCACTGTGATAAAGCGGCCCCAGGTACCTTACTGGGGGAGACTTCATGCTCCAGACTCCCTCATGACATCAACCATCCAGACTGCCATTAACCTTTTCTGTGCTGGAGCCTATGTCGGCTTTTGGGCGTCCAGTGCCAAGGGTGTGGGAGGCTGAGTGACCCCCCAGTGCCAACCTTTTTCAACTGTTTTCATTTTTCCATGAGGCATTTAGTAGGAGGTGGTTGGATGTGGTATATGTGCAGGAAGTCAGGTATAGGGGAGGATCGGCCAGAATGATTGCAGGGAGGGATTGTTATTACAAGTTGTTTTGGCAGGGTAGGACAGATGGATATGGTGGTGTGGAGACGTTGGTTGGGGAGAAATGGGTGGAATATGTCATGAATGTTATGAGAGTCAGTGATAGCATTATAGTAATGAAAATTTTGTTTGGTTGGATGATGGTTGCTTTTATATTGGCGTATGCCCCACAGGCAGGCTTGGATGAGGTAGTGAAGGATAGATTTGGGATGACTTAAGACGTGTAGTAAGTGGTATGGGGGCCAATGAGATTGTAGTGTTAGGAGGGGATTTAAATGGTCATGTAGGTGAAGCAGCTCAAGGATATGAAGGAGTACAGTTGCCTCCACTGCTCCATTGACCACTCAGTGTTTTCATTGTGTGGGCTGTCTGAGGTATGAACCATCCAAGTATTAGAACGTGTATTGGAAGCAAAGTTGGGCGAGGCAGGCAGTGGATGGTTGGTGCTTTTATGCGGGGGTAGAGGAGGTAGAGGGTTTGAAAAACTAGTGGATGTTTGAGGAGGTTGGGAAGACAGTATGAGGTGCATTATTTATGTGAAAAGGAATTACAGTACAGTCATTAAAGTGTGTTACTCCTCACTGTGGTGGTTACAGTTAATAAGAAACCTTTTAAGATATAATGCAGAATGTGGGATGAGGAAAGACCTAGCTTCGGCCAGGTCCCTCATGGCTGCTGCGAGAACCTAAGAGCAATAGCGATGTAATTTCATTATCTTTTATGTAAGATCAATGAGGTTGTATAAATATGACACATAACCATTGGATTTCTGGACACATTGGAATATTACGAATTATATATATTGCCATGGCCACCATGCACTACTCAAGTCTATCCCCAACTTCCCTCCAAACGCACCTCACTGAGTCTGTCATTAGCAGTATGTAGTCGTTAATATCCTGTAAGGATTTCAGTAGTGCTGGTAGAGGTTGCAGTTACAAAGCTTCATAGAATTATCTACAGTAAACACTGAACGTGGTGTTAGGACAGTTGCAATTCCCGTTGTTTGAAGTTGGCTAAGTGCAAGCAATGATTAACCTTCACTGCAAGTGTGACACAATGTGTATTCGGGCTTCTAAATTGGCCTAGTGTTAACATGTTACGGCCGCAGCTCCCAGCGGTCATCCCCTCACTCTCCCCCACATAGGCATTCCTCTATAGTGTTGCTACACATGTAGAGGCTCATATTAGGTGTTGGCTGATCTATTATCTTGATAGGGGATGACAGTCATGTACGTAATGTGTCTTCCTAATGGGGTTATGTAAATTAAATAAAAGTTCTGTACCAGTCTTTGAACCCATATCGTGTCATTTCATCGAAATTTCACTTAATCGGCCAACACAAGACTCTAAACCTTAACCAAATAAAAAAGGTCCCACATTACCCATAGCACTTGCAGATAGTATATAACAATGGATAAATATCAAGAGAGTTTTTTTTATACTAGGAAGAAGGAACCGAAGGTGACAAGCCCGCAGACTGTTCCTTCCAGGTGTACTGGGCACCTCTGTGATCCGCACTTTCACGTGGTCAAAAGGGGCAGAAATCAAGTCACTAGTGATGACCACTGTGTGCCGGAACGTTCAGGAACTCAGATTGACAGAGACTTTCTCCCAGTAGCGTCCTCTTTGGTTGCGTTTATTACTTTTCAAGTGGTCAAGTTAAGAGTGGTAGCATGCCAAAATGACAGGAATCAGTCTCCACTCAGCCAACCCAAGCCCAACCTTCGCAATTTCCCAAAATGCTCCTGGGATACACATTAACAAGCTACTAGGTAATCCCTATACCACTAGTTCTCAAGGGTTATACAAACAATAAAGTTTGAGTGGGAGGAAATATGTATTAACAAGACCAAACAAATGAGTAGAAATCTTCCCATCTACTAGCCTTACAGATTAAACCTGAATCAGTTGGTACTTTATTCAAAAATATATGGTCCTAATATCAAATTCCACCAAACTTAGCTCCTTGGTCCCAGGTTCAGTCTAGTGTGGTTCTTCATAATCGTCCCTCTGAGCACATAGTTCACTGGTCCAGTCCTCTGTTATTCTTGACCTTGACTTCGATACTGGGACCTTGACTCACTCACTGGGACTGACCTCCACACTTTGACCCGAGAATTCTTTGGGGGGGGGGGGATGACTACAGCACCGACCATCTGCCTCGTTTCACCATCAGTGGGCGAGTGAGTCACACGCCAACACTACATGATGGAAAGGGGGAGGGGGGGGGGATGACGGCTCAAGGAATTGAAAGTTTTCATTACTATACGCTTGTGATCTCAGTGTGATGCTTTTCCCCTCACAATCGATTACCTTCCAAAAATGACATTCTGTAGTTACAATAATTACTTTACAACAAGGAGGAGGAGGAGGCCTTAGCACGGGCCGAACAGGGTAGTACTCCCGAGGGGAATGGGAATCCTGGTGATAGGGAGAGCTGGAGCTCCTGTTTCACTAGCTATCTAACCATCCCCCTTTGCTGACCTTTTCAGTGTGACAGTAACATGGAGAGTAGACCAGCATACTCTCCTAAACATTTCCTCTAACTATCTATGCACTACACCACATGCACTTTACATTTCACACAACGTATCCCACTACGTTACAGGGGTTGGCACCAGCAAGGGCATGCGGCCAGAAAACTTTGCCCCCGCTACCTAGTGGCGGACTTCTGGGGGGAGGCGTGGCGGGGGTTCCGCCGGCATAGATCATGGGTCCAGGGCGAGATGGGGCTCGGGCCTGTGCTAGAGGGTACAGGGCATTGCGGTTCCCAGGCTGCCGCTTCCGCCCAATAGAGAGGGGCCCGAACCTGGGAGTAGCGCCCCGGGAGGCTGCCCTATCAGTGGGTGTATAATGGTGGGATAGTTGCAGTGCCAAGACGCGCTTGGAAGGTGTCCCTGCAGCTGTCCTGGCAGGGTGCCCCGAGGCCACTACCACAGCCACAGGTAAGCTGGTGGGCTAGGGGTCCCAGATCCATTGCCTGGACCTGGGATTGTGCAGTGAGTGGGACCTGTGCTGTGTCTGTCCCCATTTATTAATACTGAAGATGACAAAGCAAAAAAGGTTTCAAAGCAAGCCTGAGGACAGTAAATCACCCATGGGGATGAGGGTGGGTTCATGGAATGTGGGAAGTTTGAGGGGAAGAGCAGGGGAAGTCGTTGAGGCATTCAGTAGGAGGTGGGTGGATGTGGCGTGTTTGCAGGAAGTCCGATATAGGGGTGGATCAGCCAGAAAGATTGTTGGGAAGGACTGTTGCTATAAGTTGTTTTGGCAGGGGGGGACAGACGGATATGGAGGTGTTGGTGTGATGGTTGCGGAGAAATGGGTGGAATATGTTATGAATGTTTTGAGAGTAAGCGATAGGATATTGGTAGTGAAAATTCTGTTGGGAAGAAAGATAGCTGTGATTATATCGGCATATGCTCCACAGGCAGGATTGGATGAATCAGAGAAAGATAGATTTTGGGATGATTTAATACGTGTAGTGGGTGGTATGCGGGATGATGAGATAGTGATTTTGGGAGGGGACTTAAATGGTCATGTAGGTGAAGCAGCACAAGGTTATGAAGGAGTGCATGGGGGATGTGCATATGGTCTAAGGAATGCAGAAGGGGAAAGGATACTCGAGTTTGGGGAGGCAACAGACATGATTGTGTGCAACACATATTTTAGGAAAAGAGACAGTAGGTTAATTATGTATGAGTCTGGGGGAAATAGCAGTCAGATAGATTATTTTCTGGTTAGGAGGGCCGATAGGAGGTTAGTGAGGGATGTTAAAGTTATAGGAAGTGAGGAGTGTGTGCAGCACCACAAACTATTGATTTGTGATATGGTGCTTAAAGAACAAGTGATGAAAAAGAGGACTTACGTACCTAGGAGGAAAATATGGAAGCTGAAAAACCAAGTAGTAAGGGATGCCTTCTATAACGAGTTGAGGAGAGTGTTGGCTGAACAGGGAGCTGTAGATAGAGGCGTTAATGAACAGTACAGAGCCCTCAAGAACAATTTCTTGAGAGTTACTGATGTAACATGCGGCTGGACAAGAGGACCACCAAGACATAAAGTAACTTGGTGGTGGGATGAGGGTGTAGAAGCTTCAATTAAGGAGAAAAGAAGGCTTTTCCGGGAATGGAAGAAGGGTGGTAGCAAAGAGGAATATTTGGCTGCCAAACGTAGGGCTAGGAGAGAGGTATACAGGGCAAAGTCTGAGTCACAGAGACAATTACTTGATAACCTAAATCATAGGGAAAGGAAAAATATATTTAGGGTGGCAGGTCAGGTGAAGAGGGATAATCGGGATATCATAGATGAGCAGTGTGTGAAGAATGATGAAGGAAGGGTAGTGGTGAACAGTGAGGATATTAAAGATGCATGGAGAGAGCATTATAACCGGTTGTTGAATGAGGAGTTTGACTGGGACAGGGAAGGTTTGGAGCCAGCAGATCCAGTGTCTGGCCCTTGGCCTTTGATTGATACTGCTACTGTGAGTGAGGCAATAGGCAGGATGAGGGTGGGGAAGGCAGCAGGTGTGTCTGGGTTGACTGCCGAATTGTTGAAGGCCTCAGGCGATATAGGGGTGAGTTTAGTCACTGACATGATAAACAGGATTATTTATGAGTGTGTTGTCCCAGATGATTGGCTGAAGAGTGTAATTGTAAATGTGTATAAAGGGAAGGGTGATGCCCTGGAAAGAGGAAATTATAGAGGTATAAAGCTTTTAGATCAGATAATGAAGGTAATGGAGAGAGTTTTAGAAGGTATGATTAGAGAAATAGTGAATATTGATGAGATGCAGTTTAGGTTTATGCCAGGTAGGGGGACCACTGATGCCATATTCATTGTTCGACAGCTTCAGGAAAAATATATTGGTAGGAGAAGGGATCTTTATTTTGTTTTTTTTGATTTGGAAAAGGCCTTTGACAGAGTCCCTAGAGAGGTGGTGAAGTGGGCAGTGAGAAAGCTTGGCTTGGAGGAGTGGCTGGTTAGGGTGGTTATGGCCATGTATGTGGGTGCTCACACCCAGGTGAGAGTGATTGGAGATTTAAGTGATGAGTTTTCCGTGAATGTTGGTGCGCATCAGGGTTTAGTCTTGAGTCCCATGTTGTTTATCATGGTACTTGAAGCCCTTTCGCGTGACTTTAGAAACGGACTCCCGTGGGAGTTGTTGTATGCTGATGATTTGGTGTTGATTGCAGAGAATGAAAGGGAGGCGGAGGAAAGGTTTAGGAAGTGGAGAGATGGTATGGGGCAAAAGGGTTTAAGGGTAAATGCAGATAAAACAAAAGTGATGATATCTAGGGTTGGTGGCGGTACTGTCAAAGACGAGGGAGAGTGGCCATGTGCAGTTTGCCACAAGGGCGTGGGAAGTAATTCCATCTTGTGCGGTGTGTGTGATAAATGGGTGCGTAAGAGATGTAGTGGTATCAGAGGTAGACTGCGAGATAATGCTGAGTTTATGTGTACGGCGTGCCGGGGTGAGCAGGTGGAGATCGTCAGACGTGAAAGGATTGAACTTGCTGGTGAATCTCTTGAGTGTGTGGAAGAGCTTTGTTATTTGGGAGACATGTTGTGTGCTGGAGGTGGGGCTGGAGCTAGCTCTGTGGCTAGGGTGAGAAGTGGTTGGAAGAAGTTCAGGGAGCTCTTGCCTCTCCTGACATTGAGAGGGCTCTCCCTACGTGCTAAGGGGTCTTTGTATGCAGCATGTGTTAGGAGTGTAATGCTGTATGGCAGTGAGACCTGGGCAGTGAAGGAGGAAGACATTCGCTGGCTCAGACGTACAGAAATGACAATGATTAGGTGGATGTGCAGTGCGTCCCTGCGTCCAAGGCCTGGAGGGGCTGGGTTGACAATGGATGAGTTGAGAGGTAGGATGGGACTGGAGTGTATTGGTGTTGTGATGAGGAGAGGTAGATTGAGGTGGTTTGGACATGTGGAGAGGATGGGAGATGATAATTGGGTGAGGAAGGTGAGAAGTGTTAATATTGGGGGTGGGGTTATGAGGGGTAGACCGAGAAAGACATGGGACGAGGTCATTAAGTGTGACCTTAGGGTTAAGGGACTGAACAGGGAGGCTGCAATGGATCGTGTAGCGTGGAGAGCCACCATTAGGTGACCAAGGCCAACACATGCAAGCATGTTGGAGCCTTTAAAAACGAAACGAAACGAACAATCTCTCTCTATACCCTTACATCGAAAAACAATAAAAATCATCGTGCCTTATATCCCTTTATGCATGCGTACATTATGCTGGAGTACGTGACCATAGGCACATATTCCGATCCACTCAAGTTTTTATACTATAAGGAGACTTAATACTAGTAAATTACAGTAGGGAAAAAAAAATGACTTAGCAACTAGGTAGCTTAATATACGTTCTGATCACGTTCACATGGAAACAGCTATACCTCGGCGACATTCTCCCACTTAACCGAACTTTTGGTTTTAAAATAAACTAGATACAACTCAATATCACTTCCGGGCACTACACAAGAAAAAACAAAATACAAGAGAGAGCCAAATTCAAGATCCGATCATTTTGAGATGCCTGGACACACTGCGTTTGAAAGACTGGAGATCATAGCTAGGAGGAAATTCAGACAGAGAGAGACAGTTCGAGAGTTGACCTGTTGCATAAATGAAGGACTGGGAGTAACGGTTAACTCTGCTTAACCCCTTAAACGCAGCCGTGTACAGTCATTCGCCCCCTGAGTGGCGGGGTTGTATCGCGGTCTGAGTACCTGTAGGAAAATATTCGCCAAAAATCAGAGATTAACCCTAGAACATTATACTTGGTATGGCAGATAGTACTTACATTCAGCTTTCTCCAGAGACAGGTGTTGAGCCTTCGTGGACTACGCAAGGACTTGTGGAGACTTGCAAAGTTGGGTAACCAAATCTTCACTTTCACACCTCCAGCAACCCGGTTTCCCCCCTTTACCACAGCCTCATTCTGTCACAGTAAACTTTATACTACAACGTAAAGGTAGTTAGGATTCCGTATTTGTACAATAAGCACTGAAAATAAGGCTGAAATCAACGGAGCGTACGGCCGACATACACTGTGGCGGCGGTCTTCCCGTCACTCAACAAACATTTCCATTTTCACAGCTAAAAACATGTATACTACATTATTTTCAATCATATTACTTCCCAAAAGATCACCATGGCGCGCTTTTTATTCTGCCTTACGCCTGCCACTTTATTCCCGTTCCTGTCGGCCGCTTGCACTGACTGGGAAGAGCTAGAACTCACCATAATGTCACTTTGAAAGCCTGCAGTAAACTGACGCTAAACAGGGGCAAACCGTGAGAAAAAAAGCTAGTGTTACAACTGGGGAAACAAGCGTTTCCTAGTAGCATAAACTGCTTGTGAGAGGAGAGCGCAGATTTACAGTTCTGAGCGCTCAGAGCGCTGCCATGTATCACAGCCAGGCTGGCCGGGCCGTGGTGGGGGGGGGATGGGGGGAAAACGCGATACTTGGCAACAACTGAGGTCAGTAGTACAAAGGTAAAGTATGCTAGTTGTAGCTAGAGGGTGGTGGTACTGATAGACAATACCAGCTGGAGCCTGCTTGCCCGCGGTTATTCAAAATTTACTAGAATCGCAAACGCGACGACCCGCCATTATGTCCTTTTCGCCGAGTGCCGCAAACGCAACGATCCGCGTTTAAGGGGTTAAGAGTGCTGGACAGAAAAGGGATGAGAGTTTGTTGCTAGACGGGTGCTACGCGCCCATCATAGAGGTGCAGGGATGCAAGCAGACAGTTCAGAGGAGCAGTGACCATTGAAGTAGCATTAGAAAAGAGATAAAGATGCAAAAGTGTGGTGAAGAAACAGATTTTGAAGGAAGCCAGTAAGAGGAGGAGAGTTAATGAGACGAAAATCCTTTGACTTCACCCTATTAAGAAGAGCTGTATGTGGGGACCCTCCCCACACGAGAATTGTACTCTACACAGGGGAAGATAAAACCCGTGTATAAAGCCAACAACTGTGCAGGGGTAAAGAAGGTACGGAGTTGGCTTAGCACACCTAGTCTCTTGGAAGCAGATTTTACAAGAGATGGAATATGATCTTTCCAAGATAAGTCCTGAGTGAATGAAACCCCAAGCATGTTCAAAGGTGGTGCAGGATTAAGCTGAATATTATTAAACATTAGTGGGTACTCCTGTGGAAGATTTTGTCAGGTTGATAGGTATAAGAACTGAGTCTTTGTTGCAGTAAAAACAACTAGATTATTTTTACCCGTCAGAGACACGAGCCAAGTCAGACATCAGGTGTGGCATAGCCTCATCCCTTGTTTGTTGAAGTAACTGCTGAGATGGACATTGTGGGAACCGAATGGAAAGGTGAAAGATGGAATCATCAGCGTACGAGTGGATAGGGTTAGATGTACAGCTTAGAGGGTCATTGATGAATAAAAGGAAGAGAGTTGGTAATAGGGCAGAGCCCTGAGGAACACCACTGTTGATAGATCTAGGAGAAGAACGATGGCCGTCTACAACAGAAGCTATAGAATGACCAGAAAGGAAACTAGAGATGAAGGCACAGATAGAAGGATAGAAACCGTAAGAGGGCAGTTTGGGAATTAAAGATTTATGCCAGACTCGATCAAAAGCCTTCAAGATGTCAGGTGAAATGGCAAAGCTTTAGCCAAATTCACGAAAGGAGGATGACCAGGATTCTGAAAGTAGGTGAGAAGATTGCCAGTGGAGCGTCCCTGATGGAACCCATGCTGACGATCAGAAAGAAGGTTGTGATAAGAAAGATGCTTTAAAATGTTTCTGTTAAGAATTGACTCAAAAACTTTTGAGACACAGGATGTTAAGGCAATTGGACGATAGTCAGAGGATTAGGAATGGTCACCCTTCTTTGGGACTGGCTGAATGAGAGCATACTTCCAGCAAGAAGGAAAGGTACAAGTTGGTAGACAAAGGCAGAAGAGTTTACCTAGGTGGGGTGTAAGCACAGAAGTACAGTTCTTGAGGACAACAGGAGGGACTCCATCAGGCCCATATGCCTTGTTAGTATTGAGGCATGTGATGGCAGAAAATACATTAGCTGAAGAAATTTTATTATCAGCCATGAGGAAGTCTGAGGGGGGAAGTGATGGAAGAACAGCACCGGAATCATCTAAGGTGGTATTGGAGGAGAAAGTCTGAGCGAAGAGATATGCTTTATCAGTAGAAATAGCTACAGAGCCATCAGAGTAGAAATGAGGAGGGAAGGATGATGAAGTAAAGTTGTTAGAATGGTTTTTGGCAAGGTGCCAGAAGGAGCGAGAAGAATTTGAGTTAGAGAGTTGAGAGCATTTAGTACGGATGAAACTATTTTTAGCAGAACGAAGAACAGACTTAGCACGATTCCGGGGAGAAACATAAGCAAGATGTGATTCAGGGGTGGGTTTGTTCTGGTATCTTTTATAGGCCCTTTCCTTCTTGCAGACAGCATTAGAACAAGCGTGATTAAACAAAGGCTTTCTTACATTAGTCAAAGGATATGAGAAGGGAATTTATGCTTCCATGCCCGAGAGAATAACCTCGGTAATGCGCAAGGCACAATCAGATGACTCCTGGCCATGGAAGCAATAATTATTCCAGGGAAAATCAAAGAAGTACTGCCTAAGGGCTTCCTAATCTGCAGCTCAAAAGTGCCACAGACGACGTTTTTTTAGAGGGTCCACAGGCTGTACCAGAGCGATAGGACAGGTTAAGGTAATAAGGTTGTGATCGGAGGAGCCCAATGGAGAGAAAAGATTAACAGTGTAAGCCGAAGGATTATTTGTAAGGAAGAGGTTAGGAGGAGGCCGTAGCACGGGCCGAACAGGGTAGTACTCCCGAGGGGAATGGGAATCCTGGTGATAGGGAGAGCTGGAGCTCCTGTTTCACTAGCTAACTGACCATCCCCCTTTGCTGACCTTTTCAGTGTGACAGTAACATGGAGAGTAGACCAGCATACTCTCCTAAACATTTCCTCTAACTATCTATGCATTACACCACATGCACTTTACATTTCACACAACGTATCCCACTACGTTACAGGGGTTGGCGCCAGCAAGGGCATGCGGCCAGAAAACTTTGCCCCCACTACCTAGTGGCGGACTTCTGGGGGGAGGCGTGGCGGGGGTTCCGCTGGCATAGATTGTGGGTCCAGGACGAGATGGGGCTCGGGCCTGTGCTAGAGGGTACAGGGCATTGCAGTTCCCAGGCTGCCGCTTCCGCCCAATAGAGAGGGGCCCGAACCTGGGAGTAGCGCCCCGGGAGGCTGCCCTATCATTGGGTGTATAATGGCGGGATAGTTACAGTGCCAAGACGCGCTTGGAGGGTGTCCCTGCAGCTGTCCTGGCAGGGTGCCCCGAGGCCACTACCACAGCCACAGGTAAGCTGGTGGGCTAGGGGTCCCAGATCCATTGCCTGGACGTGGGACTGTGCAGTGAGTGGGACCTGTGCTGTGTCTGTCCCCCTTTATTAACCCCTACACCGCGGGCTTGTTTACCAATGACTTGCGTGTCCCTCGGGGTTATTTGGGCTCCGACAGACTCTCAAAAAATATTTGCCAAAAATCAGTTATTAGTCCTAGAATAATAAAATTACATATGCTTGTGGCACATACCTTCAGCTTTCTCCTGGAATGATTGTTGAGCCTTCATCGGTTACCGTAGGACTTGTGGAGACCTCTGAAGTAGGGTAACGAAGTCTCCACTTTACACTTCCCGACAACCTGTAATATGATTACCACAGCCAGATACAAACACTATAAACACTATTCTACAATTTTGAAGTAGTTTGGGATCCATACTCAAAAAAAAAAAAACACTGTGAAAGCAATGGAAATTACGAGCGCGTCTGATCGTCGCACTGGCACTAGTTCGCTCTTGGTACTCTGTCATTTATTATTCATAAAACCCCTCACACTTTATATTTCTATTACTATATAACACTTATATATATCTACAGTCTTTATCCATAAGTTTCCTTCAGTAGTATTAGTTTATTGTCACCGTAGGGATTCAATTTCTTTCAGTAAAATACGTAGCATTCACTTTCTCGTCCTGTATACTAGCATTGAGAGTGAATGTCACTTTCATCTTCACTCTCATAACTCATAGCATTCAGACATGCTAGAGTGATACTTTCACTTTCATTACTCCTATGGTATATACTCATATTCTTATAATACAGTAATCCCTCTAATATCCGAACGCCCAATATCCGAACATCCCCACTAACCGGACATAATCCTCCTGGGATCCAATATTCCCCAGATGGGCCAAAAACCCCCAAAAATTCGAAAAAAATCCGACTTTTTTCCCTCCCATAATTTGAAATTCCCGCCTGGCGCCAAACAGCTGTTACACCATGGTCCCTTCACCCCTTCCTTCCTCCCCCTCCCCCCTCCCCTGTCAGGTTGCCATTTGGTATTTTTCATTACCAAGTGTGGGCCAATTTGGTAATGAAAAATTCGTTTGGTAATGCATTAGAATAATGCATTACCAAATGGATTTTTCACATGTATGAGGATACACAGGATGGAGATGGTGGATTGTTTGCTCTCTCTGATTAATCTGCTACCCTACATAGTGTGAAAATAATGAACATGGTGTTAGTTATAAGTAGAGTGATTACATGTATTTCCACTTGTATATATAATTAGTGAAGAATATATGCTAGCTTTACGAATTTGGTAATGAAAAGTTATATTTGACAATGAAAGTTGAGGAGATTGGTAATGTGGCTGTTGCGATCTGGCAACTCTGTTACCCCACCAACATCAACAGTCACAGCTTAACTCCGATGGAGAGGAGATACTCATAACAGTGCAAGCCACAGGTGCTTGTTTTTTGTGAATAAACAGTGAATAAACTGCAATACCTTGCCACTAGAACACAGGGGAATTTACAGTGTTGTGCAGTGTTAAGAAATTAGAATTTAGAGTGCAGAGGATTAACTGTGGACTGCAAACTGGCGGTTCAAACCAGTCCAAGAGCACGGGACTTGTAAGTACCCAGAATGTTTAATATTGTATAAACTCACCTCTAAAACCTCATTTTATGGTTCCTTTGCATTTATTTCAGTCTTTTATGTCCCTTATTGGTGTGATTTGGGTCTTAAATAGGTGCAATGCATGTCCAGAGGGAGTTGTATAGGTGTTTTTCAGAGTTAGGGTCCATGAGTACAAGTCCATAAGCTGGGGCCCAATATCCGGACAGGACCACTATCCGGACCTGCCTATGGCTCTATTGATCCGGATATTGGAGGGGTTACTGTACTACTCATTTACATTTCTATTTACGTTCTCTATTTTATTTACGTTATTTACATTTCTATTTTATTTACACTGTGTTATGCACTGTCACTTGAAGTAACTTATAAAACTATTTTCCATTGTTCACGTATATTTACATTCATTACTTTCACTTGCTGTTTACACATTATTTACACATTATTTACAATTCCACTTGCACTGTTTTACTCAATAGAAAGATCATAGTCACTCTTTTATCAATTGTCAGCCCTTTACCTCTTTCCACACGAGTTTTAGTAGGGGATAAAGGTCACAGGGCCCTTTGCATGGGGGTGAAAAAGTCCTTGAAGTTAGCAAGAAGAAACATACGTACCCTCACTTTGGAAGATGAGAGTAAACTGATAACGGAGGGCCGGGGTGGAGGCCTACTTAGGGGATATTCAGAGCTACCAATGTTAGCTCTTGAAACAGCTATGTCTAGCACTGAAATGATTGGCAGGAAATCTAGACAATACATTATAAATTAGGTAGTTCCAGGTGAATGTAAATATCACTTAGGCTTCTGCCTTCCCTCCTTACATGTATATTTATTACGAAAATAGATTATACGGCATATTTCAAGGGGAAAAAAACAGCGAAAATTAGCGAACGAGTGCACGTGAGGTGTTGTCAGGTGATAATTAGCCAATTCCAGGTGTATGGCACTCTCACTTACCTTATTTCTTTCTTGTATATATTATTTGGTATAAGAATAGGACATAGGGCTTATTTCAATGGATGAAATCAGTGAAAAATTCCAGGGACGATTTACTTAGTGTAGCACAGCCGGGCAGGCAAGAGGATAGGGTAATGGAGGGGGGGTAGGGAGAGGAGTCAAGAACGGGGAGAAATGGCTAAATTGTCAACAATGGATGGGAGTACAGATGAGATTAGGAGTGCTGACTAGTGTTGGACATTGGCAGTACTGATAGATGATACAAGCCCCCACTTGGAAGCCCGGATGAATTCAAAATAACACAGAATCACAAAAGCGACGCCCCGCGGTATGATCCATTGCTCCCGAGCGTCACGAAAGTGACGCCCCGCGGTTAAGGGGTTAATACTGAAGATGACAAAATAAAATAAGTTTCAAAGCTAGCCTGAGGACAGTAAATCACCCATGGGGATGAGGGTGGGTTCATGGAATGTGGGAAGTTTGAGGGGAAGAGCGGGGGAAGTCGTTGAGGCATTCAGTAGGAGGTGGGTGGATGTGGCGTGTTTGTAGGAAGTCCGGTACAGGGGTGGATCAGCCAGAAAGACTGTTGGGAAGGACTGTTGCTATAAGTTGTTTTGGCAGGGGGGGACAGACGGATATGGAGGTGTTGGTGTGATGGTTGCGGAGAAATGGGTGGAATATGTTATGAATGTTTTGAGAGTAAGCGATAGGATATTGGTAGTGAAAATTCTGTTGGGAAGAAAGATAGCTGTGATTATATCGGCATATGCTTCACAGGCAGGATTGGATGAATCAGAGAAAGATAGATTTTGGGATGATTTAATACGTGTAGTGGGTGGTATGCGGGATGATGAGATAGTGATTTTGGGAGGGGACTTAAATGGTCATGTAGGTGAAGCAGCACAAGGTTATGAAGGAGTGCATGGGGGATGTGCATATGGTCTAAGGAATGCAGAAGGGGAAAGGATACTCGAGTTTGGGGAGGCAACAGACATGATTGTGTGCAACACATATTTTAGGAAAAGAGACAGTAGGTTAATTATGTATGGATCTGGGGGAAATAGCAGTCAGATAGATTATTTTCTGGTTAGGAGGGCCGATAGGAGGTTAGTGAGGGATGTTAAAGTTATAGGAAGTGAGGAGTGTGTGCAGCAGCACAAACTATTGATTTGTGATATGGTGCTTAAAGAACAAGTGATGAAAAAGAGGACTTATGTACCTAGGAGGAAAATATGGAAGCTGAAAAACCAAGTAGTAAGGGATGCCTTCTATAGCGAGTTGAGGAGAGTGTTGGCTGAACAGGGAGCTGTAGATAGAGGCGTTAACGAACAGTACAGAGCCCTCAAGAACAATTTCTTGAGAGTTACTGATGTAACATGCGGCTGGACAAGAGGACCACCAAGACATAAAGTAACTTGGTGGTGGGATGAGGGTGTAGAAGCTTCAATTAAGGAGAAAAGAAGGCTTTTACGGGAATGGAAGAAGGGTGGTAGCAAAGAGGAATATTTGGCTGCCAAACGTAGGGCTAGAAGAGAGGTATACAGGGCAAAGTCTGAGTCACAGAGACAATTACTTGATAACCTAAATCATGGGGAAAGGAAAAATATATTTAGGGTGGCGGGTCAGGTGAAGAGGGATAATCGGGATATCATAGGTGAGCAGTGTGTGAAGAATGATGAAGGAAGGGTAGAGGTGAACAGTGAGGATATTAAAGATGCATGGAGAGAGCATTATAACCGGTTGTTGAATGAGGAGTTTGACTGGGACAGGGAAGGTTTGGAGCCAGCAGATCTAGTGTCTGGCCCTTGGCCTTTGATTGATACTGCTACTGTGAGTGAGGCAATAGGCAGGATGAGGGTGGGGAAGGCAGCAGATGTGTCTGGGTTGACTGCCGAAATGTTGAAGGCCTCAGGCGATATGGGGGTGAGTTTAGTCACTGACCTGATAAATAGGATTATTTATGAGTGTGTTGTCCCAGATGATTGGCAGAAGAGTGTAATTGTAAATGTGTATAAAGGGAACGGTGATGCCCTGGAAAGAGGAAATTATGGAGGTATAAAGCTTTTAGATCAGATAATGAAGGTAATGGAGAGAGTTTTAGAAGGTATGATTAGAGAAAGAGTGAATATTGATGAGATGCAGTTTGGGTTTATGCCAGGTAGGGGGACCACTGATGCCATATTCATTGTTCGACAGCTTCAGGAAAAATATATTGGTAGGAGAAGGGATCTTTATTTTGTTTTTTTTTATTTGGAAAAGGCCTTTGACAGAGTCCCTAGAGAGGTGGTGAAGTGGGCAATGAGAAAGCTTGGCTTGGAGGAGTGGCTGGTTAGGGTGGTTATGGCCATGTATGTGGGTGCTCACACCCAGGTGAGAGTGAATGGAGATTTGAGTGATGAGTTTTCCGTGAATGTTGGTGTGCATCAGGGGTCAGTCTTGAGTCCCATGTTGTTTATCATGGTACAGCTCCGGACAGATGAAACGGCTACACCCCATCCACCAGCGACTTGGTTTGGGTTTCAGTGATTCTGGTAACAGTTGCAGGTGGAGGAAGGGGGGGATGTGGGAGGGTGAGGAGGGGAGAAATGTGGGCGGAGTTATATAGGGGGTAGTGTGGGAGGGTGAAGAAGCAGCACAGTCTGGCTGGTGGGAGGGGGAGACGAATGGTTGGGTAGCGGAGACGAGAGTCTGCTGGAGGGTAAGACAGGTGAGTGTGATTAGATGAAAAGAAATTACAAAAAATGAATTATTATAATATCTGCTGCATATATTGCATTTTATCTACTAAATAAAAACACTGTCTATTATTCACCACCGTATTTGGGTATCCTACTCATTATTATTATCCTTTGGATATTAGGCAATAAACAAAGATATTGGACGGTCTTTCGGACCCGAACCAATTTTTTCATAACTTTTTTCTTCAGCTATTTCCGTATTCCTATTATCCCTCGTGCTTGAAGTCCCCCTTTTTATCACTTTCTCCTACGCCCTACATTTTTTTTTAGGCATAAGGCAGTTAAACTTTCTCTTTAAATAACCATATTTGTCAACAAATATTCCTTTCATTAATCTATTTAATTACCTGTTTTCTTTCAATATGCATTTGTCTAATAATGGGTGTTACACCTTAATTGGCGCCGCCATTTGACGTTTTGAATAAATTTGGTCTAAATTTACGCATATATTGCAGTCTCTCTCAAGTAGGCTGGCAACCTCACACATCCTCCCCCCTGCTTTCTCCTTCTCTCGCTACCCGTTCCCTCCTTTCCTTTTGTAGTACTGTTTATCTATTCTTTCTCATATTTTTAACCTCATTCCTTCTTACAAACTTTTAGTGCCATAGGAATTTCTCCCTTATCACCTACAGTCCTACTACATGAAAGTGGAAAAAACTGCCATCGGGAAAAGAATAACTGGAAATTTATGGCGAAGGTTACGATATTAGTTATTTAAAATGAAAGTGTTGGCAGATACGCATTCTTGACGTGATTATCACAGCCACAGCATTTCGCCTTCATAAAACAGAAGGACTATAGGTTTCATGCATTACCTCCTTACGTCCAGCATTACTGTGCAGAACGCCATGTATAACACATTAAGGACCACAAGGACAGTACTGGTAGTCATCGTGATTCTCATGAATCTCTCCATAGGCTATTGAAAACAGTGCTTTATGCTCAACTTCAGAATTATGTTCTCATCATGGCAATGATATGCAAAGATAATGAAAACAATATATACAACCAAATTATCATTTATTATACAAGAAAGCTCAAACTGCTTCCGTGCTGCAGTCTCAAGGGTGTAACCAGCTCACATAATCACATGTAACCTGAAGAAATTAAATACATGATCCTATATATATATATATATATATATATATATATATTAATAACCATGAACAACACTGTTTGATCTAAAATTTATTGTGTTGGGTAAAGCAGAGGACACTAACTAGCATGGCAACCTACCACACGGAAACCACCATGTTGCACTACACGCCACAGAAACCGATGCACAGACCATG
Source organism: Coenobita brevimanus (assembly GCF_032717465.1). NCBI lineage: Eukaryota > Metazoa > Arthropoda > Malacostraca > Decapoda > Coenobitidae > Coenobita > Coenobita brevimanus. The sequence continues at coordinate 2,480,442 of NC_137039.1, forward strand.
ATATCAGCGAAAAGACTATGAGAAGAGTATTGCACGAAGCAGGGTTGCATCACAGGACCCTAGCAAACGTTATGTTGACAAGCCAGAGGATTTTTGGAAGTGTGTCACTGAAGGCGCAACTGCTGGAGAAGGAATAATACTCGGTGAGTATTAATTCTGAGGTTTTCGCTTGTATAAACTAAACTATTCAGTCATACATGACCATAAAAATATATTAATAATTACTGCAGGGGGACAACCAGTTTCGTTACAACGTCAGTCCATGCAGAGGAAATTACTTTGGGCATATAGGGTTACTCGATGTTAAATTTCATAAGTGTAGAGCCTGTATGATTATATATATATACAGTAGAAGTCCGATTTTTCGGCATCTATGGGACCAGGCAAGTGCCGAAATATCAAAATTGCCGATTTATCGAAAACCCTACCCACTCAGTACCTTATATGTTTCGGTGAACACTATCATCATTACTCATATCATTACAAATGTGTTTGGAGAGAGTACTGTATACTGTTTGATACTGTACAATACTGTAATGAATACAGTACTATACAGTGGAAGCTCGATTATCCAGCTTTCGGTATATCCAGGCCCTGACCCAATGGTTCAGTGGTATAGTAATTCATAGAATTATCCGTACGATAGCTCCAGTTTAAACAGGAAGCATCCAGTTTCTAGGGAGAGAGGCATGGATAAACCAGAGAGAGTCTTGCTCACCCTGCCCCCACCCACACCTCCTGCTCACAACTCGATCACAAGGGTGGTAGGATGGAGTTTGGTGAGGCAACTGTTACTCCTGACGTAGCCTAACCTTGCTTAACTACTTAATAATTTAACCTAACCTGGGCTCCAGTTGGGAAATTGGGAAACTAAATCCACTTTTGTGTACGATGAGTTTCATCCATTATGCCCAAAGCAGTCGTAGGTACGGCTTAAAGAACGTGATAAAAGAGAAAATCTTTCAGCAAGAGAAGGTAATTTACTACCCTCAAAATAGAAAAACACAGAAAACAAACTGGAAGAATATGAAGTGAATTGGTGAGGTCTTTAGGCTGTATGCTTAGACGAAAAGTAATGGGTTTCCTAGTTTTAGGGAACGAAATGAAACAAGAATGTCTGCTAATCAGAAAAAAAAAAAATACTCATCTCATGTGTTCTCGTAAGTTAGCATTGAGTTCTGCATTTTTCGTTAGGTATCGCGCCTCCCAACACATTTCGGACCAACAGAGCATTGTTATTTCTTCCTCTTACATTTACTGTTCACTCTTTTGTTCGTTCTTAAGTGTACTGTATGTGTGAAAGAGAGAATTAATACAAACAATAATGCATTCCATTAACCCCATCATAGCTGTCAGCCTCGAACAATGCTTTACTGTACCGGTGTCAGGGATGTTGGGTTAGGGAGAGCTATAAAAAACTGCGAACAATTATGGGAAGGGAACGAAGGTCACTGGTATGTTTTCACGACCCTCCTCTACCATCTCAAACAGTCAGGCGGCCTGCCACTTCATCTCAGATGTTTTCGCCGATATGTTTAAATGCTAATGTACCATGCACCCTAATTATGAGTAAGTTTCTTCCAATATGCCGGAAACAAACGTAGGTAAGGCTTAAGGAACGTTATGATAATAAGAAAACAAACTAGAAAAATACAAAAACAAACTAGAGAATATGAATTGAATTGGTAAGGTTATTACGCTGTATGCTTGGACGAAAATTTAAGTTTCACAATTATAGGGGACGAAATGGAACAATTATGTTTACTAATAAGAAAAAATACTTTCATCTCAAGTGTTCTTGTAAGGTGGCATTCAGTTCCACATTCATTGTTCGATGTCGCTTCCCAACACATTTCGGACCGACAGAGCATGCAGTTATTTCTGCTCCTTACAGTTAAGTGTACATTTATTGCACGTTCTTTTGTTCGTTCGTGTATGTGTGAAAGAGAGTATTGATACAAACAATAATGTATTCCATTAACCCCTTATGGCTGTTAGCCTTGAACAATGCTTTACTGTACCGGTGTCAGTAACGTTAAGTTAGGGAGAGCCATAAAAACTGCAAACAATTATGGGAAGGGAACCAAGGTCACTGGTATGTTTATACGACCCTACTCTACAATCCCAAACAGCTCGGCGGTCCTTTCATCCCAGATGTTTTCGCCGATATGTTTAAATGCTAAAGTAACATGCACCCTAACTTTATGTTTAAATTCTAATGTAACATGCCCCCTAATTTTCTTTCACGAATCATAACAAATCACAAGATGGGTTTAGGGAGGAGGGGAAAAAGCCAGGTGTACCAGACGAGTCTTTTCACATCTGTAAGAAAAAGAAACTGACTTTATAACTTTGAAAAAATGGTTTCAAGGTCTGCCACGGGAGTACACAAATTTCTGAACTCACGAACATTGAGTATTTGAGGGGGGTAAACATACGCTTTGCTGTAAGCAGTTAAAGCACCTTACCAAATCAGTTCGTCCTGATAGTCTGTTATATTTTTCTGATAATTTCTGGGTTGGTAAATAAACATTTCTTGTTAAATCTTTCCCCGCTGTTTTTATCTGTTCTGGTGTGACGACTCTTTGATTCGTTAACGTAATGGCAGAAGACACTGTTCTAATCTAAGTGTTTAAACCTGGCCTAACCTAGCTTAACTGCACGTAATAATGTCACCTAACCTAATCTTCAGTTGGGAAGTTGGGAAACGAAGTCCACATTTGAGTACGATGAGTTTCGTCCATTGTGCTGGAAACAATCGTAGGTACAGCTTTAGAACGTGACGATACTAACAGGAAGGAAATCTTTCAGTAAGAAAACGTGATTTACCGAACTGAATATAGTCTGAAAAATACTGAAACAAGCTGGAGGAATATACATTGAACTGGAAAGGTCTTTCTGGTACTTAAGTGTACATTTACCGGTAAATAAATCAGTCTAACAGTACAGTACTTGTGTTTCCGCCGGATTAATCGTGCTTTCGGATTAATCAGGCACCCCTTAACACCATATAGCCCGGATAATAGGGCTATCTCTGTACATGAATATGAAAAATAAAGAAATTAGTGAACATACTGTATATAAATGTAATGGTACAGTAGGCCTACAAGTTCACATGCACTTACCTAAACTTATAGTAGGTTCCTTATTTGCATATGTACAATAGAAGGGGTTGATTGGAGTCTGCTACTGCTGGAAGAAGTCCCCAGCACACTCGAATAGTAATTTCAGAGGTATTTCGGTACGAAGTTCACAAAGCACACAGAAGAATCAAGAGAAGTCGGCAGCAGCATGGCAACAACTCGGAAGAATGGCGAAACAGATTCTCTTTCCCATGCTAGACTCACTACATTTTTGTCCTCTCTTTATGCTATAGGAGAAAAAGCTAGCCTCTGAGCTTCATGGCAGTGGTAGACTCGTTCCATCACTTTCACTATCTCAGTCACTAAGGCGGGTAAAGGCGGGTAGCTAGCTGGCGAGCCTCATGGAGAATTTCAAGACTGACGAAAAAAATCGGAGAATCTGCCGAACGATCGGAGATTTTCGTAAATGGGACTGTTTCCCAAAACTGCCGAAATGTCAGATTTGCCGGGGAATTGGATGCCGAAATATTGGACTTTTACTGTATATATATATATATATATATATATATATATATATATATATAATATTGTGTGCGTGTTATTTGCACAGCTAACAACATATATATTTCATAGAATAACAAGAGCAATGAGAGCAATGAGACTTAACACTTACTACCTCTCAGTATCCTGTCCATCCACCACCCTTTTCGATAACAGCCTGAAGACGTCTTTGTATATTACCTGTGTGACATTTCACATGGTCAGGTTTACCCCGGAAGACTTCCCATACTCGCCGGGTGTGGTCCAGTAGCTCCTGGGGTGTGCGTTCCTGTTCAGGCTCCCACGAAGTTACCATTGATCCCCAGATATTTTCTATGGGGTTGCAGTCCGCACCCTTACTGGGCCAGGGCAGAAGCTGGAAGCGAGGGTGCTCCTGGAACCACTCCTGGACCACGCGAGCCTGGTGAACGGGGCATCTGTCCTGGACAAAATATACTGGACCAGTAGGAAAGGGATGGTTGCTGGCAGAAAATGAGGGCAGAAAGAAGTTATTAAGTATATCAATATACTTCTCGGAATTGAACCGACCCTCTATGTGGTGCATGTCACCCATCCCATGCCAGCTTACCCACCCCCAAATATTTACGTTCACGTGTCCACTCCTGGCCACATGAAATACGTTTTCCTGGTTGTATCTGTTGAAAGAAGGAGACTAGCATTAATAATCTTCAAGGTATAATTGCATATTTGTTTTATGGTAACAAGAGGTTCTTAACAATATTGGGAAATGTTAATGACATACCATGAATGCCTGTCTTACTTCAGTGCAACTGAGGAATAGCCTACACTAAAGAACAAGCATGTGAAATGCGTGGTTGCCTTATAGAAGTTCATTTATAGGGTTACTAACTGAACAATGGTAGGATAAATATTTATTACGTAGGGGGAGCCTAAATTGATGGTGCGAAATATGCAAAGATGATATCTATATGTATGAGTAATAGATCATTAAATAACCTGTTCGCTAGGGATAAGATTTGGTAGGTTGTCTTTGTCAGTCTGTGTGCCATAGTTCAGGTTGGTATGGTAGCAGTGACACATACTAAGTGAATATCCATTTTGAATGTAAGCACGTAGAGTTATTACATTTACCACTTTTAGGATTCCCAAGGGATAAATCAACGTCTGTCTAGTGTGGGTATTATTTAAAGTTGTTGACTTCATGCCAGCGTGATCTTTCCATCCCATTAGTATTTAAATTTTTTTTTTGTTTTAGGGAAAATGTTTTACAGTCACTAATTCAAACACTGCTTAACCCTATATACCCAAAGTAATTTACTCTGCATGGACTCTTATTAGTAACTATTCTATTGATGTCGCTGACGTTGTAACTAAACTGGTTGTCCCCCTGCAGTAATTATTTATATATTCTTATGGTCATGTATGACTGAATAGTTTAGTTTATAGAAGCAAAAGCCTCAGAAATTATACTCACCGAGTATTATTCTTCCTCCAGCAGTGGCGCCTTCCGTGACACGAAGAGGAGAAGTTTTTCTCATCTGTCCATATCACTCTCTTCCCAAAATCCTCTGGCTTGTCAACATATTGTTGGGCAAACCGTAGCCTTCCCTCGCGATGTTGGTCAGTCAGAAATTCCTTGTTTGCTGGGGTCCTATGATGCAACCCCGCTTCGTGCAGCACTCGTCTTACAGTCCTCTCGCTGACATCAAGATGCAGCAATTCCCTTATGGCTACCGCATTTGTCTGTGGATCGGCTTCTGCGGTTTGCACAATATCTTGCCTCTGAGCAGGAGTAGTGCACCGTGATGGTCTTCCCCGTGGTAGGTTGCCATACCAGTCAGTGTTCTCTGCTCTGGCAAACAAATTTAAATTTAGAGTTCATAGTGTTGATCATGGTTATTGATAAAAAATGCCATGAAAAAAGAAAACTTTGGGTAATTTCTTATATGTAACACAGAAAACACAAATTCTTTCCACATAGGAACCTCATCATACAGAAACCTGTTCAAATATATTTCAATGAAAAATACTATTCATATTTGAGGCGTGTAGAGCAGAAGGAGCTTACAGGCCAGAATCCCAAATTTGAGATCCTGTTTACTTAGTCCTGTTTGAATTACCCTCTTTGAAAAACTAGGCGACATTCGACCTTCTTCCCCTACACAAGAAAGCTCAAAGTCACGTAGATTATGGCAGGCCCTAAACTACTTGAATATATATATATATATATATATATATATATATATATATATTAGTATTTCACGGTGAATTAGGCACCTTAGATGAGAGTGCAACCCCCGGTTTTACATCAGAGTTTCTACTTTCTGCTACGTGATCAGGAACACAGTTGGCTCGGAAAATTGTCCACCTACTCCACCGACCCGGGTATCAGTCTCAGATACGAGATAACCACCTCGTTGCCACCAGTTACATATTTATGATATGACAGTGACAGTTTCATCTGATTTTTCTGTGTAGTTTTCTTTATCTAATTTGTCTTAATAACTGCTCTACTTACTCCTACTCAATTTTTGAGGGCTAAACTAGGGAACGAGGCTTTTGGTAGGAGTAGTCTGGCATTAGATTTTACATGAATCATTCAACACAGTCGCACCTGACTTAATGTAGACCTGCAGTCCTTACCCTAACATTATCCGGGATGCGTGTTTTCTAGCTTAGTTGTCTACACATTAAAACTTTCATCCCTAAACAGTTACAATATATACTATTTTATTTCGTCAGGCCTACGTGATTGTGTCATTATTTGTAAATATGACACTATCGCATTGGCAGTTCGTGATTACCGAACATATGTTGATTACGTTTTACTTATTGAGATGAACAATAAAGTTATGCCTTAGTTAACGTAATTTTATTACTCAACGACACAAAGATTAATAAAAATACATTTATGAAGGCATAAATTTTAAATATTTATCTTAACAAGCCAAGGGTAAAGGACCACATTTGTTCCGCCAATCACGAGCGTGCAATGCGATGTTACCATATTTAAACTTGCGTTGGCCAGACGGAAGGAAATAGAATAAATGTATTATATAGTAAGGTCAGGAAGAACATGATGTGGTGTTATTTCATAAACCTTATGTGTCTTTTACTCCTAAACTGACGGTTATGTTATTTATTATTAGAAGAACTATATCTACACTCACCTTCTTATCCACCTTTGGACAGTGTTGGTGGAAATTCCCAGGGTGTTAGCGATGGCTCGGATGAACTGCCCGGCTTCACGCATCCCTACAATGCGCCCTCTTAAACCAATCCTCCTTTCTCTTGCCTCTCTCCGTCTTGCCTCTCTACGTCTTGCCTCCATTCTGAATCGGTGTGACTGATGCCCCGGGGTGGCTAATACCTCTGTTAACACGTCTGTTCATGGCAGGAAACCTAACGACTTCGCATAGTGTCACGTGGGACAAGTTTGTCCTCTAACTACTATTTTATTTGTTTCTACAGGTAAACAAAAAATCATTATTTTTTTTTAATGTTTCTAAAGAATAACCAGACAAGACAATTAATTCACATGTCAGTATGCCACTGTCTCAGTTGACGGAGAGGATCTACCTGATTCGGTTAGAATCATTCATCTCAGTATATACTGACAAAACATGGAACTGGTGGTCTGCCCTGAGTAACGGTGTTTATTGCAGTCCATAGAAAATACAAGTGAACCACAGTCGTTTCTCGTTGATGTATAAATATCCATGTGTTTGTGGTGTATTAGTCATTATGGCGTTATTCTCACCCCGGTACTCCATGTCTGAGTTTCAGGAAGTGGGTGAAGAGGTGGCCAGTTACGAGGATACTATCTGTTTGATAAATTTGAGCTCTATGCATCCTCCATACTATGCCACGAACCGGATCCCGCTTAAGAAACACCAAGGTCACCTGCTTCCTGGCATACAGTCTAGAGTATTCATCGAGCTTCAGTTTACGAAGAAGAAACACTTCTGATACAGTCTGTGGTATAAATTAGTTCGCTTTACAAATACCCTTCCGTCACAGCGAGATTTACTATATCAGGACAGATTATCATTACTATATCATACTTATCACGTAATATAGACGATAAGGATATCTCTCTACCCATTTATCAATTTATATCAGTTATATCATCTACCGAAATGTTCCGAGACGAAATAACGGCGACATGCAGATCTATAAAAATTATTGTCAATAAACGGGGTCTCGAATTATTACTGTCCATTAGAATTTACTTCAGGTAGAGAAAATTTTCCTTTCATCTCGTTTCCTTGCGACAGTTATCACATTCGTCATCCCTGTTATTCCCTTAAGCGCTACGACATGGCATCATCCATATATATATATATATATATATATATATATATATATATATGATCAGGTATTTAATTTTTTTCAGGTAGCACGGAGGCAGTTTGAGCTCTGTTGTATAATAAATGATAATTTGGTTGTATGTATTGTTTTTATTATCTTTGCCTATCATTGCCATGATGAGAACATAATTCTGAAGTTGAGCATAAAGCACTGTTTTCAATAGCCTATGGAGAGATTCATGAGAATCACGATGACTACCAGTACTGTCCTTGTGGTCCTTAATGTGTTACACATGGCGTTCTGCACAGTAATGCTGGATGTAAGGAGGTAATGCATGAAACCTATAGTCCTTCTGTTTTATGAAGGCGAAATGCTGTGGCTGTGATAATCACGTCAAGAATGCGTATCTGCCAACACTTTCATTCTAAATAACTAATATCGTAACCTTCGCCATAAATTTCCAGTTATTCTTTTCCCGATGGCAGTTTTTTCCACTTTCATGTAGTAGGACTGTAGGTGATGAGGGAGAAATTCCTATGGCACTAAAAGTTTGTAAGAAGGAATGAGGTTAAAAATATGAGAAAGAATAGATAAACAGTACTACAAAAGGAAAGGAGGGAACGGGTAGCGAGAGAAGGAGAAAGCAGGGGGGAGGATGTGTGAGGTTGCCAGCCTACTTGAGAGAGACTGCAATATATGCGTAAATTTAGACCAAATTTATTCAAAACGTCAAATGGCGGCGCCAATTAAGGTGTAACACCCATTATTAGACAAATGCATATTGAAAGAAAACAGGTAATTAAATAGATTAATGAAAGGAATATTTGTTGACAAATATGGTTATTTAAAGAGAAAGTTTAACTGCCTTATGCCTAAAAAAAAATGTAGGGCGTAGGAGAAAGTGATAAAAAGGGGGACTTCAAGCACGAGGGATAATAGGAATACGGAAATAGCTGAAGAAAAAAGTTATGAAAAAATTGGTTTGGGTCCGAAAGACCGTCCAATATCTTTGTTTATTGCCTAATATCCAAAGGATAATAATAATGAGTAGGATACCCAAATACGGTGGTGAATAATAGACAGTGTTTTTATTTAGTAGATAAAATGCAATATATGCAGCAGATATTATAATAATTCATTTTTTGTAATTTCTTTTCATCTAATCACACTCACCTGTCTTACCCTCCAGCAGACTCTCGTCTCCGCTACCCAACCATTCGTCTCCCCCTCCCACCAGCCAGACTGTGCTGCTTCTTCACCCTCCCACACTACCCCCTATATAACTCCGCCCACATTTCTCCCCTCCTGACCCTCCCACATCCCCCCCTTCCTCCACCTGCAACTGTTACCAGAACCACTGAGACCCAAATCAAGTCGCTGGTGGATGGGGTGTAGCCGTTTCATCTGTCCGGAGCTGTACTTGAAGCCCTTTCACGTGACTTTAGAAACGGACTCCCGTGGGAGTTGTTGTATGCTGATGATTTGGTGTTGATTGCAGAGAATGAAAGGGAGGCGGAGGAAAGGTTTAGGAAGTGGAGAGATGGTATGGGGCAAAAGGGTTTAAGGGTAAATGCAGATAAAACAAAAGTGATGATATCTAGGGTTGGTGGCGGTACTGTCAAAGACGAGGGAGAGTGGCCATGTGCAGTTTGCCACAAGGGCGTGGGAAGTAATTCCATCTTGTGCGGTGTGTGTGATAAATGGGTGCATAAGAGATGTAGTGGTATCAGGGGTAGACTGCGAGATAATGCTGATTTTATGTGTACGACGTGCTGGGGTGAGCAGGTGGAGATCGTCAGACGTGAAAGGATTGAACTTGCTGGTGAATCTCTTGAGTGTGTGGAAGAGTTTTGTTATTTGGAAGACATGTTGTGTGCTGGAGGTGGGGCTGGAGCTAGCTCTGTGGCTAGGGTGAGAAGTGGTTGGAAGAAGTTCAGGGAGCTCTTGCCTCTCCTGACATTGAGAGGGCTCTCCCTGTGTGCTAAGGGGTCTTTGTATACAGGATGTGTTAGGAGTATAATGCTGTATGGCAGTGAGACCTGGGCAGTGAAGGAGGAAGACATTCGCCGGCTCAGACGTACAGAAATGACAATGATTAGGTGGATGTGCAGTGCGTCCCTGCGTCCAAGGCCTGGAGGGGCTGGGTTTACGATGGAAGAGTTGAGAGGTAGGATGGGACTAGAGTGTATTGGTGTTTTGATGAGGAGAGGTAGATTGAGGTGGTTTGGACATGTGGAGAGGATGGGAGATGATAATTGGGTGAGGAAGGTGAGAAGTGTTAATATTGGGGGTGGGGTTATGAGGGGTAGACCGAGAAAGACATGGGACGAGGTCATTAAGTGTGACCTTAGGGTTAAGGGACTGAACAGGGAGGCTCCAATGGATCGTGCAGCGTGGAGAGCCGCCATTAGGTGACCAAGGCCGACACATGCAAGCATGTTGGAGCCTTTAAAAACGAAACGAAACGAACAATCTCTCTCTATACCCTTACATCGAAAAACAATAAAAATCATCGTGCCTTACATCCCTTTATGCATGGGTACATTATGCTGGAGTACGTGACCATAGGCACATATTCCGATCCACTCAAGTTTTTATACTATAAGGAGACTTAATACTAGTAAATTACAGTAGGGAAAAAAAAATGACTTAGCAACTAGGTAACTTAATATACGTTCTGATCACGTTCACATGGAAACAGCTATACCTTGGCCACACTCTCCCACTTAATTGAACTTTTGGTCTTAAAATAAACTAGATACAACTCAATATCACTTCCGGGCACTACACAAGAAAAAACAAAATATAAGAGAGAGCCAAATCAAGATCCGATCATTTTGAGATGCCTGGACACACTGCATTTGAAAGACTGGAGATCATAGCTAGGAGGAAATACAGACAGAGAGAGACAGTTCGAGAGTTGGCCTGTTGCATAAATGAAGGACTGGGAGTAACGGTTAACTTTGCTTAAGAGTGCTGGACAGAAAAGGGATGAGAGTTTGTTGCTAGACGGGTGCTACGTGCCCATCATAGAGGTGGAGGGATGCAAGCAGACAGTTCAGAGGAGCAGTGACCATTGAAGTAGCATTAGAAAAGAGATAAAGATGCAAAAGTGTGGTGAAGAAACAGATTTTGAAGGAAGCCAGTAAGAGGAGGAGAGTTAATGAGACGAAAAGCCTTTGACTTCACCCTATTAACCCTTTAAACGCGGATTGTCTCATTTGCGACGGTCGACCCAAAGGACATAATGGCGGATCGTCGCATTTGCGATTCTAGTAAATTTTGAATAACCGCGGGCAAGCAGGCTCCAGCTGGTATTGTCTATCAGTACCGCCACCCTTGAGCTACTTTTAGCACACTTGACCTTTGTACTACTGACCTCGGTTGTTGCCAAGTTTCATTTTTTTTACCCACCCACGCACCGCTGGCCAGCCCTCCCTCATCGTGCGATATGGCAGAGCGTGGGCGGCTCATATGTGTCAATCTGCGCCTTACTCTCGCAAGCACTTTATGCTATTTGGAAACGCTTCTTTCCCCAGTTGTCACACTAGCATTTTTTCGCGCGGTTTGCCCCTGTTTAGCGTCAGTCCACGCGAATCTTCCAAGGTGACACCATGTCGAATTCAAGCTCTTCCGAGTCTGTGCCTCCCAGCCCTCCGAAAAAGGGTTTTGTGACCTTCACCCCGTACAAAACCTTACCAGGAACTGCTAAGGGACTGAGTGACTCGGCAATAGCTAGTGAATTATTGAAAGCGTCCATGGATTATGGAAGTGACGTTGGTGTTTGGTCTAGCCTGGCAGAGTCGGACACGCAATCGAGTGCTGAGTCTGAGGTGCCAGAAGTGACTGTTTCTGTGCCAAGCACCTCAACAGGCAAGGCTCCTGTGAAAAGGGGCCTAGAATATGGGAAGGGGGCCAAGAGGAAATGGAGTGGTGACCTCGCTACACAGCCATTGTCCCCTACGCCACGTCACGCCACCGCCAGCCCGCCACGCACTCCCAGCCCCATTCTCTCGTCCTCCTCTTCAGCTGCCCTTTCTCCGGAGTCTTCGGAGTCGCCTTCACCACCTCGGAAGGGAAGTAGACAGTCGACTTTACGTAGTAGATGTTTCCGTAGGCCCAGTGTTCGTGGTAGTAGGGCAAGAACTTTGTCCCATAGTGTAAGGCTAGCTCATAAGGTTACTCGCACTAGGCAACTCGCCAGTCACGCCACCGCGAGTGACCTTGAACCCTCTGCTAATCTCCACCACCACCACCACCACCACCACTACGCCAACATGACCTAGGACAGCCTCTGCCTCACGCACTGTCTCACCGCCTGCCTCACCCACTCCCACACAACCTGCCTCACCCCCCGCCGCCCCCAGCACCTCCCAGCCTAGGCAGGGCACTCTTGATGCCTTCGTGTGGTCAGAGGACTCAGATTTTGTGCCGGAAGATCTGCCCTTTGATGACAGTGGGTGTGGAGTTCAGGCTGACTTCCCTGTCCAAGAGGATGGTGAATGCTTGGACTACCTGTTGGCCTTCCTTGACAACGAGGTAATGGAGCAGATTTGCACCGAGACGAACAGGTACGAGGGGTAATCTGCTGCAGTTCGTGAAGGAGAAGGTGAGCCTGCAACGCCATCCACGTCACGGATGGCAGCATGGGTGCCTCTAACGATCAGGGAACTCTTTGTATTTATTGGGTTGATGTTATTGATGCCCCACAATTGGAAACATAAGCTGGAGGAATACTGGAGTTCAGACGATCTTTGCCCCACACCAATCTTCAATAAATACATGAGCCGCGATCGTTTTAGGCAGCTCATGACTTACCTTCACTTCGCGAACAATGATGAGCCTTCCCGAACTGACCCATTATGGAAAGTGAGGGGAATCCTGAATTTGATCAAGGATAAGTTTACGAGGTTCCTGCGCCCTTTCAAGAAAGTCGTGATTGACGAGTCCTTGGTTTTGTTCAGGGACCGTCTTCGGTTTGTGCAGTATATTCCAAGCAAACGGCACCGCTTTGGAATCAAGTTTTTCGTGCTGTGCGACTGCAAGACGGAGTTCATCTTAGACTTCGTGATTTACACCGCCAGCAATGTCGATTTGGACAAGACTGACCCCCTTGGATTCTCTGGTTCTGTGGTGAAAGTGCTATTGGAAAAGTACTTTGGCGAGAATCATGTCCTGTATACGGACAATTACTATACAGCTCCTAAACTCGCCAAGTACCTTTCTGAACACGGCGACGGATCCTGTGGCACTGTCAGGAGCAATAGGGCACACTACCCTGCCTTCCCCGAGGCTGAAAAATCAAAGCGGGGAGACGTGCACCTGAAGAAAACTGACAAGATGCTTGCGATCAGGTGGCACGATAAGAGAGTCGTGAATGTGCTCACCACAGTACACAAGGGGGAAATGCTGGCCACAGGGAAGGTCGACAGAAGGACTGGCGAGCCTGTGATGAAGCCTGATGCTGTCATTGACTACAACGTTAATATGCGGCTGGTGGACAAGTCTGACATGATGATCGGAGAGATAGACTGCCTGAGGAGGAATCGTCGCTGGTACAGGAAGGTGTTCTTGCACTTGATTGATATGTGCATGCTGAACGCCTTCATCCTGTATAAGATCAAGAACAGGAAGCCAGCAAACTACTCTCTCCGACGATTTTCTAAGACTTGTGTCTACCAGCTGCTTCAGCGTTATGGGCAGGTACTGCCATCAGGTCCCAAGCGCCACCTACAGACACCTCCAGACTGCCTACAGTGTCAGGCCTACCTTCAGCAACACCGCCTGGAGCCACTGCCTGCCACTGCCAAGAGGGGAAAAGCACTGAGGAGGTGTCATGTGTGCAGCCACACTACCAGGCAGGACAGAACATTTAGGCGCACCTCCTTGCAGTGCAAAGAGTGCAAAATTCCCCTCTGTGCTTACCCGTGTTTCTTTGACTACCACAGCCTGACTAGATATTGAAAATAAGGGTAAGATTCTTGGAAATAATACTGAGAGTGACAGTGATACTAGTGTTTAGTTTTCTTTTACGTACTGACAGTGACAGTCTGATGAGTGTAAATTAGTGTATGTACTTGTAAAAGCACTGACAGTGACAGTGTTTTTTTGTGTAAATAATTGTACATAGTAATAATATAAGTATTGCGAGTGACAGTCACTCCAGTGTAAGAAGTTGAAAGCATATGTTCCTATTCTATGTTCTGACAGTGACAGTTTGTTGTGTAGAAAATATTATTTTTATAACAATGGACAGTGACACTGATGAATAAGGCAAAAAACGGACAGCTAGAGTGAAAGTGAGCGATAGAAATGAAGTGTGAGTGGCCGACCAGAGCGAGAATAAAGTGCCTGCCGTAAGGCTGAATAAACTCGCGCCGCGGTGGTCTTCCTCATTCCCGCTTCACAATACTGGCAGTGACAGTGATTTTTATGGCCGTAATAGTGACAAGCGAGCCTTTGCGAAGTACTATGAAGGAAAATAATGTAGTATACGTGTTTTTAGCCGTGAAAAGGGAAATGTGTGTTCAGTGACGGGAAGATCGCCGCCACGCTGCATGTCGGCCGTGCGCTCCGTTCATTATAGCCTTATTTTCAGTGCTTATTGTACAAATACGGATTCCAAACAACCTGTACGTTGTTGTATAAAGTGTACTGTGACAGATTGAGGCTGTGGTAGAAAGAAAACCGGGTTTCTGGAGGTGTGAAAGTGAAGACTTTGTTACCCAAATTTGCAAGTCTTCACAAGTCCTTTGGTAGTCCACGAAGGCTCAACATCTGTCTCAGGAGAAAGCTGAATGTAAGTACTATATGCCATAAAAATTTTAATGTTCTAGGGTTAATCTCTGATTTTTAGCAAATATTTTCCCACAGGTACTCAGACCCCGCTACAACCCCGCCACAGCGGGGGGATCGGCCGTACACAGCCGCGTTTAAGGGGTTAAGAAGAGCTGTATGTGGGGACCCTCCCCACACGAGAATTGTACTCTACACAGGGGAAGACAAAACCCGTGTATAAAGCCAACAACTGTGCAGGGGTAAAGAAGGTACGGAGTTGGCTTAGCACACCTAGTCTCTTGGAAGCAGATTTTACAAGAGATGGAATATGATCTTTCCAAGATAAGTCCTGAGTGAATGAAACCCCAAGCATGTTCAAGGATGGTGCAGGATTAAGCTGAATATTATTAAACATTAGTGGGTACTCCTGTGGAAGATTTTGTCGGGTTGATAGATATAAGAACTGAGTCTTTGTTGCAGTAAAAACAACTAGATTATTTTTACCCGTCAGAGACACGAGCCAAGTCAGACATCAGGTGTGGCATAGCCTCATCCCTTGTTTGTTGAAGTAACTGCTGAGATGGACATTGTGGGAACCGAATGGAAAGGTGAAAGGTGGAATCATCAGCGTACGAGTGGATAGGGTTAGATGTACAGCTTAGAGGGTCATTGATGAATAAAAGGAAGAGAGTTGGTAATAGGGCAGAGCCCTGAGGAACACCACTGTTGATAGATCTAGGAGAAGAACGATGGCCGTCTACAACAGAAGCTATAGAATGACCAGAAAGGAAGCTAGAGATGAAGGCACAGATAGAAGGATAGAAACCGTAAGAGGGCAGTTTGGGAATTAAAGATTTATGCCAGACTCGATCAAAAGCCTTCAAGATGTCAGGTGAAATGGCAAAGCTTTAGCCAAATTCACGAAAGGAGGATGACCAGGATTCTGAAAGTAGGTGAGAAGATTGCCAGTGGAGCGTCCCTGATGGAACCCATGCTGACGATCAGAAAGAAGGTTGTGATAGGAAAGATGCTTTAAAATGTTTCTGTTAAGAATTGACTCAAAAACTTTTGAGACACAGGATGTTAAGGCAATTGGACGATAGTCAGAGGATTAGGAATGGTCACCCTTCTTTGGGACTGGCTGAATGAGAGCATACTTCCAGCAAGAAGGAAAGGTACAAGTTGGTAGACAAAGGCAGAAGAGTTTACCTAGGTGGGGTGTAAGCACAGAAGTACAGTTCTTGAGGACAACAGGAGGGACTCCATCAGGCCCATATGCCTTGTTAGTATTGAGGCATGTGATGGCAGAAAATACATTAGCTGAAGAAATTTTATTATCAGCCATGAGGAAGTCTGAGGGGGGAAGTGATGGAAGAACAGCACCGGAATCATCTAAGGTGGTATTGGAGGAGAAAGTCTGAGCGAAGAGATATGCTTTATCAGTAGAAATAGCTACAGAGCCATCAGAGTAGAAATGAGGAGGGAAGGATGATGAAGTAAAGTTGTTAGAATGGTTTTTGGCAAGGTGCCAGAAGGAGCGAGAAGAATTTGAGTTAGAGAGTTGAGAGCATTTAGTACGGATGAAACTATTTTTAGCAGAACGAAGAACAGACTTAGCACGATTCCGGGGAGAAACATAAGCAAGATGTGATTCAGGGGTGGGTTTGTTCTGGTATCTTTTATAGGCCCTTTCCTTCTTGCAGACAGCATTAGAACAAGCGTGATTAAACAAAGGCTTTCTTACATTAGTCAAAGGATATGAGAAGGGAATTTATGCTTCCATGCCCGAGAGAATAACCTCGGTAATGCGCAAGGCACAATCAGATGACTCCTGGCCATGGAAGCAATAATTATTCCAGGGAAAATCAAAGAAGTACTGCCTAAGGGCTTCCTAATCTGCAGCTCAAAAGTGCCACAGATGACGTTTTTTTAGAGGGTCCACAGGCTGTACCAGAGCGATAGGACAGGTTAAGGTAATAAGGTTGTGATCGGAGGAGCCCAATGGAGAGAAAAGATTAACAGTGTAAGCCGAAGGATTATTTGTAAGGAAGAGGTTAGGAGGAGGCCGTAGCACGGGCCGAACAGGGTAGTACTCCCGAGGGGAATGGGAATCCTGGTGATAGGGAGAGCTGGAGCTCCTGTTTCACTAGCTAACTGACCATCCCCCTTTGCTGACCTTTTCAGTGTGACAGTAACATGGAGAGTAGACCAGCATACTCTCCTAAACATTTCCTCTAACTATCTATGCATTACACCACATGCACTTTACATTTCACACAACGTATTCCACTACGTTACAGGGGTTGGCGCCAGCAAGGGCATGCGGCCAGAAAACTTTGCCCCCACTACCTAGTGGCGGACTTCTGGGGGGAGGCATGGGGGGGGTTCCGCTGGCATAGATTGTGGGTCCAGGACGAGATGGGGCTCGGGCCTGTGCTAGAGGGTACAGGGCATTGCGGTTCCCAGGCTGCCGCTTCCGCCCAATAGAGAGGGGCCCGAACCTGGGAGTAGCGCCCTGGGAGGCTGCCCTATCATTGGGTGTATAATGGCTGGATAGTTGCAGTGCCAAGACGCGCTTGGAGGGTGTCCCTGCAGCTGTCCTGGCAGGGTGCCCCGAGGCCACTACCACAGCCACAGGTAAGCTGGTGGGCTAGGGGTCCCAGATCCATTGCCTGGACCTGGGACTGTGCAGTGAGTGGGACCTGTGCTGTGTCTGTCCCCCTTTATTAATACTGAAGATGACAAAACAAAATAAGTTTCAAAGGAAGCCTGAGGACAGTAAATCACCCATGGGGATGAGGGTGGGTTCATGGAATGTGGGAAGTTTGAGGGGAAGAGCAGGGGAAGTCGTTGAGGCATTCAGTAGGAGGTGGGTGGATGTGGCTTGTTTTCAGGAAGTCCGGTAGAGGGGTGGATCAGCCAGAAAGATTGTTGGGAAGGACTGTTGCTATAAGTTGTTTTGGCAGGGGTGACAGACGGATATGGAGGTGTTGGTGTGATGGTTGCGGAGAAATGGGTGGAATATGTTATGAATTTTTTGAGAGTAAGCAATAGGATATTGGTAGTGGAAATTCTGTTGGGAAGAAAGATAGCTGTGATTATATCGGCATATGCTCCGCAGGCAGGATTGGATGAATCAGAGAAAGATAGATTTTGGGATGATTTAATACGTGTAGTGGGTGGTATGCGGGATGATGAGATAGTGATTTTGGGAGGGGACTTAAATGGTCATGTAGGTGAAGCAGCACAAGGTTATGAAGGAGTGCATGGGGGATGTGCGTATGGTCTAAGGAATGCAGAAGGGGAAAGGATACTTGAGTTTGGGGAGGCAACAGACATGATTGTGTGCAACACTTATTTTAGGAAAAGAGGCAGTAGGTTAATTACATATGAGTCTGGGGGAAATAGCAGTCAGCTAGATTATTTTCTGGTTAGGAGGGCCGATAGGAGGTTAGTGAGGGATGTTAAAGTTATGGGAAGTGAGGAGTGTGTGCAGCAGCACAAACTATTGATTTGTGATATGGTGCTTAAAGAACAAGTGATGAAAAAGAGGACTTATGTACCTAGGAGGAAAATATGGAAGCTGAAAAACCAAGTAGTAAGGGATGCCTTCTATAGCGAGTTGAGGAGAGTGTTGGCTGAACAGGGAGCTGTAGATAGAGGCGTTAATGAACAGTACAGAGCCCTCAAGAACAACTTCTTGAGAGTTACTGATGTAACATGCAGTTGGACAAGAGGACCACCAAGACATAAAGTAACTTGGTGGTGGGATGAGGGTGTGGAAGCTGCAGTTAAGGAGAAAAGAAGGCTTTTCCGGGAATGGAAGAAGGGTGGTAGCAAAGAGGAATATTTGGCTGCCAAGCGTAGGGCTAGAAGAGAGGTATACAGGGCAAAGTCTGAGTCACAGAGACAATTACTTGATAACCTAAACCATGAGGAAAGGAAAAATATATTTAGGGTGGCAGGTCAGGTGAAGAGGGATAATCGTGATATCACAGGTGAGCAGTGTGTGAAGAATGATGAAGGAAGGGTAGTGGTGAACAGTGAGGATATTAAAGATGCATGGAGAAAGCATAATAACCAGTTGTTGAATGAGGAGTTTGACTGGGACAGGGAAGGTTTGAAGCCAGCAGATCCAGTGTCTGGCCCTTGGCCTTTGATTGATACTGCTACTGTGAGTGAGGCAATAGGCAGGATGAGGGTGGGGAAGGCAGCAGGTGAGTCAGGGTTGACTGTCGAAATGTTGAAGGCCTCAGGCGATATAGGGATGAGTTTAGTCACTGACCTGATAAATAGGATTATTTATGAGTGTGTTGTCCCAGATGATTGGCTGAAGAGTGTAATTGTAAATGTGTATAAAGGGAAGGGTGATGCCCTGGAAAGAGGAAATTATAGAGGTATAAAGCTTTTAGATCAGATAATGAAGGTAATGGAGAGAGTTTTAGAAGGTATGATTAGAGAAAGAGTGAATATTGATGAGATGCAGTTTAGGTTTATGCCAGGTAGGGGGACCACTGATGCCATATTCATTGTTCGACAGCTTCAGGAAAAATATATTGGTAGGAGAAGGGATCTTTATTTTGTTTTTGATTTGGAAAAGGCCTTTGACAGAGTCCCTAGAGAGGTGGTGAAGTGGGCAATGAGAAAGCTTGGCTTGGAGGAGTGGCTGGTTAGGGTGGTTATGGCCATGTATGTGGGTGCTCACACCCAGGTGAGAGTGAATGGAGATTTGAGTGATGAGTTTTCCGTGAATGTTGGTGTGCATCAGGGGTCAGTCTTGAGTCCCATGTTGTTTATCATGGTACTCGAAGCCCTCTCACGTGACTTTAGAAACAGACTCCCATGGGAGTTGTTGTATGCTGATGATTTGGTGTTGACTGCAGAGAATGAAAGGGAGGCGGAGGAAAGGTTTAGGAAGTGGAGAGATTGTATGGGGCAAAAGGGTTTAAGGGTAAATGCAGATAAAACAAAAGTGATGATATCTAGGGTTGGTGGCGGTACTGTCAAAGACGAGGGAGAGTGGCCATGTGCAGTTTGCCACAAGGGCGTGGGAAGTAATTCCATCTTGTGCGGTGTGTGTGATAAATGGGTGCATTGGAGATGTAGTGGTATCAGAGGTAGACTGCGAGATAATGCTGATTTTATGTGTACGGCGTGCCGGGGTGAGCAGGTGGAGATCGTCAGACGTGAAAGGATTGAACTTGCTGGTGAATCTCTTGAGTGTGTGGAAGAGTTTTGTTATTTGGGAGACATGTTGTGTGCTGGAGGTGGGGCTGGAGCTAGCTCTGTGGCTAGGGTGAGAAGTTGTTGGTAGAAGTTCAGGGAGCTCTTGCCTCTCCTGACATTGAGAGGGCTCTCCCTACGTGCTAAGGGGTCTTTGTATGCAGGATGTGTTAGGAGTGTAATCCTGTATGGTAGTGAGACCTGGGCAATGAAGAAGGAAGATATTCGCCAGCTCAGACGTACAGAAATGACAATGATTAGGTGGATGTGCAGTGCGTCCCTGCGTCCAAGGCCTGGAGGGGCTGGGTTTACGATGGAAGAGTTGAGAGGTAGGATGGGACGAGTGTATTGGTGTTGTGATGAGGAGAGGTAGATTGAGGTGGTTTGGACATTTGGAGAGGATGGGAGATGATAATTGGGTGAGGAAGGCGAGAAGTGTTAATATTGGGGGTTGGGTTATGAGGGGTAGACCGAGAAAGACATGGGACGAGGTCATTAAGTGTGACCTTAGGGTTAAGGGACTGAACAGGGAGGCTCCAATGGATCGTGCAGCGTGGAGAGCCGCCATTAGGTGACCAAGGCCGACACATGCAAGCATGTTGGAGCCTTTAAAAACGAAACAAAACAAAAGAAACGAAACGAAGTCAAGTATGGTGGAGCTCTCTCCAAGGCTTTCAGGGATATGGGTAGGGTGCAGTACAAGCTGCTCTAGGTCATTAAAGATAGAAAAGATGTAGGCTTGATCACCAGGTGAATCAGTGAAAGGAGAGGAGAGCCAAAGGTGGTGGTGAACAATGAAATCTCCTAAAATGGAGATTTCAGAGAAAGGGGAAATGGATAGAATGTGTTCCATCGTAGAAGTAAGATAGTCGAAGAATTTTTCATAGTCAGTAGAATTAGGGGCTAAGTAAACAGCGCAGATTTATTTAGTCAGAAAATGACAAGAAAGCCGAAGCCAGAGTGTAGAAAATTGAGAAGAATCGAGTTCAGGAACACAAGAGCAAGATAAGTCTATGTATTTATCTATTGCCAGATGCCATAATCCTGTAAGGGGTGGCCATTTGACTTTGAGTTATTTGTTTTACGAGACATTGCATATATACAGTAATCCCCTTACTATCTGGACGCCCACTTTCCGGACACCCCACTTACCGGGCATTTTGGTCCCGGGTTCAATATTCCCAAAATTGCAAAAAATTTGGAAAAAAAAATCCAACTTTTTTTTTTCCCCAGTCATTTGAAGTCGGTGCGCGTGGCACAGACCAGCTGTGTTTTGGTGCTTAGTTCCACTGCCGTCCGCGAGAGCGCCCCTGCATCCTCCCCACTTACCGTCCGTCTCTTGTTGTGAGTGCACGCTCGTCATCATAGCCGCCCACGTGCTCACTTTTGTGGTGGTGTCCTACTTGCTACAGGCTCTGCTGCTGCTCTCATGCCTTTGTTAGTGTGTGTGATGATGGCCCCGCTGCCTGAGAAGAGGAAGAGAGTGGTTTTGACTCTGGAGAAGAAGAGGGAGATATTGGACAAGGTGGATGTGGGATGGTCAACCTCATGCATCCTCCGTGAATTCAACCTGGCCTGATCTACTTTGTTTGATATCAAGAGATCCTGCGACAAACTTATGCAGTACACGGCTGACTTCTCGTTGAAGAACAAATGCAACGTGGAGAGGAAGGTGACGTTTACTCCCCGGTATGCTGAAGTCGACTGCTTCACGTTGATTTGGTATCGACAGCAACGTGCAGCTGGTGTGCTGGTGTGTGGCACGGAGCTGAAGGCTGCTGCTTAGAAGTTCGCCAGGCTTCTCGACACCCCAGACTTCAAGGCATCCGAGGGTTGGCTCTTCGTGTTCAAGTTACGACATGGCCTTACCAACAGTAAATCTCGTGGCGAAGCTTCGGATGCCAACGAGGATGGAGTAGAGGAGTTTCGGCACAAGATGAAGGGCTTGATCGACAGGGAGGGCCTCACTCTCAGTCAGGTCTACAACGCTGACGAAACTGGTTTATTCTATCGCTCTTTGCCAACGAACACACTGGCCGAGGAGACGGAGAAGCGTGTACCTGGCCACAAGCTCTCCAAGCAACGAATATCTGCTTTTTGTTGTGCCCGTGCTAACAGCATGCACCGGCTTAAGCTCGTTATTGTTGGCTGTGCAAAGCAGCCTCGGTGTCTTCGTGGGGTGACGGATGTCCTTCCTGTCGTTTGGTACCATTCTTTGAAGGAATGGTTCACTGTCCAGATCTTCAAAGACTGGTTCCATCGCCATTTCGTCAAGGAGGTCATCCATTACGAGACGGAGAAACTGGGAATCCCATACGACCAGGTAAAGATCCTCCTTCTCCTTGATAATACACCTGCCTACCTGTGCGACAAGGACTTGGTGGCTGAGAATGGCCGCATTAGGTGCGTGTTTATGCCACCTAATATGACTGCTCTCCTCCAACCAATGGACCAAGGAGTGATCGTGGCAGCGAAGAGGCTGTACCGAAGGAAGGTCCTGGACGAGGTGATGGTTGTTCTTGAGGACGAGGATGAGCGCAGGGAGGGACGGGACACGCGAGGCCAGCGGACTTCAGAAAACCTTCGTTGCTACAGCATCGTCTGCAATCTACAACTGGGCCAGTGCATGGAAAGAAGTCCCTGTCAAGACTAGAAAATGGTTAGTCTCGTCTGCTTCTGGGAACGGATGTGGAGCATGATTTCCTAGGTTTTGACTTGGATGACTTCCATGCACGTTTATGTGTGCATGGCGACGATGTTGATGTGGACGAAGTGCGTGAGTGGTTGGTTGACGACGAGGGCGATCCTGGGTATCAGACCATGTCTGATATCGAGATCACATCTTCAGTTGCAAGTGTCAGTACCCAGCTTGAAGATTCCGACAAGGATGGCGACGATGTTGTGGACTCCTCTCAGCATAACACTACTCCAGCCATCCCCAAGCTAAGCGCACTCCGGGAACACGTAGAGTTCGTTCTCGACTACCTGGAACACCCGGACTGGGACAGGGAGATGGGGCCCTTGGGACTTGTGGAGGAAGTGCGCGCTTTCAGGCAGCGCCTCATTAATCAGCAAAATCGTCGTTCCTTGTGGCAATCAACCATTGACAGCTTTTTCAGACCTGTGACCCCTGCTGTGCCCAGCCCTGGCTCCACACCATTGCCTCCTCAAGACAGGCCCTCATCCTCCGGGCCACAGCCCAGCACATCAGCCGCGGTGGAGTCGCCACTCACTTCAGAGTCGTCTGCAGTGGGTAGTCCATCACCACGTCCCGGTGACGCACCCCTATGCCACCTGCATCAGCTACTCTCAGACTCTGACAGTGAATAAACAGCAAGAGCTTGCCACTAGACCACACAGGAATTTACAGTGTTGTGCAGTGAAAAAACAGTGTGTAGTGTTAAGACATTAGAATTTGAGTGCAAAGACTTAAGTGCAGAGTGCAACACTGATTTTATTGATGTTCAATGGAACACAAATTAGACTAGAGTGTGTAGTGTTAAGAAAATGGATTTATGAGTGCAAAGACTTGAGTTCAGAGTGCAACGCTTATTTCATTAAGGTACAATAGAATGCAAGTAAGACTAGAGTGTGCAGTGTTAAGAGAATGGAATTCTGAGTGCAAATGACTAAGTTCAGTGCAAGACATCATGTACAGTGTACTGCAGGTGCCTCAGGTACTCCCTTTTACTGTCAGAGTCTGTGAGGAGGCAGGTTAATCATCGAGATGGCCAGGGACTTGTAAGTACCCAGATTTTTTTTTTTTTTTTTATGCGAGGAAGAAGGAACCAAAGGCCATGAGCCCGCAGTAACAGTTCCATCCAAGAGAAAAACATAATACAATAGAGAGCCAAATTCAAGATCCGATCATTTTGAGATGGCTGGACACACTGCGTTTGAAAGATTGGAGATCATAGGCAGCAGGAAATACAGACAGAGGGAGACAGTTCCAGAGCTGACCTGTTGCATAAATGAAAGACTGGGAGTAACGGTTAACTCTTGCATTAGAGAGTTGGACAGCAAAGGGATGAGAGTTTGCTGCCAGACGGGTGCTACGCGCCCGTCGTAGAGGTGGAGGAATGCAAGCAGACAGTTCAGAGGAGCAGTGACTACTAAAGTAGCGATAGAAAAGAGATAAAGATGCAACATTGCGGCGAAGAGACAGAGGTTGAAGGGAGTCAGTAAGAGGAGGAGAGTTAATGAGACGAAAAGCCTTTGACTCCACCCTATTGAGAAGAGCTGTATGTGGGGAGCCTCCCCACACATGAGAGTTGTACTCCACACAGGGGCGGATAAAACCCCTGTATAGAGTCAACAATTGTGCAGAGGTAAAGAAAGAGCGGAGTCGGCTTAGCACACCCAATCTCTTGGAAGCAGATTTTACAAGAGATGTGATATGATCTTTCCAAGATAAGTCCCGAGTAAATGAAACCCCAAGCATGTTCAAGGATGATGCAGGATTAAGCTGAATATTATTAAACATTAGTGGGTATACCTGTGGAAGATTTTGTCGGGTTGATAGGTGTAAGAACTGAGTCTTAGATGCATTAAAAACAACCAGATTATTTTTACCCCAGTCAGAGATACGAGCCAAGTCAGACATTAGGTGTGCCATAGCCTCATCCCTTGTTTGTTGAAGTAACTGTTGAGATGGGCGTTGCGGGAACCGAATGGAAAGGTGAAGGGTGGACTCATCAGTGTATGAGTGGATAGGGTTAGATGTACAGCTTAGAAGATCATTGATGAATAAAAGGAAGAGAGTTGGTGATAGGACAGAGCCCTGAGGAACACCACTGTTGATAGATCTAGGAGAAGAACGATGGCCGTCTACAACAGCGGCTATAGAACGATCAGAAATGAAGCTAGCGATGAAGGCACAGATAGAAGGATAGAAACCGTAGGAGGGCAGTTTGGAAATTAAAGATTTATGCCAGACTCGATCGAAAGCCTTTGAGATGTCAAGTGCAATGGCGAAGCTTTCGCCAAAGTCCCGAAAGGAGGATGACCAGGAGTCTGAAAGCTAGGTGAGAAGATCCCCAGTGGAACGTCCCTGACGGAACCCGTACTGACGATCGGAAAGAAGGTTGTGATAGGAAAGATGCCTTAAAATTTTTCTATTGAGAATTGACTCGAAAACTTTAGAAATACAGGACGTTAAAGCAATTGGACGATAGTTGGAGGGTTGGGAGTGGTCACCCTTCTTTGGGACTGGCTGAATGAGAGCAAACTTCCAGCAAGAAGGAAAGGTACAAGATTGACAGACAAAGGCGAAAGAGTTTGCCTAGGCAGAGTGTAAGCACAGAAGCACAGTTCTTGAGAACAACAGGAGGGACCTCATCAGGCCCATATGCCTTGTTAGTACTGAGGCCAGTGATGGCAGAAAATACATGAACTGAAGAAATTTTAATGTCAGCCATGAGGAAGTCAGGGGGGGGGAAGTGATGGAGGAACAGCACCGGAATCGTCTAAGGTGGATTTGGAGGAGAAATTCTGTCCGAAGAGATCTGCTTTATCAGTAGAAGAAATAGCTACAGAACCATCAGAGTAGAAAAGAGGAAGGAAGGATGATGAGGTAAAGTTGTTAGAAAGATTTTTGGCAAGGTGCCAGAAGGAGTGGGAAGAATTCGAGTTGGAGAGTTGAGAGCATTTAGTATGGATGAAATTATTTTTAGTAGAACGAAGAACAGACTTAGCACGATTCCAGGCAGAAACATAAAGATGATGTGATTCAGGGGTGGGTTGGCTCCGGTACCTTTCGTAGGCCCTCTCCTTGTTGCGGACAGCATTAGAACAAGCATGATTAAACCAAGGCTTTCTTGCGTTAGTCAGAGGATATGAGAAAGGAATGTATGCTTCCATGCCGGAGAGAATAACCTCCGTAATGCGCAAGGCTCACGCAGATGGCTCCCGGCCATGGAAGCAATAATCATTCCAGGGAAAATCAAAGACGTACTGCCTGAGGGCCTCCCAGTCCGCGGCTCCAAAATGCCACAGACGACGTTTCCCTGGAGGGTCCACAGGCCGTACTGGAGTGATAGGACAGGTTAAGGTAATAAGGTTGTGATCGGAGGAGCCCAACGGAGAGAAAAGATTAACAGAGTAAGCAGAAGGATTAGTTGTGAGGAAGAGATCAAGTATGTTGGAGCTCTCTCCAAGGCGGTCACAGGGATACGGGTAGGGTGCTGTACAAGCTGCTCTAGGTCATTAAGGATAGAAAAGATGTAGGCTTGTTCACCAGGTGGATCCGTGTAAGGAGAGGAGAGCCAAAGGTGGTGGTGAACATTGAAATCTCCTAGAATGGAGATTTCAGAGAAAGGAGAAATGGATAGAATGTGTTCCATCGTAGAAGTCAGATAGTCGAAGAATTTTTGATAGTCAGTAGAATTAGGGGATAAGTAAACAGCACAGATATATTTAGTCAGAGAATGACAGGAAAGCCGAAGCCAGAGTGTAGAGAATTCAGAAGAATCGAGTTCAGGAACACGAGAGCAAGATAAGTCGTTGCATATATATACACAACAGCCACCTTTGACTTTGAAATGAGTATAAAGTAGGAGGATACAGAAAAGGGTTTGCTGTCAGTTGCCTCAGACAGCTGAGTCTCCGTTAAAAAAAGAAGGTGAGGTTTAGAGGAGGAGAGGTGGTGCTCAACAGAGCGAAAGTTAGAGGAAAGGCCGCGAATGTTGCAGAAATGAAGAAGAAGAGAGTCAGACAGTGGTTCCAGGCATCTCGAGTCATCACCGGGAGAGAGGCGGATGGTGGGGGCATTTATGTAGTGTATTTTCCATACTTACCTCTAAAACCTCATTTCAGTCTTTTCTGTTCCTTCTTGGTGTGACTAGGGTCTTAGGTGCTATGCATGTGCATAGCTTTTCGTCTCATTAACTCTCCTCCTCTTACTGATTCCCTTCAACCTCTGTCTCTTCGCCGCACTGTTGCATCTTTATCTCTTTTCTATCGCTACTTTAATGGTCACTGCTCCTCTGAACTGTCTGCTTGCATTCCTCCACCTCTATGACGGGTGCGTAGCACCCGACTGGCAGCAAACTCTCATCCCTTTTCTGTCCAACTCGCCAAAGCAAGAGTTAACCGTTACTCCCAGTCTTTCATTTATGCAACAGGTCAACTCTGGAACTGTCTCCCTCTGTCTGTATTTCCTACTGCCTATGATCTCCAGTCTTTCAAACGCAGTGTGTCCAGGCATCTCAAAATGATCGGATCTTGAATTTGGCTCTCTATTGTATTTTGTTTTTCTCTTGGAGGGAACTGTTTTTTCAGGCTCATGGCTTTTGTTTCCTTCTTCCTCGCAAAAAAAAAAAAAAAAAAAAAAAAAAGTAGGGAGGTGTTTTTCTGGGTTAGGCTAGGTTAGGGTCTATAAGTACCAGTCCAGGAGCCAGGGACTTGTTGTAAGTACCCAGAATGTTTAATATTGTATATACTCACCTCTAAAACCTCATTTTGTGGTTCTTTTCATTTATTTCGGTCTTTTATGTCCCTTATTGGTGTGAATTGGTTCTTAAATATGTGCTATGCATGTCTAGTAGGGAGTTGTATAGGTGTTTTTCTGAGTCAGGGTAGGTTAGGGTCCATAAGTACAACTCCAGGGCCCACTTTCCGGATGGGACCACTTTCTGGACATGCCTTTGGCTCTATTACATTGGATAGTTGAGGGATCACTGTATACACAACAGCCACCTTTGGCTTTGAAATGAGTATAGAGAAAGTAGGACGATACGGAGAAGGGTTTGCCATCAGTTGCCTCAGACAACTGAGTCTCAGTTAGGAAAAGAAGGTGAGGTTTAGAGGAAGAGAGGTGGTGCTCAACAGAGTGAAAGTTAGAGGAAAGGCCACGAATGTTTCAGAAATGAAGAAGTGAGTCAGACAGTGGTTCCAGGCAGCTCGAGTCATCACCGGGAGAGGGGCGGATGGTGGGGGTATTTATGGTCCCCCCCCCCCTCCCAGGGACTACGAGGCTGTTTTGAGATGCCATGATTTGTTGTTTGAATTTTGGAAAAGGAAGTGTAGTGTATACTGTGTATGTAGTTTGGTGTTGATAAAGAAGCTTGTATTGGAAAGCATGCTGGCCTACTCTCTGTGTTACTAAAACACTGAAAAAGTTCAGCAAAGGGGGATGGTCAGGAACTAGTCCCAAGGGCTGATGAAACGGGAGCTGCAGCTCTCTCTGTCATCAGCTTTCCATCCGCCTTGGAAGTACTGCTCTGCTCGACTGGTGCTACAGTCTACTCCTGATTTTCTTCACCTTTTAATAATCTATACGGTATAACAAATTACATATGTGTTGTGGAAGTACAGTAAAACCAACCGAATGTCCAATGTTGCGCGGCCACCGGGCTAAGTCCTTCCCAGTCGCCACCACCATCGAATACAAAACACAAGCCATGCGTACATGTTTGGTGACGGTGGCCATCTGCCTCTCTACCGAACATCCAGTGTCGCCTGGTCTCACACACACACACACACACACACACACACACACACACACACACACATACAGATAGAGAGAGAGAGAGATATTCCTTCCCACAAAATGATTACAATATTGGTACAGTAATCTCTGTATAAATGCATATGGTAGTACACAGTATGTGTGCATTTATTGTACAATACACTTCCGTTTGGTATGGGTATTTGTTTCAGTACCACAGCCAGCAGCCCTGCTGGGTTAGGTTAGGTTTGGTTAGGTTAGTATATGATAACATGTAATTTTTCGTGGGAAACACATTGAGCCTGTGTTTGAGAAAATCCTATGGTTAGTTTTGAAATGACAGGGCAAGCGTCGTTCCTGGCTCAGGGTTCCCGGTGGCCACCACGCGTGTAACACAGACCACAAGCCATAAGTAAATGTACAATAAAAGCGCCCATCTGCCTCTACACCAAGTGGTGGGAGTCCCCTGGCCTCCGGGATTAGTGCAAAACCCCCCTCCATGCGCACCTGTTCGCTTCCCTACTGTATGGTCAGAGTCGCCTGGCAGGCCGCATTGGTCACAGACTGCCTGAGGCAGTGATTTATTGGTCATCCGCTGTTGCCATCACGCACTAACCCTTGCCTGGGCAAATGGTAGTGAACGTTATATGCAGATGTCAGTTTGCTGTGTTTTGCTTCCTCTGTGCATGGATGCAACCATGGGGTGCGATATGACAGCACTACACTGCTTGCCGGCCAACAAGCCCGCATCTCAGTTCCTGCCTTTGTTTCACCCGAGTGGTTGGCTTGCTAGAATGGCTGTGAATGTGGTTGCTTTTGTGGTGGTGTTACTCCCCACTATCGTCAGTTGTAGGTGAATTCAAAGTCCGGGAGTGGTTTTCTGGTAATGTATTAAGCACTGCTGTACACCTCCACCCTCACTCTCCTCAGTCCTGTTACTACCCGGTGAATGCTCAGAGGGTGTAGCCAAACACTGGATCTGCTGGCTCCAAACCTTCCCTGTCCTAGTCAAACTCCTTGTTCAACAACCAGCTGCAATGCTTTCTCCATGCATCTTTTATATCCCCACTGTTCACCACTACCCTTCCTTCATCATTCTTCACACACTGCTCACCCATGATATCCCTATTCTCCCTCTTCATCTAATTTGCCACCTTAAAAAAATCATATTCTTCCCTTCCCCATGATTTAGGTTATCAAGTAAAAGTTTCTGTGACTCAGACTTCACCCTGTAGACCTCTTTTCTACCTCTACGCTTGGCAGCCCAGTATTCCTCTTTGTTACCACCCTTCTTCCATTCCTGGAAAATCCTTCTTTTCTCCTTAACTGCAGCTTCTACACCGTCATCCCACCACCAGGTCACTTTATGTCTTGGTGGGCATCATGTCCATCCACATTCTGAATCTGTGACTCTCAAGAGGTTGGTCTCGAGGGCTCTATACTGTTCATTAACACTTCCACTCTCCTCATCTCAATATAGAAGGCATCCCTTACTCCTTGGTTTTCAACTTCCATATTTTCCTGCTAGATGCATAAGTCCTCTTTTTAATCACCTAGTCCTTAAGCACCATATCACATATTAATAACTTGTGTTGCTGCACACACTCCTCACTCCCTGTAACTTTAACATCCCTCACTAACCTCTTATCAGCTCTCCTGACCAGGAAGTAGTCTATCTGGCTGCTATTTCCCCCAGACTCGTATGTAATCAACCTACTCTCTCTTTTCCTAAAATGTGTGTTGCACACAATGATGTTCATTGCCTCCCCAAACTTGAGTATCCTTTTCCCCTCCTCATTTCTTGTGCCATATGCACATCCTCGATGTACAGTTGCCTTCACTGCTGCATTGGCCACTCAGTGTTTTCATTGTGTGGGCTGTCTGAGGTGTGAACCACCTGAGTATTGGAACGTGTATTGGAAGCAAAGTTGGGCGAGGCAGGCAGTGGATCATTTATGTACTTGGGTAGTGTGATGAGTAAGGATGAAGGTTTGGAGGGTGAAGTGCTTGAAAGGGTACAGCAGGGAAGAAAGGTTGCTGCTTCATTGAAAGCAGTGATAAGAAACAGGGAAGTGAGCATGGAAGTGAAAAAGTTACTACATGACAGTATTGTGATACCAACTCTAACGTATGGAAGTGAAGCTTGGACATTGTTGGAAGGACACAAGTCAAGAGTGAGAGCAGTGGAAATGAGTTATTAAGAGGAGCCTGTGGAGTCACATGGAGAGACAGGCTGACGAATGAGGATATAAAGGAGTGTTGTGGTGTGGATGTGGATGTGATAAGAAGTGTTATGAGGAACACACTGAGGTGGTTTGGCCATATGGAGAGGATGGAGGGTGAAAAACTGACGAAGAGAGTTTATGTGAGTGAGGTGGAGGGGGGAAGAGGGAGGGGGAGGCCGAGGATGAGATGGAGGGATGGAGTGGAGAGGTATATGAGAGAGGGGAGTGTGAGTTGGGAGCAGGGCAGTGAAATGGTGGGGGACAGGGCGACGTGGAGGCGATTTGTTTATGTCCACCCCAAACGTGATTGAGGCGTCTGGCTATAGATTGATAGATAGTATGATAGCAAAAAAAGAGAGAGACTCAGCATGGAACAATTGGAGAAAGAGAGTTAACAACAGAACAAAGGAAGAATATAAAAGAACTAGAAATGATTACACAAGAATACGTAGAGAGGAAGAAAGGAATTTTGAAAAAGGTATAACAGACAAATGTAAGGATGAACCCAAACTGTTTTATGATTTGTCAGTGGCAAACTGAAACAAAAGGAAGGAATTACCAAATTGAAAGTAGAAGGAGAGGTCTATAAAGATGCAGCAGTGCAAGCAGAAATAATGAACAAACGTTTCCAGTCAGTTTTCACTAATGAAAGTGAGTTTGTGGAACGGGAAGGAGTGACTAGAAATCTAGTGATAAAAGATATAAAAGTGGAAGTACAGGAAGTGTATAAATTACTGGAAACTCAAGATGTGAGGAAAGCCCCAGGACCGGATGGAATCTCTAATTGGGTACTGAAGGAATGCAGAGACCAACTGGCGGATAAGATTCACAGCTTGATTGTGTGTTCTCTGGAAGAGAGAAAAGTGCCTTGGGAATGGAAGAGGGCAAATGTGGTATTAATTTATAAGGGAGGAAACAGGGAAGAACCCCTGAATTATAGACCATTGTCCCTGACCAGCATGGTCACAAAATTGTGTGAGAGAACCCTGAAAGATAGATGGATAAAATATTGGGAAGAGATGAACATTTTGGCTGAAAGTTAGTTTGGAGTCAGAAGTGGAAGGTCATGTGTTTCCAACTTGCAGAGCTTTTACTCAAGAGTGATTGATGTGCTACAGGAGAGAGATGGTTGGGTAGATTGTATTAAGATTTGGAGAAGGCCCTCAACAAGGTACCCCATAAGCGACTATTGTGGAAATTGGAGCTTATAGGAGGACTGAAGGGAAACCTCCTGGAATGGATGAGAGACTTTTTGAGAGACAGACAAATGAGGACAGTAATAAAGGACAGTATGTCTGGATGGGGGAAAGTAACAAGTGGAGTCCCACAGGGTTCAGTGTTGGCACCAGTAATGTTCTTGATTTATGTATTTATGTAAGTGATATGGTAGATTGGTGGTAGGTGGTGGCGACCATCATCCACTCACTTGATGTAGTGCTGCCTACTTCTTCCTTAGCCTTTATCATTCTTTTTCTGTGCCTGCCCTCCTCTCTTCCTATATCTCCCATCTTTCCTGTCACTTCTTATTGCTCTTCTTTCCTTAACAGGTGGCTTTACATTGAGTGACAAGCCAAATGGTTTCCTGTAAGCCAAGAAACCATTTACAGCGCTGGGTGGTAACCATATAACCAACCCATACGTGCTCCCTACGTGTCAACAAGTGGGTTGGTGGAGGGTTAGTGCCCCTCCTCATAAAACCAATAACTCAAAGGCAAATGGCCATCCCTTACGGGATTGTGGCATCTGGCAATAGATAAATAGATAGATATGGTAGATGGAGTGAACATTTATGCAGGTCTTTTTGTTGATGATGCATAGATCTTAAGAAAAGTAGAAGCTGAGGAAGACTGTAAAATGCTGCAGGAGGATCTAGATAGGATACATGAGCGGAGCCGGATGTGGGAAATTAAATTTAGCGCAAAAAAATGTAAAATATTGGAAATGGGTAAAAGTACCAAGAAGCCATCACTGAATTTTTTGATGGGTAATGAACCAGTCACAAAAGTGAGAGAAGAGAAATATGTGGCAGTGCCGGTTTAGGATAGTTTGTCACATGAAAAACACATTAACAAGACAGTTAGAGAGACATGTAAACTCTTGACTAACATAAGAGTAGCATTTCATTACATGGATGAGGAGATGATGAAAAAATTGATAGTGGCCATGATCCGCCCCAGGTTGGAATATGCAGCAGTAGTGTGGTCCTCACATAAAAAGAAAGATATAAACAAGATTGAGAGAATACAAAGAACAGCAACCAAGATGGTCCCCAGTCTGGCAGATCTGTTGTACAGATAGAGGCTGGAAAAGCTCGACTTGTCTTCCTTAGAGGAAAGGAGAGAGGGGGCGATATGATTGCAGTGTTCAGGACCATGATGGGAGTAGATAAAACTGATAGAAAAGATCAGTTTGTATGGGATACGAGAGTAACAAGAGGACACTGAATGAAACTCAAGACGCCAAGCTGCTTGAAGGATATCAAGAAATATAGTTTTTCTTATAGAAGCATTGACCCATGGAATAGTCTGGACAAAGAGATCATCTAGTCTAAAAGCTTAAACAAGTTCAAAGCAAAATTTGACTTATTGAGAAAGAGAGATGTGATCCCACGAGCGTAGCTCATTTCCTGTATATCACAGTTAGGTAAATACAATTAAGTAAATACAGGTTGAGGAGGCTGGCATGAAGGCCACCAACAGTCAGAAGCAAATCACTGAGTGGCCTTACTAATTATTAATAACAGTTTCAATAATGGAAACTTAGATGAGCATGTATTATCATAAATACACATTAAGGTACGGTAAGCATTCTGTGGGTTACATAAGCACACACATCATGGATCAAGGTGCTGCACCATGCCAGGCCCAGTGATAATTCGTAAACAAAAAACAGATGATTCCATTGAATGTAAGGCGGTAGTGAAAGACTTGTAGTTCTTGTATTTCCATCCATCCATCCATCATCCAATCCTACGTTGCCCCATGAGGAGCATAGGGGCCCGGGGCTAGGCAGTTGGTCTTGACATTTAAGATGAGAGTGACCAGCCTTACTCATCCCTGAGTGGAATTACATGAGCAATCAACCCCAACCACCCCTTGGATACAAACCTTCACCGGCTCAGTCCGACTGGAGAGCAATAATTACCCACTAAACCACCAGGTGCCATATTTGGTTATATGGTTACCACCCAGCATAGTAAATGGTTTCCTGGTGTACAGGAAACCATTTGGCTTGTCACTCAGTGTAGAGTCACCCACAGGCAGAAGGAAAAGGAAAGAAAGGCAGAAGAGGGAGTGTAAAGTCACCCGTAGGCAGAAGGACAAGGAAAGAATGAAGGAAAGAAAGACAGAAGAGGATGGAAGGAAAGAAGGATGGAAGAGAGGAAAGGGCAGACACCCGAGAGCAGCACTACATCGAGTGAGTGGATGGTGAGCGTCCCCACCTACCACAACCACTTTAAGTAAATAATTTAATGCCAGATTATTATCCTAACCTAATTTATGATATTACAGTGTGTTTGGATAAGTTACCATAGGTTAGTTTCGGTTAGATTAGGCTAGGTTACGGTTAAATAAAGTTTGTTTAGACTGTGTTAGATTAGGTTAGGGTTGGCTTGGTTAAGTTGGGTTGGGTTGGTTTTGGTTGGGGTAAGTTATATTGTTAGGTTAGACAATTTAAGTTAGGTAATGAAGAGGTTAAGAGAGCAGTGGAGGAAAAGAGAAAGAAGTGGCTAGATTGGGTACAGGACAGGGGTTCAATTGAAATGAGAACTGAATATACTGAGAGCATGTAAAGAGACTAGTGAAGAGGAAAAAGGAGGAGGTAAATTATGATCTAGGAAGAAAAATGAATGCAAACAACTATGAAAATAGGAAGTTATTTTTAAAAGAGGTGCAGAAATGTGGAAGTGAAAGTGGAAAGAAATGTGAAGGTGTGAAGGATGTAGGTGGTAGACTATTAACCCATGGGGATGAAGTAAGGACCAGATGGAAAGAATATTTTGAAAGCCTGATGAATGGGAATAGAGAGAGTAGAGCCACTGTAAACATGATTGGTTTGGGGTGTGTGCAGAGAAGGAATGCAGTGCCAGGAAACGTGACCCTTGCACAAGTGAAGAGTGCTGTGAAGTGGCTGAAAAATGGGAAAGCAGCAGGGGTTGATGAGGTGTATGCAGAGATGATTGAGT
The DNA here is from genome assembly GCF_032717465.1 of Coenobita brevimanus. Classification (NCBI taxonomy): domain Eukaryota; kingdom Metazoa; phylum Arthropoda; class Malacostraca; order Decapoda; family Coenobitidae; genus Coenobita; species Coenobita brevimanus. The sequence continues at coordinate 2,515,215 of NC_137039.1, forward strand.
GTAGTGGAGAGAGTGGAATTAAGTGCTTGTTGTAGATATGTAGGAAGGCATGGATGAGTGAAACTGCCAGCAGAGTGGGAAAAGGCTGTGATTGTACCCCTGTACAAAAATAAAGGTGAGCGAAGTGAGTGCAAGAATTATCGTGGCATAAGTTTATTGAGTGTGGTAGGGTAGGTACATGGAAAAAATATTATAAACTAAGAGAGATATCGGAAGTCCTAGTGAGTGATGAACAGGGTGGCTTTAGCAGTGGCAGAGGATGTGTGGGTCAAATATTTGCAGTGAAACAGATAGTGGAGAAGGCATGTAAGGAGGAGTATAAGGTGTTTATGGCATTCATGGATCTGGAAAGCGCATACAACAAAGTAGACAGAGAAGGGTTGTGGAAGGTGTTGCACACGTACGGTGCATATGGTAAGCTGCTAGGTGCCGTCAAGAGTTTTTATGATGGTAGTGAGGCATGTGTAAGGGTTAATGGGCATCTGAGTGAATGGTTTACGATCGGTGTGGGCATGCGTCAAGGTTGTGTGATGTCCCCATTGTTGTTCAATATATATATGGATGGGGTGATGAGAGAAGTAAAAACATGAGTAATGGAGAGGGAGATGGAGTTGGTAGTGAATGGTGATGGATGGAATATCTCAAATTTGTTGTATGCTTATGATGCAGTGCTACTTGCAAATACTGGACATGAACTTGGTAGACGGGTGCAGAATTTTGCTGATGTCTGTGAGCGTCATGCCTTGAGAGTAAGTGTAGAAAAGAGTAAAGTGATGGTTATTGAGAGAGAAGGTGACTCCCAGTGCGATGTTACAGTGAATGGAGAGAGACAGGAATTGGTGAGAGAATTCAAATACTTGGGTACAGTGATAGAAAAGAGAGGAAAATATGCAAAAGAAGTGGAAAATGGAGTGATACAAGGAAAGAAAGTAGTTGGTGCAATGAAGGCCTTGATAAGAAACAAATGCTTGAGTGTTGCAGCTGCATGAGGCTTGCATGAAGGAGTGTTAGTGCCAACTTTAACATATGGATGTGAGACTATGGTTTGGCATGAACATGAAAAGTCAAGAGTGAGAACAGTGATGGGACTGCTGAGGAATGTGGAGTACAGAGAGTGGACAGGATATGAAATACAGTAATCCCGCATATTTCGCGGTAGTTACGTTCTTGTAACCCCCGCGAAAAGTCAATTCCGCGAATACTCTATTAACAATTGAAAACTTGCACTTGTGTCCACCATGCTGCCCATCACACAGTCCATGTCCATACTGATTGCGAGACAATTCGCCGTCTGACAATTCCCCGTCAAAACGTGGACGATTCCCCTTCAGAACAATTCGCACCCTGGACGATTCCCCGCCATTCTATAAATATACTAATCAATACTTTCATCAATATACTTATTATTAATTAATCAATACTTTAATAACTATATTTCAGGGGGATCCAGCAGTCTATGTTCAGTAGCGTAGGTTCTGGATATTATTTATTAGTTGCACCTTTAGTCAATAATTAACTTGTTTCTTCCTCGCTGTAGTCGCCTTTGAATTATATTCTAGCGTCACCCATAGCTATCTTCATTAATGAAGGCGAATTGTTTTGTGTTTGTTGTGACTGCGAATTGTCCCGAAACCTCCATACTCATCCCGAAATACCTTCTTACAAGATTGAAAGCACATACTCCATTATGAAGGAAAAACGTAAACACCGTACTGTAATACACAATTATCTACACATTTATTAACAAAACAGTACAAAATAAAAAGATGCATTAACTGGTGATAGCAAACACTCGCACGGTCGTTTCTTAGCTTGTCCAGTAACACAATATTCTCTGCTAAGGTCATAACTTGATCGTTTTGTCACTCTGGAGTTCTTACTAATTGTATTATTAGCCTTTGGTGAGGCTGGCTTACGTCCTGGGGCCATGTGGAAAGCAAGTGGGAGGCAAGAGGCTCATATCATAGTGTGGTTACAACCACAACAGCCACTTAAGGCAGTCAGGCGTGGACTGAAGAATGCGGGACAGAGAGCAGTGTTGCCATATCCAAACAACGAAATTATGCTAGGGCAATGAAAAAATTATGCTAGATTGAGCATATTTGTTCCAAGTAAAAAATGAATTATGCTAACTTGAAGCTAAATGATAAAATTCTATACATATTCGTGCAACATATTAATTATGTATTGTTTACTATGAAAATATTAAAATGAACCTACATACAGTAAGAGGATAAATATCGGTATCTACCCATACTGCTTTTTCCCACGAAACTTACGTTTTTCTGATGGATTTTGATGTGATTCGTTCGATTTTGAGCATCATTTCCGTCGGAAATAACCAGATTTTGAGATATGACCCCCCTCCCATCTCCCTGAAATAATGAGGGATCTTTGGGGAATCGGGGGTTATAGGGAGGGGGGAAAACACAGAAAATGGTCATTTCCGACTGAAATGAAGCTGAAAATCGAATGAATCATACCAAAATCCATCGGAAAAACCTAGGTTTCATGGGTAAAGTACAAAGCTCAAACTTATCCTAACCTAACCGAACCAAACCGAACCTAACCTAACCTAACCTAATCCAACCTAACCTAACCTAACCTAATCCAACCCAACCAAGCCCAAACTGAAAGTAACCAATTATTCAAACATCTTCTTACCTTATTCGTCTCTCTCTCTCTCTCTCTCTCTCTGATTTGTAGCTTTTATAAAATTATTCTAAAAATATTCCATTCCATTCTAAATTATGCTAGAATGATTCTAAAACTTCTAATATGCTAAAAAATATTCCAGACTCGAAAATTTGATCAAAATTATGCTAAAAGAATAAAATTATGCTAGATATGGTAACACTGGCAGAGGGGCCACGGGAAAGGGACAGAGGGTGGCGTGAGTTTACCGCGCTACAATTGGAAGCTGCGGGAATTTTTTTTTTTTTTTTTTTCTGTATATTCAAGGATATTTTAGTTGAACTTTTTAATGCTAAGAAAATCCGCGAGAGGGCAAAACCGTAGACAAAAAATCCGCAAAAAATGCGGGATTACTGTAATGTGATTCGTGAAAGATACGGAATGACGAAGTCTGTGGACACCAGAATTGAATAGAGTGTACTGAGATGGTATGGTCATGTGGAGAGAATGGATAACAATAGAGTGGTGAAAAAGGTATATCTGAGCGAATTTGAAGGAGGGAGGGGGCGAGGTAGGCCAAGGAGAAGGTGGAGGGATATGGTGGATGAGTGTGTGTGGAAGAGAGGTTTGGAAGTCAGTGAGGCTAGGGGACTGACAAGAGATCGAGCTGGCTGGATGAATAGTGTGAGAAGTGCATGATCAGGGATTTGAACACCCCTTTTTAACGTGACAGCTTCTAGATTGACTCTACTGGATACGTTTATTTGAAGCTACACAATGTGGTGAATGTTTTTGGCATACCAGATAGAGGCAGGATTCTGGGGACTTGAGTGGTGAGTGAATGGAATTGTGGCCCATTGGATTGGGCAAATTTGGGCTGTCTGGACATTCCTTCTCCTCACCCTGCCCCAGGATGGATGATGATGAATGATGAAACGTGTGTTTGAATAGGTACAGTAAGGTTTGGCTTGTAATAATAAGTATTGAACCAGGCTCATATTGTCCTGTGTTCAGTTATTGTGGATATGTAATGACAAATTTATTCAGCTTATGGAAAAATTTACTGAACTGGAGGGGTTATATACGAGGTGCTATCCATAATTTTCCGGACTAATGCCATATAAATTTGAAAACTCACCATAGCTCCTATTGGCCACCATCACCTGTGAAGTAGTTCCCTTGTGCATTGATACAGCGGTCCCAGCGCTTCCTCCATTGCTGGAATACTCCCTGGAAGTCCTTTTCAACGAGAGTGTCAAGCACCGCCTGCTATGCCTTCTGGATGTCCTCAATGGTATCAAAACAATGCCCTCTCAGCTTAATCTTCATTTTGGGGAACAGAAAGAAAATCACAGAGGGCCTGGACAAGAAGGTTTCATCTTGTGAGGCGAGTCCAAGAAGCTTAGTGCAGACATCAGCGTGTTGCTGCATGTGGTCAGCCGTCAGGAGCCTGAGGACAAATTTGGCTGTGATGCAGCACTGGCTCAATTCTTCAGTGAGAATACTCTGACATGTCACAAAACCCATTCCCACCTCCTCACCAATATCGTCAATGCACCAACGTCAATCCTCACGGATGAGCTGCTGAATTTTTGCATCACGCTGAGGAGTTGTGCTGGTTGAGGGCCTCCCTGTGTGGTTGGTATCGTTAACTGATGTTCAACCTGCCTTGAACCGTGCCTGCCACTGAAACACATGTGTCTGACCAAGTGATTGCTCACCAAACACTTGTTGAATCGTATTTTTTTTTTTTTTTTTTTTTTTTTTTTTTTGGGTCATTTTTTTCCTGAGATTTGCAGAAAATTTGAGGGAAAGTCACTTCCTTTTTTATATCTATTAGAAAATCATCTGACGATACATGCACTAGAGCAAACAAATGAACATCACAAATCCCCGCGTCTGCCTAGCTCCTCACTGCGTGGCACACTGACTCGCAATGCATGTTAGTACTGCCACCCAGAGGCGCATCACACTACTACAACCCGTTTAGGCATCATGATCTCTGTCCTGAAAATTTTGGATAGCACTTAGTATGACTTTGAATCCAGTGCAGTTGCCATTTTTAATATCCTATAATTCTAAAGGGATTTGGCAGTGACAGAACATATAATGTCAGTCCTATGATTCTGGAGGGTTTTGGTGGTGACAGGACATAGAATAAGTAAGTGCAACAGCACTAGGCTGGTATTGGAAGCATCCAGTCTACATTAGGAAACAAATGTGAGAGCAGTCAGTAGCTACCTATTGTTTAGTAATGCAGAGGTGGCACTAGGTGGAGTAACTTGGCACCCATATTCACCACATAGGACTTGCCAGATCTGTGAGACAGTCAGTGGTTGTTTTTTGTTGCTGATCAACCCCAGACTGTCTTGCCAAACAGACCCATCAGCTACAGGCAAACAACACTACAGGGTTGTCCTATGCAATGACCTGATGTTGCTTTGTGGCACCAAGCAAGGTGCAGGGAATAATGTGGTTTGGTTTGTGGATGAATGCCACATTTGTATCTTTCCACCCAGTTAATAGGTGCACCATAGCAGGCTCCACTTCACCCTTTAGTTTGTTTATATTGTTATCAACCAGAGTTGTAATGGTTTCCTGGGTTTTGGGAAACTATTAGGCATGTCACTGAGCATTAGGGTAGATCAGTTTCACACAGCTTCAAAATAATTGATATTGGAGAAGTTAAGACAGTTAGCAATTACTGCGATGGTGATGTATAAAAATTATAAGCATTCTGGTAATAACTGGTTATTGAGGAAATAATTTCAACTGTGGTGTTTTCACTGTATATGTTTTTGTATGCATCTGTGCCTGTTTTTGTGTTATGTATGTGTTTTGTAGCCTATAAATGTGTGACTTTATTGTGTGACTTATGGCTACTGGATACATTATAAATTGGTTATAATATATTTAACCCCTTCTCAGAGTGATTGTAAACCCCATATTTAAGACAGATTCCTTGAAAAGGGAATACTGCTTTGATGGACAGTCATGGTATTGTCGTTGTATTCAGTAATAAAAAAAAAACCTGAAGAAAGAGAAAAGATCGCATATTCACATTCCAAGTGCTTCATATCCCTGCCTGTAAGAACCCTTTGAAGCAATGAAGGCCATCACTGGTGACTGAAAACTAAAGTCAGGATGTGTTTGTGTCTCACTTCATGGCCGTAAATTGTGTGAGAAGCCTCAGACATCAACTTCACGACCCTCTCAACACTCTGAGAGTGTGAAGGTAGGTCAGGTAACTCCAGCTTCATGCCGCTCAACAGTGCCTCCTGCAGCTCATGGTCACAGGAATCCTCCATGAGGACAGGCTCACAAACGCCACTCTGGGAGAGATCAATCAACTGTGACCAGTGCATGGCATCAATGTTGATGGCTGGGATCTTATTCAGTCTCATCTTGGTTAGTTTCTATCTATCTCTATCTATCTATCTATTGCCAGACCCCTCAATCCCGTTTGGGGTGGCCACAAACAAATCGCCTCCAAGTTGCCCTGTCCCCCGCCATTTCACTGCCCTGCTCCCAACTCACACCCCCCTCTCTCATATACCTCTCCACCCCATCCCTCCATCTCATCCTCGGCCTCCCCCTCCCTCTTCCCCCCTCCACCTCACTCACATACACTCTCTTCGTCAGTCTTTCACCCTCCATCCTCTCCACATGGCCAAACCACCTCAGTGTGTTCCTCATAACACTTCCTATCACATCCACACCCACACCACAATGCTCCTTTATATCCTCATTCGTCAACCTGTCTCTCCACGTGACTCCACAGGCTCCTCTTAAATAACTCATTTCCACTGCTCTCACTCTTGACTTGTGTGTCCTTCCAACAATGTCCAAGCTTCACTTCCGTACGTTAGAGTTGGTATCGCAATACTGTCATGTAGTAACTTTTTCACTTCCATGCTCACTTTCCTGTTTCTTATCACTGCTTTCAAAGAACCAGCAATCTTTCTTCCCTGCTGTACCCTTTCAAGCACTTCACACTCCAAACCTCCATCCTTACTCATCACACTACCCAAGTACTTAAACGTACTCACATTTTCCAATTCCTCACCATCCAACCTCGCTGTACATTCACTAACTTCACCTCTCTCAAAGACCATCACTTTACTCTTCCCTACATTCACCTTTAGATTCCGTTTCTTACACACTCTCTCAAACTCATCCACCAAGCCTTCCAGCTCCCCTTCGTCTTTACTCGACAACACAGTATCATCTGCAAACAACAGTACAGGGAGTTTCCAAACACTATCCTCTCTCACCAGGGCCACTCCAACATCCACTACCCTACCTTGTACCTCTTTTATTACCCCATCCATGTACAGATTGAACAACCATGGAGACATGACACATCCCTGTTTCAAACCAACTTTCAAAGAGAAAAATTCACTTAGTTTCTCACTTCTGAAAAATTCAGACAATATTGTTGGTTATATGTTAAACTGAAAAAAAAATCTATGTAATTATAATTAGTTTCTACATTTCTCAGCGTAAATGTCCAGCCACTTACCTGATGGAGAGGATTTTTTGAGAGACAGCTTCTCTCAGTCCTGCTTCATCTGATTTCATCATGGTGTAGAGCACATTCTCTGGCAGCAGAGCGAATGCATTATGCCTCAGGTTCCTAAGAGCTACATTTTGGAATTCTTCAGACTGCTTCTTGATCTGCTGTATTATGTTGAAGATGTACTGTTGCTGATCGTGGAACTTGTCGTCCCGTTTGATCTCAAACCAGCTGACTGTATAAACTTCAACAATGAATCTTATGATTTTGTGTAGGTTATTGTAGAGCTCCAGGGGATAAGTTCATCTCATCCAAACACACATCAGCCAACAATAATTGCCAGTGTCAGCCATTGAGCATTGTTGAGCAGTCTCATCTTCCAGGCAGCATATCTCTGGCAGACTTCATCTTTCGAAATTCCAACTGCATACTCCAGAAGAAGCCTCTGATCACAACTCAGGTCATGTGCCAATTCATCAGCGATGGCTGTGTCTTCCAGGGTACTACTGATTTTGGTGAACTTCACCTGTGGCATATCTTGACAATCCTTTTTGCACAGTTTTCCCAGCGAACCACTGAATGCTGTAGGACTTTTGGTAGCATCGTTAGTGTACTTGAAAACAGCTCATATGGGAAGCTTGTTCTGGTGGAGTGAGCAGCCGATGGTGCGCAGTCTCCGTTTAAGTTTATTCTCCAGAAACATCATGAGACCTTTACAGCCATTGTTCATACTGGTGTTGTCTATTAAGATGGCCTTCACTGTATTGACATTGTTAAACTTTTCCAAGACACTGGTCATCTCTCCAGCAAGAACACTTCCACTGGCTCCAGTGATAGGGACTACTCTATCAGTGAGGTATGTTTTGCTCTCAGTCTCCGGTTCTTTCGTGAACATCAAGTGGTGCTCTTGTCCTTACACCTTCTTGAGTTTGGTTCCTCCGTTTTCATCAGTAATATTTCTATACAAGTGTCTCTATTGACCTTTCCATCGACCCTGATGCAGATGAGTTTTCCAACATCCTCACCGTGCTTTTCATTGGTTCTTACTTTTATTCTGGCCTTTTCTTGGTCCACCTTTGATTTATCAACCATCTTCTGCTTCACATCCAAACCAGGCTTTAGAAGGCTCATAGCAAGCAAGTCTAGGAGAAAAGCATTAGCCAAGGATGCTCCAAGACCAGAAAAAACATCCCCTATGATAAGTTCTGCAGCGACTCTGGGAGTTTCAAGGACTTGTAGCGTTCTGCTGGATGTTCCATTGGCACAAAAACTTCATCTTTGGTTTGTTCATGATCAGATGACTGAAAATTAAAAGAAACCTAAATTAATGAGTGGCGCCGAACATTGAAAATAATATGATATACAGTGGAGTCTCTCTTATCCGAAAATCATGGGACTTCTAAAGTTTCGTATTATCGATTTTTTTGGATAAAAGATACTGTAATAATGTGTAAGATACAATGGAACAGTATTGTACTCATGCATCACCCATTTCTGGCGATGTCTAGCCCACCACCACCACGATAGCACCCAAAAAGCCACTCAGACATCACCAAAACACTTAACCCTCTTGCACACGATAAGTTTCAGTAAGTTTTCTGGCTCACGATTTTACACTACGAAGCCGCCCGGCCGCGGCAAATTTGAACGAATGAAACACATTCTTGCCTTATTTTCGCCACCCAAAAATCCATGTATTCCCATGAAACCTTTCTCAAGGTAGGCATCGATGTTTGTTCTATCTGATAAATAGGACCAAAACACAGGAAAACACCAGCAAAAAAAGTTATTAGCCCTGGAAGCATGGTCGAGTAAACTGTTTTCACTTCCCAACATTGCCGTTTGAATGTTTTCCATCATACAGGAAAATGATCTAATAAGTTTTTATAGAGAATTTCATCAGCTTTCTAACGAAACAAATCCGGTTGAGATATGATGTATACTTTTCGAGAAAATGGCCAAAAACTGAAAGCCATTTTCGGAAAAAATTCACTGACCTCTGATAGCTAAATTTTCCCAGACACCTTATGTTTTTTATTACATAGTAATATGTCCAAATTCACCAGCTTTTCCCATCTCAAATATGAACCCCATACGCCTCATAGTTCTCGAGTAAATCGAAAGAAAGTACTAGGCACTCCGTCCGTGATTGACTTTTGTGATGCACGCACGGCATACACAATGTTCCCGCCTACGTAACAACGAATTCTTATCATAAATATTACATAGTTATGTATTGTACATACGTAGAATTTACTGCTCTTTATCATGGTTCAAACGTGAAATCGATACGTCCAATAGTTTTTGAGTAATTGGCCGACAAAGTGAGAGTATTACTACGAGCGTTAATCAATGGTAACAGCCGCGAAGAGACACTCATTTCCACCGCCTTTTCTCGCACAAAACGTAACATAATGCTTATATTTTGGTATTGATCATACGTAGAATTTAGTGGTATAGATCATGGTTGTTACAGAAAACGATAAGTCTAATAGTTTTCGAGTAATTGGCCGACAAAGTGAGGTTATTACTCCAAGCGAATGTCACTGATAACAAACGCGAGGGAAAAAAACATTTCCCTCGCCTTTTATCCCCCAAAACGCTACCAAAGGCTTACATTTTGGTATTGATCATACGTAGAATTTTGTGGTATTGATGATGGTTGTAACAGAAAATCGATGTCTAATAGTTTTCGAGTAACTGGCCGACAAAATGATGTTATTACTCCGAGCGCTTGTCACACAACAACCGCTAGGAACAAAAACATTTCTCTCGCCTTTTACCCCCCAAAACGCTACCAAAGGCTTACATTCTGGTATTGATCTTACATAGAATTTAGTGGTATTGATGATGGTTGTAACAGGAAATCGATGTCTAATAGTTTTCGAGTAATTGGCCGACAAAGTGAGGTTACTCTTCCGATCGCTACCAACTTTTACACACATTGTTTTTTCCTTGCACACCTGCCAGAAGACTATGCTACCAACTTTTTTTCCCCATATCTGTACAGACTGTTACATCTTCCATGGATGTTTTCCTATTGTTATAACCTACTACACATAAACATAACTCTTCTATAGTTACTACTGTGGAGATTTACTTTCATATGTGTAATCTGTAGGAGAAAATGGTTATTTGTCTGAAAGTTGGAGAGGTAATGGTAATAGATTATTATATATATCAACAAAATTTGCAGAACTCACTTCCTCCAGGGGTGTTGATCCAGTTAGACCAGGGATTTGAAGATGAGGAGTTATGTAGTGTGTGTGTGAGTCAGCTTCTTCCTGAGAGTATGAGGCAACGCTATTTTTAGCACACACCACACTCGTTCACGGAAACTCGCAGCTTGTTTGACGTATATTTCATACAATTCCATACGCATTTACACTATCAGAATCACAATAATTCCAGCCCTAAAACACCGGTAATTCTCCCCTCCCGACTTCAGGTTTGCCCCTTCACAACACTCTGTTTCATGCCGTACGTAACGCTTGCTGGCTCCATAATATCACCAAGCCATCCACAGTATCTTTCACACAATGTATATTTATGCCTTGGCTTCATTTATATACGTATTTCCACTCACGCCATACGGCCTACGGGGGGGCGGAGTGGCGAAACCCCGCTACACTGACCATGCGTCTGGCTCCAAGGCCCAACAATTGCTGACAGCCAGAATTGCTTTTCAATACATATATGTATGTTCCATCGACAATATCACGTCACTATATGTTCACATACAGTGCTCGTCAGAAGTATTCAGCGTTGTCCGCCGGGCGCGCAATACTTATGGCCCAAAAAGAATCACCCATTTTTGGGGGTAAGAATTGAGCCATAAGTTTGAGCTCCGAGCATGACGTCACGGTAGCCTGAGGCCTTCTGACGCGCTGGTTGGTTCCCGCCTCAGTCGCCCACGGGCTGCCTGAGAGAGAGGAACTCCGCCGAGTGTCCCTCTCAAATTGCGCCATTTTTTACCGAGTGTCCCGCAGTGTTTTGGCCTTCAAAACTTTGTTATGGCACCTACCCGTGAACTATCGAGTGAAATCATATCCCAGATCATTGCTCTAAAGGAGGCAGGCCACCACACAAAGGAAATTAGTGAATTGGTTGGTGTGGCACGATCGACAGTGCGTCGTTGGTGTGCGCGGTTTTGGGAGGAAAACAGTGGCGAAGTTCCCACAAAGAAACCGAGGTCTGGTAGGCCTAGGAAAACTTCCCCAAGGTCTGTTAATGTTTTAAAACGTGCAGTGGAGTTTAATCCTTGTGTGAGTGCAAGGAAAATTAAGGAGAGCAACCCGGAAGTGTTTGGTGAGGTGTCAGTGAGAACAGTGTCTCGTAGGGTGCATGAGCTTGGTTACACAAGTCACAGGCCTGTGAAAAAGCCTCTTCTCTCTAGCAGCCAGAGAATTCGTAGGCTTGCCTTTGCTAATAAATATCTAAATTGAGGTGAGGAGCAATGGTTGTCAGTGTTGTGGTCTGATGAGGCAACATTTAGTGTTACCTGTAACAGAGGAGCATGCAAAGGTAGTGACCCACTTGACCCACGGTATGTAGAAAGCACAGTTAAACATCCTGATTCACTCATGGTATGGGGTTGTTTCTCAGGGAAGGGTTTGGGGAAGCTTGTTGTACTTCCCAAGAACCTCAGAGTGAATCAGGATGTTTACCTGGAGCTTCTGTGTGATCATTTACCAGACTCCTTCGAGCTAACAGGTGCACGAGTGTTTCAGCAGGACAGTGCACCTGCTCACAAGGCCAAATCGGTCACCAATTGACTTCGTGACTGCGAGGTATCATTCATGACAGACTGGCCAGGAAATAGCCCAGACCTCAACCCGATTGAAAACCTTTGGTACCTCGTAAAGAAGAGTCTCCAAGGGAAGGACGTGAGCTCTCTGCCTAAGCTGGAAGCCGCCATTCGTGACTCCTGGGACAAAATACCCCTCCAGCACCTCAGGAGCCTCGTCCTTTCATTTCCAAGATGTCTCAGGTCCGTGAAGAAACGTAAAGGCTACCCTACGAAGCACTAAAGGTAAATAAAATGCATTATTTATATGTTTTTTTCAATGTTGAAAGGTTTGTTTCTCAGGAGGGACGCAGGGCGCCCCATACTTCTGACGAGCACTGTACAATGTATTATCTCACTGAGTCAATAGGGCTTTTACCTCGGGCGAGAGGGGGAGAATTATGGACGATTTAAAGGGAACCACGAGCTGTCAAACACCACCACCTGACTGCTCGACAAACACTGAGGTTGGAGGGAGTGGGCTGAGGTAGATAAGGCAAAGCAGCGTTGCCAATGACTTACCTCGAGAGAGCTTTGGCAGCACTATGACGCATCCAAAAATCACGCAAATCGGCCTGTAAGTTTTTTTCTGACGATTATTTTGGTGCTTAAACCACGCGATTCGAGTGACTGTGCCATTTCGCAATGGAGGCGACGTCACTCGAATCAAGTGACCGTGTCTGAGAGGGTTACACTATAGTAACTGCGTATGTAAGTGCACTTTTGTAACTGTAATAGAAACTGTCAGCTTAAACCTTCACTCAAATAAACTTAAACCTTCCCCATAACAATTACGCTATTTCCTGTAAGTAATTTGAACAAATAAAGTCTTAAACCTAATTGTTTTTTCATATTTTCTGTTTCCTTATTCAGTTATTTCCTCATCATCCACATCATTTCCCACATCATCCAAATCTTCCAAGGTGGATGGGGACTGGCGCAACCAACACTCGCACTAGTGACTAGCGGAGCAACCGTAAACTAACGCTAATGGTGCGAAACAAGCCCGCCGTGTATGAATTTTCAGATAGATTTCAGATTTTTGTGGTTAATCGAAATGAAAACGTTTTAGTAAAACTTAGGTTAAAGGCATATTATGGTTAAAGGAATTTCGGATAAAAGAGACTCCACTGTATTATCTATTGCCAGATGCCTTAATCCCGTACGGGGTAGCCACAAACAAATTGCCTCCATGGCACACTGTTAAATACCGTTTCACTGCCCTGCTCCCAGCTCACACATCCCTCTCTCATATTCCTCTCCACTCCATCCCTCCTTGGCCTCCCTCTCCTTGGCCTCCCCCTCCCTCTCCCTCATCCACCTCACTCACATACACTCTTCTCATCAGTCTCTCACTCACCATCCTCTCCACATGGCCAACCACCTTAGTGTATTTCTCTTAATGCTTCCTATTACATCAACAGCCACACCACAATGCTCCTTCATATCCTCATTTGTCAGTCTGTCTCTCCATGTGACTCCACATGTTCCTCTCAAGTAACTCATTTCCACTGCTCTCACTCTTGACTTCTGTCCCACCAACAAAGTCCAAGCTTCATTTCCATACGTTAGAGTTGGTATCACAGTACTGTCACAGTAACTTTTTCACATCCATGCTCACTTCTCTGTTTCTTATCACTGCATTCAAGGAACCAGCAACCTTTCATCCTTGTTGTACCTTTTCAAACACTTCACCCTCTAAACTTCCATCCTTACCAATCACACTACCCAAGCACTTAAACACACACACATTTTCCGTTTCCTCATCACTCGTCATTGTACGTTCACTGACTTCACTTCTCTTGAAGACCATAACTGTATTCTTCCCTATGTTCACCTTTAGATTCCATTTCTTACACACTTTCCTAAACTCATCCATGAAGCCTTGTAGCTCCCCCTCGTCTTCACTTAACAACACAGTATCATCTGCAAAGAACAGTATAGGGAGTTTCCAAACACTGCTCTCTCCAAACACTGCCGCTCCAACATCCACTGCCCTACCTTGTATCTCTTTTATAACCCCATCCATATACAGATTGAACAACCATGGAGACATGATACATCCCTGTTTCAATTCAGCCTTCAGATAGAAGAATTCACTCATTTCTTTATCCACACCCACTGCAGCCTTAGCACTCTCATACATACTCTCCACGGAATTCAACAAATTCCCATCTACTCCATATATTCTTAACCCTTTCATATGCGGTGATGCATTTTGCGTCATTATGGTCTTTCCTCGTAAATGCACAGTGACACAATTAGCGTCATAAAAGTACAAAAAATTCTTCCAAAACTAAGTTTTGGGGTGATTTGTGTCATTTTTGGACGCGTCATAGCTTGCCCGGCTCTTGTCAAAAGTAATGAGTTGGCAACTGTTGGTCCCAAGATGCGCGGCAGTGCAGACAGGTTGATTAGTACCACACTGGCTGTCAGGGGAGAAGGTAGTGCATGGTCGTGTCCCTTTAACCCTTAAACCGCGGGTTTGTTTTGCTTTGACTTGTGGCTCCCGCAGGCATATTCGCGCTCCGACACACTCTCTAAAAATATTTGCCAAAAATCAATTATTAGTCCTAGAATATTAAAATCACATATACTTATGGCACATACCTTCAGCTTTCTCCTTGGGTGTTTGTTGAGCCTTCATCGAGTACCGTAGGACTTGTGGAAACCTCTGAAGTTGGGTAATGAAGTCTCCACTTTACACTTCCCGACAACTCGTAATATGATTACCACAGCCTGATATTATCACTAGAAACACTATTCTATGATTCTCAAATAGTTTGGAATCCATACTTCAAAAAAAACCCACTGTGAAAGCAATGAAAATTATGAGGGCGTATGACCATCCCACTTCTGATCGTTCGCCGCTAGTGTTGTCTGTTATTCATGAAAACACTCACAGTGTATATTTCTGTTACTATATAACACATATATATCTACAGTCTTTATCCATTAGTTTCCTTCAATAATAGTAGTTTATTGTCACTGTAGGGATTCAATTTCTTTCAGTAAAATACGTAGCATTCACTTTCTCATCCTGTATACTAGCATTGAGAGTGAATGTCACTTTCACCTTCACTGTCTTAACTCATAGTATTCATACATGCTAGAGTGAAACTTTCACTTTCATTACTCCCAGTATATATACTCGTATTCTTATAATACTACTCATTTACATTTCTATTCACGTTCTCTATTTTATTTACATTATTTACATTTCTATTTTATTTACACTGTGTTATGCACTGTCACTTGAAGTAACTTATAAAACTATATTCCACTGTTCACTTATATTTACATTCATTGCTTTCAGTTGCTGTTTACACATTATTTACACATTATTTACAATTCCACTTGCACTGTTTTACTCAATAAAAAGATTGTAGTCACTCTCTATCAATTGTCAGCCCTTTACCTCTTTCCACACGAGGTTTAGTAGGGGGTAAAGGTCACAGGGCCCTTTGCATGGGGCTAGAAAGCGGCAGAAGTTAGCAGGAGCTAATCAGACATACTCCCACCTTCAAAGACGACAGTGAACTGATAGTAGTGGCCTCCTGCTGCCTGGCTAGGGTGAGTGCAGTACTACCAACTTCAGCCCTGTGAGACCTGCTAATATATAGCAATGAAATGATTGGCAGGAAACCAATACAATACATAATAAATTAGTTAGTTCCAGGTGAATGTAAATATCACTTAGGCTTCTCCCTTCCCTCCTTATATGTATATTTATTACGAAAATAGATTATATGGCATATTTCAAGGGGAAATGAACAGCGAAAATTAGCGAACGAGTGCACGTGAGGTGTTGTCAGGTGATAATTAGCCAATTCCAGGTGTATGGCACTATCAATTACCTTATTTCTTTTTTGTATAAATTATTTGGTATAAGAATAGGGCATAGGGCTTATTTCAATGGATGAAATCAGTGGAAAATTCCAGGGAAGATTTACTTAGCGTAGAATACAGTGTGGTGGCTTGCAATAATTAGGTAGTTCCAGGTGAATGTAAATATCACTTAGGCTTCTCCCTTCCTTTCTTATATATATTTTTATTACGAAAATAGATTATATGGCATATATCAAGGGAAATAAACAGCAAAAATTAGCTGACGAGTGCATGTGAGGTGTTGTCAGGTGATAATTAGCCAATTCTAGGTGTATGGCACTCTCACTTACCTTATTTCTCTCTTGTATATATTATTTGGTATAAGAATAGGGCATAGGGCTTATTTCAGTGGATGAAATCAGTGAAAAATTCCAGGGAAGATTTACTTAGCACGGCCAGGCAGGCGAGAGGATAGGGTAATGGAGGGGAGGTAGGGAGGGGAGTCAAGAACGGGGAGAAATGGCTAAATTGTCAACAATGGATGGGAGTAAAGATGAGATTAGGAGTGCTGACTAGTGTTGGACATTAGCAGTACTGATAGATGATACAAGCCACCACTTGAAAGCCCGGGCAAATTCAAAATAACACAGGATCACAAAAGTGTCGCCCCGCGGTATGATCCCTTGCTCCCAAACGTCACGAAAGTGATGCCCCGCGGTTAAGGGGTTAAACCTCCTCCATTACCCCCGTCCCAGGTGCATGTCATATTTCACTATACCAATAGTGCTTGTCTGTACTTTTTTGGGCACTATTGTGATTAGCTTTGGTGTTTGCAATAGGAAATTAGATGTTTGTGAAGTATTCCTGGCCATTATCAACCGTTGGCCCAACGAAGATTGTGCTACCTGTTTTTCGCCATGGCCCCACAACTACACTGCCCCTGCCCTGCACCAGATGTGAGTATTCAGTCATTGAAATAGTGACAGTGAATCAAGTGAATACAGTGTGCAATAGCTAGTGAGCAAGGAAATGGTGAAACATGCAGCAGCTTTAGGGGGAGACAAGAAACCGCCTTACGACACGGCGTTGTCATGAACGGAATAATTGACAAGGTGTTGATGAAATCATTTTTTTATGCTGATGTAGGTGGGATAGTGTTATAGTGCAATAAATAGGAGTACAGTGCAATGAGTGTACGAGATAAAATATTGGCTAGGGCAAGAGTCAAGTATGCCTTACAGCCACGGCATGCTGTTGTCATGAGGGGATGAAATGGAGGAGGCTTAGGGATATTTCATTTTATACTGTTATGTTTATTCCGTATGCTTGTGTGAAATAAAGCATGAATGTTATAGTGATATGTTTTCTGTATGCTTGTGTGGAACAATGTAAACACTGCACCACGTGCTTGTCAGAAAATATTGTGGTGCGATACCTGAGGTGTTGCACATGTGACCTACAGAGCACTTTCATGTACTTTTAGTGGTGGAATATACTGTGTATCTCATAAATTGATAGATTTGGTTATGTGTAATGTGAAAAGAAAATTTAAGAATGAACCCCATGCTCGTAAGAAAACATCATCTACCACCTGAGTTTAGCGCAAAGGTAGCAAAATCCAGCGTGACATACAGAGGATGTGCATGTACTTCACTGGTGAAGTGTTTCTCATAGAGTGATAGATTTGGTTATGTCCCATGTGAAATAAAAATAGTAACAATGCAGTGTGTTATCATTACAAAAATAGCGTCTGCAACACCTGACTTGGCGCACAGGTAGGGGCCACCTATGTGACCAACGGAATATGTGCATGCACTATAGTGGTGAAATGTACTATGTATCTCATAAAGTGATAGATTTGGTTATGTGTAATGTGAAAAGAAAATGAAAGAGTGAACCACGTGCTCGTAAGAAAAACATTGTCCCGTACACCTGAGTTAGCGCAAAGGTAGCAAAATGGAACTTGACTTACAGAACATGTGCATGTACTTTAGTGGTGAAATATTCTGTATTTCTCATAAAGTGATAGATTTGGTTATGTCTCATGTGAACAAAACATGTAAACAGTGCAGAGTGTTCTCGTAAGGAAAATATCATCTCCTACACCTGAGTTAGCGTGAAAGTAGTGAAATGCAATGTGACCTACGGAACACATGCACGTACTTTAGTGGTGAAATATACGGTATTTCTTATAAAGTGATAGATTTGGTTATGTCTCATGTGAACAAAACATGTAAACAGTGCGGTGTGGGCTCGTTAAAAAAACATCGTCTACTACCCCTGACTTAGCCCAAAGGTAGCACTAATTGTCTTGCACACGAGAATTTGTCACGAGCACGCGGTGCGCTTATTATGTGTTGGTTACGCTAGACATAACCAAATCAATCATTTTATGAGAAATACAGTATATTTCACCACTAAAGTACATTTATGTGCTCTGTATGTCACGTTGGATTTCGCTACTTTTGTGCTAACTCAGGTGTAAGAGACGATATTTTTCTTAGGAGAACACACTGCATTGTTTACGTGTTTTTTCACATGAAACATAACCAAATCTATCACTTTATGAGAAATACAGTATATTTCACCACTAAAGTACATACACGTGTTCCGTAGGTCACGTTGCATTTTGCTACCTTTGTGCTAACTTAGGTGTAGATGATATTTTCCTTACGAGAACATGCTGCACTGTTTACGTATTTTTTCATGTGAGAGATAACCAAATCTATCACTTTATGAGAAATAAAGCATAGTTCACCACTAAAGTATATGCATGTGTTCTGTAGGTCACTTAGGTGGCCCCTACTTGTGCACTAAGTCAGGTGTAGCAGACATTGTTTTTCAAGGACATATATGTATATCATGAATCCTTGTGTTGTGCTAGTGTTGAGCAAAGTGAATACAATATTTTGATTGCTTTATTTCAGCTCACAACCTAGCTCAGCAATTTCATTCTCCAGTTGGCTTGCAATGATAAGTCTTTTGCAAAGATGAAACAGGGGTTGACACCAGACAAGTGGAGAAGACTCCTTGATGAGATCGAGTCGGAGAGTGACAGCGAGAGCAAACATTCTGGGGTGGAGATTGACATCACGCCTTCCGGCCAGCAAGTGGAGCTGCCCCGCCGCCTTCCACCATAGGAGACAACACCACCATTGGTGGCCGGCCTCACCTCAAGGCTCTTCCCACCTCTAGGACCTGCCGGTCCCACCACTGTCCTCGTCTTCTTTCCATCTCCAGGCCCCTCTGACCCCTTGGCCAAGCCAGTGTCACTGGAATCTGGGCCATTGTATGTGACCATGGCCCCTCCACCGGCGTCTGCTGTGCAGGATGCTACGGTGACATCCTCGCCACCAGGCCGAGGAGAATGGTGTCCCCATTAGAGATGTACCGATGTATCGGTATCGGTGGTATCGGCGCATTTTTAAAGTATTGGTATCGGAATTGGTATCAGCCGATTTTCTGCCGATACTACCGATACTTAAAAGGAATTTAGTGTGTAACATATCACTCACAGGAAGTTATTTTGTTAAATAGGATTTGGATGTTTTATAGGTATGAAAAATAAATTATTGGTACCATAATATCCAATTATTTAGTATCATTATTTTGAGTACACAGTGCATAGTAATACAGTACATTCTTTGGTAATGAGCCACATCTGCCACCATGGACATCAATGAGACAGGTTAGTAGCCTCATATCAGCAGCTCAGGGCCCTGCCACAGCCCTCAGACCTCAGGCACCACCCTCCCTCACTGGTATCAGTATCAGTATCGGTAGTAGTAGTGGTATTGGTCCAATTTTGTGTTATCGGCATCGGTATTGGTCGAAATTTTGGTATCAGTACATCTCTAGTCCCCAGAGCCCTCTGTCTTGTCCTTGTCCTCATCTGAGCCGTCTCCTCCTAGACGAGGGCACCATGGTCCGTTGCCTGGTCACGGGGGACGTCCAAGGGGTTGGAGGGCAGGCCAAAGGGTGTTGGCAGGCTGACCCGCTGCCTCTGCCGCCACTGCCGGTGAAGAGGGTCCCGGGTGGAGCAGTGGCCTGTTCACACCAAACCAAGGAATGTTCACTGGCTCCCCAGGGATCAAGGTGGATATCCCAACAACTCCGTTGCAGTTTTTCCAGCTCTTCTTCATTCGCGAGTTGTCATATCTCACCATGGAAACCAACCGGTATCCCACATTCCTTGGGACTCAGCTGGATGCCTGGTTCACCTGTAATGAAGAGGAGATGGCCAAGTTCCTGGGGCTGTACCTGTTCATGGGAGTCGTGCACATGCCCACCATCAGGCACTACTGAAGGAGTTCTGAGCAGCACGACTACCCAAGGTTCAGGCGGACGATGAGTGGAAGGCGCTTCAACGCCATCCTGAAGCACTTCCACACCTTCAACTCGTTTGCCATACCCTGGGACAACCAAGATCAGCTCATCCACATTCACACAGTCATGGGGTACCTCTACCTTTTTCAGCAGTTCCAGTCAATGTACCAACCCAAGGAGCAGCTCAGCCTCGATGATGGCTCTCTGGGATGGAAGGGCAGGTTGCCCTTCTGTGTCTACAACCCCCAGAAGCCCACCAAGTATGCCATTAAACTCTGCATGGTGGCTGAGTCATACTCGGGCTACATCTGGAACCTTGAGGTCTACACATGGGTGCAGCAGACCCTCGAGAACACCGTGTGGGGCCTGGTGGAACCGTTGAAGGATCAGGGCTGTAAGTTGTTCATAGACAACTATTACAATTCTGTAGCCCTGTGCAAATGACTCTTCACAGCAGGCATTTACATGTATGGGACCCTGCAGCTGCCTAGAGGAGCACCACACCAGCTGCAGGCCATCGCTAGGGCCTGCCTGAGGGGGGTATGGCATACAGGCACAAAGACAATGTGCTCGTCTTGCTGTGGATGGACTAGTGCATTGTCAACATGATGTCCACCTTCCACAGCGCCGACACCATTCCAAAGAGGGTTTGAGGGAAGGTGCGGAGTAATGACAGGCGGACAACCTATGTGGAGAAGCTTGTCAACAAGCCCGTTGTAGCGGAGGACTACAACAGGTACGTGGGTGGTGTGGATCATTTCGATCAGATGGTTCAGTACTACCCCATCCAACGGCGAACCATCAAGTGGACGAAGAAGACCACCTTCTACTTCGTCCACATGGCACTCTTCAACGCATTTGCCTTGTACAAAAAGTACAGACATGGGACAGTAACTCTCCTTGAATTTGTGGAGCAGATCATCAACGATCTTCTGCATTTCCATGAAGAGGACTGGCCTGCGTTTGGAGATGTAATCCACCATGCCCCAGGCCTACCTACCCAAAGGCCAGCACCAGCAACACCTGGCACCCAGCAGGCACAGGCACCAGTGCCAGGATGGGCCCAGCAATCACCAGCACCGCCTGCAAGAGGACCACCACAGGTCCCATCACCACCCCCAGCACCACCTGCAGCAGGCCCATCATGGGTGCTGTCACTGCCACCAGCACCACCTGCAGCAGGCCCATCATGGGTGCTGTCACTGCCACCAGCACCACCTGCAGCAGGCCCATCACGGGTGCTGTCACTGCCACCAGCACCACCTGCAGCAAGCCCATCATGGGTGCCATCACCGCCACCAGCACTGCCTGCAGGAGGCCTATCATGGATGTCAGCACCGCCACCACCTAAAGTTGCTGGTCCGTCAGGAGAACCTGTGCCTGGGCCTGCAGCTGTCCTTCCCGCACAACAAGACCACGGAGCACGAGGGCATCCAATCAAGCGTCGCTGGGTGATAGACGACGACATCAGGTTAGACCGCACTCAGGGCCACCACCGGGCGAGGATCCCCAACGAGAAGATGCTCAGGTGTACCTTGTGCTTCAGGTTGGGGATGAGGAAGGACACAAGGAACATGTGTCCTGTATGTGATGTGCCGCTTTGCATGGGTGATTGTTTTCGGCGGTACCATGCCAAGCAATACCTTCACTAGTGGAGCACACGAACACACCCGGGAGGGTAAAAGCTGACGATCACGACCATCAAGTGATCCTGACCGACCCAGTGAATTACACACACACACTAGGCACCGAGGAGAACAGACGCACGTCGCCACCGCTCCATACCTGGCCAACTTGGCCAGTGGCATTACCTAAATTAGTATCTTCATATGAGTCAAGCTCTGTACCAGGTTAGACTAAATGGTATTCTAATAAAAAAAAAGAAGAAGTTTTAAGTTGGACTTGTTCAAACAGAAAAGAAAACAAAGCAGAGCAAGAATGCGCACAATCAGCTGATCGTTTGTTTAGTCTACAACTGCCCCAGGAAAGGTAAGTACTGTATGTGCTTGTAGTACTGCAAAATGACGACATACTTTAGTAAAGCATATTTGGAAAAGAAGAGGGATAAAGGTAGAAAGCAGGATGATGATTTCTACCAAGAATTGGTTGAAATGGAGACTCACAATAAACTGGTGGAACGAGTACACAGACTAGAGATGGCTTTTCAGAATGAGATTGATGAAATTAAGAAACAGATGCACTTGCAAAAGGAAGAAATAGAAAAATTAGGAAAAGAAGTCAACAAGAAAGACACAACCATAGATGAGCTCACAGTAGAAGTGGGTACACTTAGGAGGAAAATTAGTGAAATGGCAAGTACAGTAGTCAACCATGAGAGTATTATGGAAGAGTTCAAAAATGATACAGAGACAATTAGGCAAGTAAGCAGTCTGATAGACCAGAGCAGTGATATTGAGGAGATAACACAGGTGAATGAAGCTGTGCAAAGCTACAAAAATGATGTGGAAACCACGTATGCTGAAATGGTGAAAGTAAAGAAAGAAAAACAAGGGTGGAAGAAAAAAGCATTAAAAAGGAAGTGAAAAGAATAATCCAAAACCATCCTAAGTTAGTCAGAGATTCAGTAGATATCAACAAATCTATAGTAATCACTGGTGTAGAAGAGGAAGAAGTAAAAAACAAGATCTCAAGAGACAAAAAGGAGATGGCAAATGTAATGGGCATATTGAAAGAAGTATCAGAGGAAATCTGTAGTAAAGACATAGAGGAACATAAAAGGTTAGGGAAATATGAGAGAAGCAAATCAAGACCCCTAAAGGTAACCTTCAAGAGTGTAAACACCGTGGAGGAGATACTAAAAAATGCAAGGAATCTTATGGAAAAAGAGGAATTCAAAAATGTATGGATAAAAAGATGCCTAACACAAGAGGAACTGGAATTACTGAAAGAGAAGAGGGAGGAAGCAAACAAAAAATGATGGAAGATCAGAGGAGGAGAAGAATACATTTTTTTACAAAGTAATTGGATTGCAGGTATGAAAGTGGTACATAAACATGAGGGAATAAAAAGGAGGAAGGTAGTAGAACCAAATTATGACAAGTATATAAACAAGATGATTAAGTTGATGTACTCAAATGTAGATGGAATGGTATCGAAATTATTAGAGTTGAAGGATTATTTCAGAAAAAATGAACCACATATAATATGCCTAACTGAAACAAAATTAACACCAAGGATATCAAATGACATCCCAAACTCAGAGGAATATAGTATGTGGAGAAGAGATAGGAACTTAAAAAAAGGAGGAAGAATTATAATATTAACTAAGAAAAATCTAAAAGTCAAAGAAATAGAACTAGATATACCGTCATAAGTAGAACTGATTGCAGTAGAGATCAATACATCTGAAGGGAAAGTAATTGTAGCCAGTTTGTACATGCCACCCAGATCAAACACATGGGAAAGAGATGAATATGAGGACCTGGCAGAGAGTACAATTCAGAGTTTAAGAGCATTACTACATAAAATGGAAGAGAAATTGGAAAGAATTATACTAACTGGAGATTTTAATACAAATATAAATTGGAATACTGTAGATATAATAAGCCAAGAAAGCTGTTAGGACCAAAAGCTCCTGGATCTCGTGCAAGAGTTTTTCCTAATGCAACATGTAAGGGAAAGCACCAGAAAAAGAGAACTCGATGTACCCTCAGTGCTAGATCTCATATTTACCAGGCAAGAAAACGATATTGACATTTTAATATATCACCCTCCGTTAGGCAAAAGCGACCATGCAGTACTAAATTGCAGCTTCAGGATTGCATATGACATAGGTAACAGCAATGAAAGTTACAAAAAGAGCCTAAACTATAAAAAGGGAAAGTATCATGACCTAAAGAATACTTCTTAGAAATTGCTTGGGAAAAGAAGCTTAGAGGACAAGATTTAAATGCTACATATGAAAAATTCTGTGAACTTTATGAAATAGGAGTCCAGAAATACATCCCACAGCACAAAGAAGAAGAAAATAAAATAAAGAAATGGTTCAACACAGAATGTAAAAAATCAAAAGAAAAAAGATATATGTTGTGGAATAGATACAGAAGACACAATAGTGAAAGGGCATATAATAATTACAAACAGGCAAGAATTATACAAGAATAAGGAGGGAAGCCCAAAAACAGTTTGAGGAGGATATCATAAATAAAAGTAGTGATCAACCGAAGCTATTTTACAGCTACATCAGAAGCAAAACCAAAGTAAAAGATAAAATACAATCCATTACAGACGATGGAATCACCTATACACAAGAGAAGGATATTTGTGAAGCACTAAACAAGAATTTCCAATCAGTTTTTACAGAGGAAAAAATTTTTGAGAGGGATTATGTGGAACATGCATGCCCACACATACTACCAGATATGCAAACATCAAAAAAAGAAATACAGGAGGAGCTAAGTAAATTAGACAAAGGAAAAGCAACTGGTCCTGATGAAATTTCATGTTGGGTGCTGCGTGAATGTGCAAAGGAGTTAAGTAAACCATTATTTTCAATTTTCAAGAAATCCTTGAGTCAAGGTAAACTATCTGATAGTTGGAAAAGAGCAAACATTGTACCCTTATTCAAGAAAGGGAATAGACAAAATCCACTTAACTACCGACCAGTATCACTAACCAGTGTTGTAAGCAAGGTATTAGAAAAGCTTACGAGAAAAGCTTGGGTAAATCACCTAGAAGAACACAATATGATAACAGAAAGACAGTTTGGTTTCAGAAAAGGAAAATCATGTGTTACTAATTTGTTGAGCTACTATGACAGAGTAACACACATTACAGGAAACAGAAGGATGGGTGGATAGTATCTATTTAGATTTCAAGAAAGCATTTGACACAGTACCACACCAAAGACTTTTATGGAAACTGTACCATCAAGTAGGAATTCGAGGCAAACTGTATTGTTGGATGCAAGACTTTCTCATGAAAAGAGAAATGAGAACAGTACTAAGGGGAAATTACTCATCATTGAAAGAAGTGATTAGTGGAGTGCCACAGGGCTCAGTGCTGGCACCAATCATGTTTTTAGTGTATATAAATGATATAGACAGTAACACTGGAAATGAAAGCTATCTAAATATGTTTGCAGATGATGCAAAAATACAAAGGAGAATTACTAACACAGACTCTTGTAAAGAGCTACAAGAAGAATTAAATAAACTTAATGAATGGAGTAATATATGGCAAATGGAATTCATTGTGGACAAGTGTCATGTAATCAAGTTTGGTAAAAGTGAAAAAAGACCTGATTAGGATTATACGTTAGGAAATAAAACCCTACACACATCAGAAAGAGAGAAGGACCTAGGTGTGATTATCAATAACAGACTATCTCCGGCTCACCACATCAGTGAGAAGGTACGGAACATGTATACGCTGCTTGCAAATATGAGAATAGCGTTCACATACATAAATGAAGACATGCTAAGAAAGATAATAACATCATTCATCAGACCAACCCTGGAGTATGCATCAGTAGTCTGGAGTCCTCATCTCAAAAAACACATAGACAAGATTGAAAAAGTTCAAAGGGCCGCTACAAGATGGGTACCAACCTTAAGGGATCTAAGCCACGAAGAAAGACTAAATAAACTGAATCTACCAACACTACAGGAGAGAAGGAAAAGAGGTGACATGATTATGCTAAAAATGCATATCAGTGAAGGAGAAAATAGTCATAAATGATTACTTAACTTATGGGGAAGCATCAGCAAGAGGACACTACAAAAAACTGCATAAGAAGAGAGGTGATAAAGACGTAAGGAAATTTTGTTTCCCAAATAGAGCAATTGATCAGTGGAATGCACTACCGAATGAAATAGTGTGTGCCAAAACAATTCACAAAAATAAGGATATGTACGATAAATATGGTTTAAGACTCAGGACAGTACGAGCTTGACTCATTCCTGTAAAGATACAATTAGGTAAGAACACACACACACACACGCATGCACGCACACATGCACGGACGCACACACACACACACACACACACACACACACACACACACACACACACACACAGTACAAAACTTCTCACCTCCAAACCCACCTGGTCCTGCAGGAAGAACGTCGCCACTGGAGAAGGAAGTGATTTTTTCTGTTTTAATTTATCTGTTTACCTGTCTTTATGTCAGTATATTTACACATTTATATATATTGTTCTTTACATCAACACAAATGACAGGGAAATAAGCACAGCTTCAGTTTCAGTTGCAAGCAACAGATGTAGTTTTCATGTGTGGTTTCTGAGAGGACTATAAAGAAAACCAGATGTTATTTTATAATAGTATTTAGAATAAAACTGCAAAAAAAAACATACCTAGCAAGCATAAACATGTTGTGTGCTATGGGAAAATAACGTAAGTGACCACAGCTGACGGCGGTTCAGCGTCCGGGTGGGTACACCGTAGTTTTTTTTTTTTTTCTCGAAAACTATGAGGCATAGGAGAACAGTTCTGGTCTTAAATGAAAGCCCATAATATTCTGCATACGATGTAAAAAAAAAAAAAACTAACATTGCCAAGAAAAGTTTTTTGCTAGAGGTCCATGAATAAAAAATCTGGTGTCAGTCAGAAGGTTTCACTTTTTCGCTTATTACTCAAAAACCATACCTCGTATCAAAATTCCAACGATCCCATTCGAAAGCTAAGAAAATTCTCTTTCTAATGATGGTATAACATGTAGAGATAGATTTGTGAACATTGGAGTTACGATGTTGGGAAGTGAGATGAATGTTCTTGAATGTTTATTCACACCGCTGTAACATTCGTATAGTGTTTGTGTGTGTTATTTTTTCCTTATCATGTAGAACAAACATTGACGAATAGCAATATGTGGGTTTTGTGGCAAAATAAATATGTTTGGGTGGTGAAAATAAGCCACGAATACACTTTTTTGGAGCACGTGGCAGGCGTCGGGGGGTGGGGAGAAAGGCGATGTGTTGTGGAATGTTAAACTTATTAAAACTTATCGTGAGCAAAAGCGTTAATACTTTCCATAATCCTTTTTTATCCACCCTGTCATATGCTTTCTCCAAATGCATGAAGGCAGCATACAACTTCTTTCCCTTTTTGAGAAACTTTTCCACTAAAAATCTAAGAATGAATATCTGATCTACACATCCTCTTCCCTTCTTAAAACCTCCCTGTTCTTCTCCAACTCATTTCTCTGTTATTTCCCTAACTGTGTCAATAAGTATCCTGCCATACACTTTTCCTATTACACTAAGAAGACAAATGCCCCTATGATTACCACATACTTCTTTTTCCCCTTTTCCTTTCTGCAGGGGAATAATTATACCTGACTTCCAATCTCTGGGACTCTACTTTCCTCTCAGGCCAATGTGCACATCTTCCACATCCATTCTACTACTGTCTCTCCCCCCATGCTTCAGCAATGCACCACATACTCCATCAGTTCCTGGGGCTTTCCCCATTTTGACTTTCTTCATTGGTTCCACAACTTCCATTCTACTGATTTCTTCCTCTCTTCTCACATCCTTCTATCTCCTAGCCATTCCCTAGCCACTTACACTTGCATTACTTTCATTCTCTATGTTCAACAGTTCTTTAAACTGTTCTCTCCATCTGCTCACTTTTTCTCCCTTCTCTACTACAGGAGTAGACTGTAGCACCAGTCAAGCAGGGCAGTATACCCAAGGTGGATGGAAAGCTGATGACAGGGATAGCTGGAGCTCCCATTTCATCAGCCCTCGGGATTAGGTCCCAACCATCCCCCTTGCTGAACTTTTTCAGTGTCTCAGTAACACAGAGAGTAGGCCAGCATGCTCTCCAATACAAGTTTATCAACACCAAACTACATGCACAGTACACACCACACTTCCTTCTCCAAAATGTAAAAAAAAAATAATCATGGCAGCAAAACACATGGCCCCGGAGTCCCCGGGGGGGGGGGGACCCTAAATGCCCCCACCTTCCGCCTCTCTCCCGGTGATGACTCAAGATGCCTGGAACCACTGTCTGACTCTCTTCTTCATTTCTGCAACATTCTTGGCCTTTCCTCTAACTTTCGCTCTCTTGAACACCACATCTCCTCTAGACCTCACCTTCTTTTTCTAACTGAGACTCAGCTGTCTGAGGCAACTGACAGCACGCTCTTTTCTGTATCCTCCTGCTTTCAATATACTCATTTGAAAGTCAAAGGTGGCTGTTGTGTTTATATATGCAACAACTTATCTTGCTCTTGTGTTCCTGAACTCAAGTCTTCTGCATTTTCTACACTCTGGTTTTGGTTTTCCTGTCATTCTCTGACTAAATATATCTACGCTGTTTACTTAGCTCCTAATTCTACTGACTATCACAAATTCTTTGACTATCTTACTTCTACGATGGAACGCATTCTATCCATTTCTCCTTTCTCTGAAATCTCCATTCTAGGAGATTTCAATGTTCACCACCACCACTGGCTCTCCTCTGCTTTCACTGATCCACCTGGTGAACAAGCCTACACCTTTTCTATCCTTAATGACCTAGAGCTGCTTGTACAGCACCCTATCCGTATCCCTGACTGCCTTGGAGAGAGCTCCAACATACTTGACCTCTTCCTTACAACTAATCCTTCTGCTTACACTGTTAATCTTTTCTCTCCTCTGGGCTCCTTCGATCACAACCTTATCACCTTAACCTGTCCTATCGCTCCGGTACAGCCTGCGGACCCTAAAATGAAACGTCGTCTGTGGCACTTTGGAGCTGCGGATTGGGAGGCCCTCAGGCAATATTTCTTTAATTTTCCCTGGAATGATTATTGCTTCCATGGCCGGGAGACATCTGGGTGTGCCTTGCGCATTACGGAGGCTATTCTCTCAGGCATGGAAGCATACATTCCTTTCTCATATCCTTTGACTAATGCAAGAAAGCCTTGGTTTAATCATGCTTGTTCTAATGCTGTCCACAAGAAGGAGAGGGCCTATAAAAGTTACCAGAGCCAACCCACCC
Organism: Coenobita brevimanus; assembly: GCF_032717465.1. Taxonomy (NCBI): domain Eukaryota; kingdom Metazoa; phylum Arthropoda; class Malacostraca; order Decapoda; family Coenobitidae; genus Coenobita; species Coenobita brevimanus. Next base: position 2,544,276 of record NC_137039.1, read on the forward strand.
CTGAATCACATCTTCTATACGTTTCTGCCCGGATTCTTGCTAAGTCTGTTCTTCATCCGTACTAAATGCTCTCCACTCTCTAACTCGAATTCTTCCCGCTCCTACTGACACCTTGCCAAAAACCCTTCTAACATCTCTACCTCATCATCCTTCCCTCCTCTTTTCTACTCTGATGGCTCTGTAGCTATTTCTTCTACTGATAAAGCAGATCTCTTCGCTCAGACTTTCTCCTCCAATTCCACCTTAGACGATTCCGGTACTGTTCCTCCATCACATCCCCTTTTTAACTTCCTCATGGCTGACATTACAATTTCTTCAGCTGATGTATTTTCTGCCATCACAGGCCTCAATACTAATAAGGCATATGGGCCTGATGGAGTCCCTCCTGTTGTTCTCAAGAACTGTGCTTCTGTGCTTACACTCTGCCTAGGCAAACTCTTTTGCCTTTGTCTACCAACTTGTACCTTTCCTTCTTGCTGGAAGTTTGCTCTCATCAACCAGTCCCAAAGAAGGGTGGCCATTCCCAACCCTCTTAAGTGTCGTCCAATTGCTTTAACATCCTGTATCTCAAAAGTTATCGAGTCAGTTCTTAACAGAAAAATTTTAAACCATCTTTCCTATCACAACCTTCTTTCTGATCATCAGTATGGGTTCTGTCAGGGACGCTCCACTGGCGATCTTCTCATCTATGTTTCAGACTCCTGGTCATCCTCTTTTTGGGACTTTGGCAAAAGCTTTGCCATTGCACTTGACATCTCAAAGGCTTTCGATCGAGTCTGGCATAAATCTTTAATTTCCAAACTGCCCTCATACGGTTTCTATCCTTCTATCTGTGCCTTCATCTCTAGCTTTCTTTCTGGTCATTCTATAGCCGCTGTTGTAGACGGCCATCGTTCTCCAAGATCTATTAACAGTGGTGTTCCTCAGGGCTCTGTCCTATCACCAACTCTCTTCCATTTATTCATCAATGACCTTCTAAGCTGTACATCTAACCCTATCAACTCATATGCTGATGACTCCACCCTTCACCTTTCCATTCGGTTCCCGCAACGTCCATCTCAGCAGTTACTTCAACAAACAAGGGATGAGGCAATGGCACACATAATGTCTGACTTGGCTCGTATCTCTGACTGGGGTAAAAATAATCTGGTTGTTTTTAATGCATCAAGGACTCAGTTTTTACACCTATCAACTCGACAGAATCTTCCACAGGTATACCCACTAATGTTTAATAATATTCAGCTTAATCCTGCATCATCCTCGAACATACTCTGGGTTTCATTTACTCGGGACGTATCTTGGAAAGATCATATTACATCTCTTGTAAAATCTGCTTCCAAGAGATTAGTTGTGCAAACCCGACTCCTTTCCTTCTTTACCCCTTCACAATTGTTGACTCTATACACGGGTTTCATCCGCCCCTGTGTGGAGTACAACTCTCGTGTGGGGAGTCTCCCTACATACAGCTTTTCTCAATAGGGTGGAGTCAAAGGCTTTTCATCTCATTAACTCTCCTCCTCTTACTGACTCCCTTCAACCTCTGTCTCTTCGCTGCAGTGTTGCATCTTTATCTCTTTTCTGTCACTACTTCAGTGGTCACTACTCCTCTGAACCGTCTGCATGCATTCCTCCACCTCTATGACAGGCGCGTAGCACCCGTCTAGCAGCAAACTCTCATCCCTTTTCTGTCCAGCTCCCTAAAGCAAGAGTTAACCGTTACTCCCAGTCCATCATTTATGCAACAGGTCAACTCTGGAACTGTCTCCCTCTGTCTGTATTTCCTGCTTCCTATGATCAGTCTTTCAAATGCAGTGTGTCACTCCAGACATCTCGAAATGAAAAGACCAGATCTTGAATTTGGCTCTCTCTTGTATTTTGTTTTTCTCTTGGAAGGAACAATTTTGCGGGCTTGCGGCCTTTTGTTCCTTCTTGCTCACAAAAAAAAAAAAAAAAAATACTATTTATATCTTTCACTCCCCAGCTAACTTCATTGGCACACTGTCTAACTTTCTTTACCTCTTTCCAGAACATTTTCTTACATTCCCTCCAATTTACACTCAAATTCCTCCCAAATTCCTCATCCACTCTCTTCTTACCCTCTCTTACTAATCTTTTCACCTCTCTTGTCCTCTCTGCATGTAACTTTTTCTTGCGTCTCTCAGCTTCTTCCACGCCAATGTTTCTCATCCACTCACTCTATGCTTTCTTCTTTTGTGCCACAGCCTCCCTCACCTCTTCATTCCACCATGCTGTTCCCTGCACCCCCTTTTGTCTTCTCTTCAACCCACACACAACCTCCCATGCAGCACAGATTTCTTCTGTGACTATCTGTCACGGGGTTTTTATAATATCTGGGTAATTTTGGAATAAATGGTTAAATATTATTTAATTTGATAATAATATTCAATAATATTGAAGAGCAAAGACAATGATTGTCTTGCTACATCAAGCAACGATTACTTTACGCTGACTTGCTAAGATTCTCAAGAACGAGAATTTATAAACTTTCTCAACAGTACACAGCAGAGACTAATTACTCACAATTGCTGAATTACTGTACTGTTAGCCTCTGGAGAAAGTTACATCACCCCTGACAATAAATAACTAATACTAACATCAGGTTCTTGCCGATGCTTAACTCCCAGGTGGCACAACGGATATTAAGTTAATACAACAAGACTGGTCTAAGTACCAGTTATGAAAGCAAACGTTTATGCAAGCTAGGAGCTATATGGAAAATAAGCTTAATTATGGAGAAATGAAACAAGACTTTACTTTACATTGAAGCTCAAGAAATAGAACTGTTAAATTTATTGATTACAAAAATAAATTTAACATTACATTTCAAATCAAATTAAACGAGACGCACTCGCTCACTCACTCACGCAATAGCTAAATACTTACGCCTAGGAAAAACACCTTAACTAAACTCTTAAAACTAGGAAATACACAAAGGAAATACTATAGTCGATGAATGCTGCGTATCACCCAAGCTGAACTAGGATGGAAGTACTGAAGAACTGTGGAGTTTGGGTACTAGCTGACCTCACACTGCTAACACAGGACCTCTCTCCGTCGCAGCAACAACTGGACTGACCAAGTCGTGGGAACAAAGCGGAGCACTCGGCCGCATTTTTTTAACGGTCGAATGAGCAGGGGCGAACAATAAAAAACAATAGTATCGCTCAGTACAGCACTTAGTGACGTGCACTAATCGGTCACCTCTGAAAACGGTGACGAATGTTTTGAAAAGTATACTCCGAATTGGAGGGAGAAACGGTTAGCTGAGCGATACACAGTGAGTTTTCCACTAATAGTTCGTGGCTTCTCACAAAAGGAAAATGTCGCGAACTGATTCGTGACATTACGCCCTTAGAAAGTTAAATTTTTTCCTTATGGGAAAAAATTTGTGGATATATATATATATGTGTACACATCCTAAGTCATTCGCACAAGATTCACACTGTGGTGTGTGTGCTATCCTGCTACAGGAGAAAGTCGCAGTCGCCAGTGAGCGAAAAAACCTCGTATTTACGTTAATAGAAACAAGCTTGAGGGAAAAACTCCGTGACGACTGTGAAAATCCTGTACTCAGGTCAAACTGAGCGAAAGTTCGCTACATTTACATTAACAACTAATTGTTATGTAGTGTAGTGTATGTAATACACGGTGTAGGTGTGACAGTTGTAGTGTAACTGTACCTACGTGTAAAATGACACAGTAATACAAATTTATAGTAAAATAATGATGACGAGGCAGAAGAGAAGGGGCGGCAGCATGCAACAGGAACGGCCAGCTGATCTGCACGGCAATGCTGCACCCACCAGCTACACCTGCGAAAGGAATTAAGGTGGAGCATCAAAACTGTTATTTCTGTCTCTCTCTCTCTCTCTCTCTGCCTAGCAATCAGTACTTGTCATTATTAACCAGGAAACGTAATTCTTGAATTCACAAATTGCTTAGAACCCTTATAGCTTACTGGTTAACGCTTATTAACTAGGAAATGTGCCAATTCTTGAATTACTCAAATCTCTTAGAACGGGCAGTTTACTAGTTAACCTAACATTATTAACCAGGAAACGTGCCAGTTCTTGAATTCACAAATTGCTTAGAACGGGCAGTTTACTGGTTAACCTAACTCTACACTTACGAGTAATACAGGAAGCTGAAAATCGCTACGCAATCTCGGGCAGGTCACGTTTTAACACCCACCGTGGGTGTGAACACTCATGTGGGTAATGTGCATTCTCCGGGAATCCTCAGAGAGGCCCACAGCTCGAGACATTCCACAAGGTAATTCATACACAGCCTCGGACTGTCTCTGCAAGGTTCTCAAACTTCCCCCTTAACTTATGGTATACATGTATGTACAAGCCCTGGATATACTGTGTCCTGTAGGGCCAACGAGTGAGACGTCTGGTCTACACTTTTAACTGGGAACCAGGCTGGTCCTTGGATTACTCAAATCGCTTAGGATGCCTATCTTATGGGACCCAGCATACAACAGTTGCTAGTTAGTATGCAGTTAGTAGGTGAGACATCAGGTCTACACCCACATTACCACTATCCTGTCTCTCATCTGACTCAGAGATTACAGGTGTGGTTAGAAACGGCACAGAAAGGGCATGTCCCTGATTAGTGGTGATACTTTGGCACACACTGCAAGAACGGACAAAACTATCTATGTCCCGTCCCATTCCTGGCCAGAAAAAGTCAGCTCGGATACGGCCCTGGGTCTTCCTTTTGCCCAGGTGACCTCCTGAGGCTGAACAATGACCCCATTGTAACACTGCTAGGCGGTACTTGGCGGGAACGACAAACTGCAGTCGAACCTCACCCTCGGGTGTTCGTGACTCACGGTAGAGCCGTCCTTGTTTACGAAGGAACTTGGCTCGACCTCCCCGTGAATACTTAATCACTCGACCCTTTTGTTTGTTCCGCACGGTAGCAAGTGTCGGGTCAGAATGTTGTTCTTGCACAACAAGTTGGCTACACATCAGATCTTGCGGCGATTCAACGATCACTGGGGTGACACAGTCTGGAGCCTCAGTCATGGCTCGTGTTACCGCAGCAGCCGAAGTCTGAGTAGCGTCGTCGGAGCAACTATCCTTGACTCCTTGAATATTGCCTAATATAAAGTCAAATAGAGGCTCTGGCATGACAACTGCAAGTGTCGTACCAGTATAAAATGGAGATGCCACCTGGATACATGCCTCAGGGAACAATCTCACTGATCCATCAATAAGCTTTGCATGGATCTGTCGACCTGTATACTGCTCAGGCCGAACTAAACTCTGCTTAACAGAGCAGCCTGAGGAACCATTGTCTCTCAGGACCTTCACAGGAATGCCTCCCACAAACCCTGGCTGAACAAGGAAGGTACTGTCACCTGTGAGAGGGCCTGTGGAGGAAGCAGCTAGCCACTCATGAGGCTGCTGAATTGATGTGGCAAACATTGTGCCTTGTGAGTTATATTGGGAAGATGGAACATTGGCCATCTGTGGAGGGGGATTCACTGTCACTGTGGGACTAGTGAACTGTGGGGAAGTACCCACACTGGTAGGGACGTGACCACCGTACTGCTGCTGAGGAATGAAGGCTGCATTCGCTTCCTGCCTCTTTTGAGCTGGTGGTGAAAAAGTTTGTCCCAAAGGTCGATTGCGTGGCTGATACTGCTGCTGGTTAGGGTACTTGTTGTACCTCTTCCACTCAGGTTTCTGAGTGTTTTGCCCCTGGTCCTTCCACTGCGGTTTTGGACCTTGGCCATTATTCTGAGAATGGCCTTGTTGCTGGGGTTCAGTCTGAGACGGCTTCCCAGACTTGGCAGTATCTTTTCTGCTCCAGGTGTTTTGCTTACGAGCTTGATACCCGTATGCAGTAAAGAATGCGTCAGCCTTCTCTACCATTTGGCTGGCATCTTTCACCTGGCAGATCTTAAGCTGTGCTATGAGCTCAGCAGGCCACGACCTCTCTAGCTGTGTACGCAGCATAAGGTCAATTATCCCCTCACGCGTGGAAGGAGTTTCATCTTTCTCCATCCACTCACCTAAGTAAGCAGTGAGACGGTCGAGGAACTGAACAGCTGTCTCCTTGTCTTGGAGACGAGCTCGCATGAACTGAGCTTTGGCGTCCTCTACTGTGAGACCATACGCCTTAATGAGTGCAGCTTTCATCACTTCATACGTGAGATTGTCTCCACGAATTCTGTGGAGAATATCGAGGGCAGGGCCCTCAAACAGGCTAAGAAACTGAAGCCGCTTAGCTGCATCATCGAGCTGGTAAAGCTGAGCCATGTCTTCAAATCGAGCTATGTATGGCTCGATTCGCTCGCCATCTTTGTATGGGGGAAGCTTGATGTGTGGGGTCGCCAATACATGTGCAGGGAGAGCACTCGTGGAGCTTGAACCAACTGCACCAGATGTGTCTGAAGCCAAGGAATCTCGCTTGAGCTTCAGCACTTCAAGTTCATGTTTCTCGCGTGCTTCACGTTCGGCACGTTCATATTCACGTTGTTCCCGCACGTGTTCTAAGTCGAGTTCGCGCTGTTTTTGCTCGTGTTCACGCTGTTCTCGCTCGTGTTCCAAGTCGAGTTCGCGCTGTTTTTGCTCGTGTTCACGCTGTTCTCGCTCGTATTCGCGCTGTTTTTGCTCGTGTTCACGCTGTTCTCGCTCGTATTCGCGCTGAATTCTACGCTCTTCACGAGCATCTTTCTCACGTTCTTGCTCGTAATTGAACCGTGAGAGTATGTATTCTTTGATTTCAGTTGGGTCCGTAAGGCCCATATCTTTGGCTTCCTGTAAAAATACAGTTGTAGCCATGTCGCTAACTCAATCTAAATAACTAGCGACTCAGTACTGATTGCTGCTTCGCAAACGAATGCTAATAAACACAAGTAAAGAGTACAGACACAAGCTAGTGGTGACCAGTCGTATCCAGTTAACTGGCAAAGAATAAATCAAAAATGTAAATGACTGGGAAGAGTATTGTCAATAATAAACACAATGGGTACGGTGACTTCCCAGGAGCGAACAAAATCGTGTGGCGTTACCAAGAATAAACTAGAGTTAAGTATTCTATTGATTAATAAAGCAAAATTCACTTGCTAAATTAAGGGTAAACACCAGTAAGCTTGTGCCTATAAACTTTAATGGTAAATACCTAAATATGAATGAGTGAGCACTATCTCGTGAATAGCTTTAGAGCTAGGAGTTAATATCCTGGAATGAGGTCGCCAATTGTCACGGGGTTTTTATAATATCTGGGTAATTTTGGAATAAATGGTTAAATATTATTTAATTTGATAATAATATTCAATAATATTGAAGAGCAAAGACAATGATTGTCTTGCTACATCAAGCAACGATTACTTTACGCTGACTTGCTAAGATTCTCAAGAACGAGAATTTATAAACTTTCTCAACAGTACACAGCAGAGACTAATTACTCACAATTGCTGAATTACTGTACTGTTAGCCTCTGGAGAAAGTTACATCACCCCTGACAATAAATAACTAATACTAACATCAGGTTCTTGCCGATGCTTAACTCCCAGGTGGCACAACGGATATTAAGTTAATACAACAAGACTGGTCTAAGTACCAGTTATGAAAGCAAACGTTTATGCAAGCTAGGAGCTATATGGAAAATAAGCTTAATTATGGAGAAATGAAACAAGACTTTACTTTACATTGAAGCTCAAGAAATAGAACTGTTAAATTTATTGATTACAAAAATAAATTTAACATTACATTTCAAATCAAATTAAACGAGACGCACTCGCTCACTCACTCACGCAATAGCTAAATACTTACGCCTAGGAAAAACACCTTAACTAAACTCTTAAAACTAGGAAATACACAAAGGAAATACTATAGTCGATGAATGCTGCGTATCACCCAAGCTGAACTAGGATGGAAGTACAGGTAACTCGCACGGAACACGAGGGTTTCGTTCCTACCGTGCCGTGTTAGGTGCGAAATCGCGTATATTTAAACTACTCCGTATTTTGCTCCCTAGACCCCCAAATGTGTTGTTTTGCTGTTATCTGTCACTAGAAAGCACTTTAAGTGGTTAGAAGGTTTATTTAATGTTATAACTCACAAATACAGTACTCCTGAGCAAAACTTCAACACACAAATACTGTACGTAAACACAAGGAAACATTCCGACGCCGATCATAGGTAATAAATTAGGTTAACTGGTACCAGTGCTTTAACTTACAAGTACATACCAGAGCAGTACATATTTAACTTAGAAATGCAGTACTGTGATATCGAATGATTTCAGTACATAATCTGTTAGGAATGGCTGGAAAAAAAAAAAATGTTATGAATACATTTTCACCTTTTTGATATATGTTTATGGTAGTTTCGAGTTATTTTTTACGTTATCGTTGTGCCCATGCTTGGAAAAGGGAGCGAAAGAGTTGAATTTTCAGTCCTAAATGAGAAAACTGCACGTCCTCCAAGGCTAGACTCTGCCACGGGAAAATAAAGTGGAGGGTCAGTCCGATTAGCAATAAGGAAGTTGTGTCACAACTTCCAGCTCCCACACCACGAGAATGGCTAAAAATAGAATCGTAATGCAGTTTCAGAACTAACAATAAGTCTGATTATTATGAATACAGATACAAAGCAGAAATAAATACGTTTACAGACAGGGAAAACGTATTTCTTCCGTCATAACATGTTCATCTTTCTCAATCATTTTACGTTCATCTTTATCATTTTACCTTGTTATTTTCGCAATATATATTGCTGTCTCGTAAACAGGGTGGTTGTTTGTGTTTTGCAAGGGAGGAAAAAGGTTGTATTTTCTGTCTGGGTCGAGATAATGGGTGTAACTATGTGTGGTTAGGCATAGCCACGAGCGAAAAAATCGTACATCCACTCATCACGATAGCCGGTGGTGAACTGACAGATGATACTTGAGACGGTGAAGTCAAGGTCATGTCCCAGATTTTCGTTCACTTCCCGAAAGTTTTCACAGTTTTCTACAAGTTGCAAACCATTACAGCAAACCTGAGCAAATAGGTAAAGATACCAAGACAAAAATGTATTTTTCTCTTCTTATAAGTCTTTAACGAACAAACAAAAAAAAGGCAATATTCCGACGCCGATCATGGGTAATCATATAAATCAGGTTAACTGGTTACAAGGCTTTATTTAATGCTTTAATTGCTTACAAGTACATACCAGAACAGTAAATATTTAACTTACAAATACAGTACTGTAGAAAAGCAGTACAGTAAGAGTTTAGCGAACAAACAAAAAAGGCAATATTCCGACGCCGATCATGGGTAATCATATAATTCGGGTTAACTGGTTACAAGGCTTTATTTAATGATTTAACTTTATTTAAGTGCTTACAAGTACAGTAAATACGAGAACAGTAAATATTTAACTTACAAATACTGAACAGCACTGTGGAAAAAACGAACAAATAAAAAAGGCAATATTCTGACGCCTATCAGGTAAACTGGTTATAAGACTTTATTTCTTGCTTTAACGTTATTTAATAGTACTTTAAGTTGCACATAAACTTACCAGAACAGTACAGTACTGTAAATATTTAACTTACAAATACTGTGCCACTGTACTCGGGAATGTCTCACTCACTGAATAATTTCCCGCCTAGATCGTCACGTAATCAAAACAAACCGCGCGCTGTGGTGACGTTCGAGGATTTGATCTTTCAAAGGCCTCTCCTGCGTTAATTTGTAGTTTTCATAATGTTTTTTTAATCTTACGTTGTCTTAGATGTATCCCAGCCCTTACCGTGTATAATTGCGAGCGCGTTCCGTGAGATCGTGTTCCGTGCGAGTTACCTGTACTGAAGAACTGTGGAGTTTGGGTACTAGCTGACCTCACACTGCTAACACAGGACCTCTCTCCGTCGCAGCAACAACTGGACTGACCAAGTCGTGGGAACAAAGCGGAGCACTCGGCCGCATTTTTTTAACGGTCGAATGAGCAGGGGCGAACAATAAAAAACAATAGTATCGCTCAGTACAGCACTTAGTGACGTGCACTAATCGGTCACCTCTGAAAACGGTGACGAATGTTTTGAAAAGTATACTCCGAATTGGAGGGAGAAACGGTTAGCTGAGCGATACACAGTGAGTTTTCCACTAATAGTTCGTGGCTTCTCACAAAAGGAAAATGTCGCGAACTGATTCGTGACACTATCTTGCACACACCTTCCACATCCCCCATCTGCTCGAATCCATATTTATGCAATGGCATCTCCACTTCCCTCTTAAATTTTGCTTTTTTTTCCCTCCTCTTGTAATTTTTCCACTCTCCTTGTATGCACTACTTCTACCTATCCTTCCCTTCTTCTATTTCTCCATTTCCTTTGGACCTTGATTCTCTGGTCAGAAAGTCCACTTCCCCAGCTTCTGTATACTCTTGCATCCATTACACACCTCATCTCTTCATCCAAACACATGTAACCAGTCATCACCTTCCGTTCTTTCAGTTCACCACCCACCCTTCTTATCACTTGCCACATGTACCTATGGATCATTTTGTGCCTGAAGAGGGTATTGACTCTCACCAACCCCCTCGCAGCACAAATGTCCACTAAAGCACTGCCATTCTCATCCATCTCTGCAGGCACACCCCACTCACCAACCACTCCATCCACCTTAACATTCCCTACTTTTCCATTCGTATCTCCAATCAGAAACACTTTCTCATTCCTTTCAAACTTTTCCAAGTATGCATCCATGTTTGTCCAGAACTCCTCTCTCTCTCTCTCTCCTTGCAAGATCTTGCGTTGGCGCATACATGCACACAATCGTCCACATTTTTAGTCCAACTCTCAATCTTACCCACACAACCCTAAAGCCAACTGATCCATACTTTCTTATATTCTCCTTCCATCTGTTACTTACACCAATACACACTCCTTCTTTTGCTCTCTTATTCTCACCTACTCCCGCACATATTCCCCAACCATACTCCCATTCTTTCACATTCTCACCTCGCCATTTAGTTTCAGTTACTCCACATACATCCACTTTTGCTCCCACAAGCACCTAGACAATCTCTCTTTCACCTCATCATTTACACCCCTTACATTCCAAGTAGCTATCTGTACCATGTCCTTTGTTCGGTCCTTAAGGGGCTATCACACGGCACCTCATACGAGGTTTGCCAAGGATACGATGGTAAATCGGAACGGTAACGTGGTAAAATTGCCGACGATACCACAGGCATTTGGAACCCATCTGGATGGATTCCTGCCGAGGATACGACGGGCAAAACAGTGTGACCAAAACCCAGGCTACTCGACAGAGAATATATCATACTACATTATTAAACATTTAGCCTAACACTGAATACTTATTAATATTTTATAATAAATATCAATCGTTTTGAAGGCCTTATAAAGAGTTAATATTTCCTACACCGAGGAAACAGTGATGTCGATAAAATATCACGTGTTTACAACTGAGGACTCCACTGCAGGTAGAGTAGACGAACCAGTCGCCACCTGAAAACACCACCACAACAACAACGTACTGATGGCTTTATCATCGATTTCCTGGACAAGGGCAGCTGAATTCACCCTTATAGAGAAATTGAGGCAGTTCCGCGTGTGTACCAGTTTGTAAACAAAAGTTGCATCTCCTTATTCTTTACCGAGTCAGTGACAGCGATCACTTTCCACAGTCGCGAGACGGGGCCCTGGCAACAGTGTGAGAAGCATGTCCTTTGCCGAAGATACGAGGAACATGTGTGATAGCGTCCAAGTTTTGTTCCACTTAAATCTTCCTCGGCCGTTCCTGGTACGAGGTACCGTGTGATAGGGCCTTTAGTCATCACCTTTTGGTCAGTCCTGGTCTGAGGCTTCTTGTTTGTATTTTTAGCTGATTGTTTTCCGGGGAGGGGCACTAACCCTCCGCCAACCCACTTATTGTCACATAGGGGACACGTGTTGATTGGTTATAAGGTTACCACCCAGCGTTGTAAATGCTTTCCTGGTTTACAGGAAATCATTTAGCTTGCCACTCAATGTAGAGCTACCCTAAAGACAAAACCACTACATTAAGTGGGTGGAAGTATGAAATACGTCACATGTTTATTGGAAAATATGTTATTCATATTTTTCCCGTGTTCTAATTCTTCCGTATCACTTTCGAGAACATGGGCAGACGTGGTCGTAGAAGCTACCACATCAGCTTCACTGTGCTTTTCAGCCTGTCTCTTGAGTCTTTCGACATCAGCTGCCATTTTTTGGCATCTCCTTGAGTCGGCTCTATCAACAGGGCCCAACTGGAAAGAGCCTTTGGTCCCCACTTTAGCTTTCTGATCATCTAGGTATTGCCTGTCCTGTATAGGAACCAGAAATAAGAAATATGTGCATTATATTGCATGCCCAATGGGATTCAGCTGAATAATGCACACATAGAACCAATTATAAATCAGAGAAAATATTCACCTTCTTTCTAGGAGGACAAGTGCATACAATATGCTGGACTTGACAGTTTTCTTTGCTGCACTTCACAGATTTGTCATCACAGTTACGGACAGGCAATTCACATATACAGGCGGAAATATCAAAAAGCTTATCTAACTTTGCTTTCAGTCTCTGTTCCTGAACTGTAGGAAGAGATTTCCTGTTGATGGCCTTTGCTTTCTTGAAACACGCTCTGTTGACCATTTTCACCACGTAATACTCTCCATGCAGGGTAAGCCATGGGTTGACTGCCCCCCAGATGTCGATGACATCCTTTGCTATCATCTTAGCAATAGCGTAATCTTCTACATGGGGATGACTGTTCTGCAGATAATAGCAATACTGTATTACAGTACAATCCCAGCTATCCGGTATCCAGACAAACGGAATACTCAGAAAAACAGGAAAATTCAAGGGCTGGTAAAAATGTCAGTAAGTTATAACTGTGCGCCAATTTGAATGGACCGCCAAACCGCCTTTTGATCGTGTCACGCGAGGCTGGGTGAAGTCAGACAAAGCGAGGTGAAGGCATTTCCAGCTAATGTAAATCCCTAGCAAATCCTCTTAACCACCTCTCCTCTCCCCCTCTTTTCCCTACTTGAATTCAGTCATCCTCCACACCCTCCAAAAATCACCAGTCTGCTTTTTGCCACCATACAGTAAACAAACTCTCTTGCTATTGTGTTTCTCTGATAGACGGTAATTTGTACACTCCAAAATGCCTAAAGTGCAAACTAAACGTAAGCGTATCGTGCTTACCTTGAAACAGAAGCTGGACATATGCAACAGACTTGAAAAAGGCGAACATTATAAAACACTAATGGCTGAATATAAATGTTAATAGGAATGAAAGTTTACTTTGTTGGAAGAAAAATAAATAAATAATATGCCTGCATTTCATACATACATCATTTATTTTATTTTCTGCAAAACAGCTGAGTGGTGGGTGAGGGGTGGAGTGATGGAGGTCAGGTGGGGAAGAAGAACAGTCGGGGTCAGAAACGTAAACATAACTCACGTGGGGGCGCAGGTGTCGTGATAATTCTACAGCGCAGTCTTAACACATCATCAGTTCACTAATAAATGTTCAAGCTTTTATTTCTTTATTTTATTTTTCAATTTTTATGAGTACAGTACATATAATGAATACAGTAATTCGGTAAACAATGGACTGGTGCAATTTGCAGTACTGCAAATTGCTACACATTGCATTATGTGTTATGACCATGGTGTGTGTGTACAAGGCAGTTTTTCAGGCGGAATCTCTTAGTGTAACCCCTAATGTGACTGGTGAGTACCTGAACTGTATTTACTGCTGTGATAGCCTTTGTATAGATTTGACTTGAAAATCAGAAATACGGGAAAAATCTGTAACCGGGAAGGTAAATTCCCCAAGCCACCCGGTTAACTGGGATTGTACTGTACTTGGCAGAGTGTAGGCGGTTCGGTTTTATCCTGTGGCAAAAGGTGACTGCAGAACTTTTTGGCTGTACCAGTCCAAGTTGACACTGCAGAATTGCGAGTTCTTCCCATTTTCAAGAAATGTATCACAATGTAATGTACCTGCAACATGACAAAAGTCAGGCTCAGTGAATGCACATATACTATGCTTTCATACAAACGAAGGTCAGAGTAAAATTGTGAAAAAATTCAATGGGTCACTGATATTTGTATTTGTCTTTAGATCGATTTGCTCAAAAAACTGTACAAGTGATGGATCTAAAACTTCTCATCAGACATCATAATACTGAGTCCTAACTATCTCTACTTGTCCAAGATAGTAGTTTTATAATGAACCTACCCTACTGAGCATAGAGCCACCTGATATGGAAAGAAGAGTCATAAAAAGTAACAGAAAGGGAAGGGAGAGGTAAGATGAGAGGAAGGTAGACAGAAATAAAGTGAGAAAGGGGAAGGGAGAAGTTCAGTACTACCATACATCAAGTGAGTGGATGATTGTTGCCACCACCTCATAATTTCAGTCATTGTTTAAATTATGTAATTACAATTGCTGTATGTATCTTTGTTTTAGAAATGCTTTACATTTAAGCATTACTGGTTTCTGTATTTCCTCAGGATGTACACATTAATCTGTTGATTCCAGATCAGTGACTTATAAAAGTATTACATAGTTGCATTGATGTACCATGAAGGACATGCCCACTAGATAGTCTACCGTTGTGTATGTAATGAAGTGATCTGTATTCAGGTGTGTGGAGAGAGGGCAACTGGACATGCACAAGGCAGCTTGCAGTCAGTTCATCTGAGGAGCTGATGTTGACCCCTGCTAAAAGGTAATGACTGTGCCAAGACTCAAATCTTCATGTTTATGTTTCTGCCTCTGCCTTTATAAAGTGTTGTACTGTAAACCATTGTTTTGCATGGCTATAATGTATTCCTAGGTTGTACCATGCATTGTGTAAGTGAAATCTGCACAGAAAAAAAAAGCTTAAGAATCCCCTTTTTTGGTATTGGGGAAAATTGAATTGTAAATATTCCCAAAGATTCCTCTTTTGGCTCTTTAAAGTTTTTGTTATCTTCAATACAGGAGTGATTCCAGTATAGTGTGGCTTACTGTCAAACTGTGCCACAGTTGATGCTATCCATGTCTCTGATGCACAATAATGAGGTGGTAGGAAGTTCAGAATGCATTCCAAAAGTAATATAGCAGTTACTTGATGATTACACATTTTAAGGGTTAAAGATGTATTGGTCATGAATGAAACAGTAAAGTGATATTAAATGTTAAATTATATTTTTTGTTTATAAAAGTTCATGTTGTACACAGATTTGCAAACAAGCCTCTAGTAAGACAAAGACACAGTATTTTTTTAGCTGTTTTAATATACATTTCTATATGTCTTTTATTGCTTTGCAAATTGAATAACCATTAAAATGAACCTGAACATTTTTTTTTCTTTTTTGTCAGTATAAATGAGCTCCATGCAAAATTAGGGTTCACTGGACCATGTAATTAACTTCATGGAAATGCTGGTCTAATGGCGGCTGTTGTTCCAGGTTCACAGCTGGAGTCAGAGCAGTAAAACAGTCATAAACACTGTCGTCACTGCCTGAGTAATGGATGATAAGTACAAAACAGGACTGAGGGCACATCTTATGTTGTGTTAGCACATCCAACAAGAGGTACCTCAGCCAACAAATTATGGGTTATTATCCATGTAGTGTCCTGTGGAAGATTTTTTTTTTTTTTTTCCACAAAGCTGATTTGGATTATATACCTGGTGTGGTATCCTTTGCAGTATCTTTTACGGCAGAGACAATGGGTAACAGCATTTGAAGTAAGGAAGATGGTGGTAATATGCCTGAATTGACAGCTTGACTCAGCAGTGATGGCCTGTATGTTTAAAGTTACAGTTCAGAAGCATTCACGTGTTAGCAATATTTAATCCTTTGGCCGTGTTAGGTGACTGTGGTGGCCCTACCAATTATTCTTTGTGGCAAGTCAGGCAACCACAGTCCACAGCCGAAAAAAACACATTTCCATCTACACGTCTGTTGTTTTTCTCTAAATACAGTAGGTTTTGATTTCTTTTATGTGCCAACAAACAGTATACACGTGTCTAGTGTATATATACAAGTGAAAAACCTTGTTTGAAGTAAATATCTTGTCATTATAGCAAAATTAGAGAATAGCACAAATTAATTATTTTTTCATTTTTTTCTCAGAAAATTACAATGTTCTTGTACAAATATGGTTAGTTTTGATTTCTCTGTATGTGCCAGCAGACAGTGTACTGTACATGTGTCAAGTGTAGATATACAAGTGAAAACCTTGCTTGTCATAAATAATTCCCTCATTATTGCAAAAGCACACAATTGCAAAAATTAATTTTCACATTTTTTTCTTATAGCCTTAAAGTTTTTTTGTAGAGAAATGTGCATTTTTTACCATTATCACACTAAAAAAATTAGAACTTCACAGTCATTTCCCATTGGAAAAGTAACAATATAATTAGCACAATTTTTTAGGGACTTAGGCCGCAACCAGGGGAATGACTGAGAAATGATAGGTCGTGGCCAAAGGGTTGAAGGAATAATAGTCTGTGTTGAAATTTGATCCATTTTTTATGTGTTGAAATTTTATCCATTTTATATATTTACTATTATTATCCAGTAATAGTGATGAATTTTTGACACTGTTCATTGTAATGGGAGCATCTGATGACTGAGCATGGGTACAATGAGGGTAAGTCATCCTGTTGGTGGTAGACAGTAAGATTAACACCAAGGTAGAGTAACTGAAGTATAGTGGAAGTTGAGAGAGGTGGAAGGAATGATATAATGGAGGTGGTAAAGGAAGAACCAAATGTAAAGTTAGAATATGAGGTGAGTTACAAAATATTGGAGGTGGTAAAGGAAGAACCAGATGTAGAGTCAGAGTGTGAGGTGGGTGACAAAATATTGGAGGTGGTAAAGGAAGAACCAGATGTACAGTCAGAGTGTGAGGTGGGTGACAAAATATTGGAGGTGGTAAAGGAAGAACCAGATGTAGAGTCAGAGTGTGAGGTGGGTGACAAAATATTGGAGGTGGTAAAGGAAGAACCAGATGTACAGTCAGAGTGTGAGGTGGGTGACAAAATAATGGAGGTGGTAAAGGAAGAACCAGATGTACAGTCAGAGTGTGAGGTGGGTGACAAAATATTGGAGGTGGTAAAGGAAGAACCAGATGTAGAGTCAGAGTGTGAGGTGGGTGACAAAATATTGGAGGTGGTAAAGGAAGAACAGTCAGAGTGTGAGGTGGGTGACAAAATATTCCTCAGTGACAATGAGACTGTCCTGGACACAGTGTCCTCAGCTGAAGTTGAGCAGTTCAGATGTTTAGAGTGTGGTAAAGCATTTCCTTTTAAGAACAGTCTTACCCAACATGCAGTTATTCATTCAGGAGTGAAGAATTTCAAGTGTGATGAATGTGGTAAACTGTTTTCTCAGAAGGTTGGTCTCACTCAGCACCTATTAATTCATTCAGGAACGAAGAACTTCAGGTGTGATGAATGTGATAAACGATTTACACAGAAGGGTCATCTCACTCAGCACCTACTAATTCATTCAGGAGTGAAGAATTTCAAGTGTGATGAATGTGGTAAACAATTTACTCGCAAGCATAGTCTCACCAGACACCTATTATCTCATTCAGGAGTGAAGAATTTCAAGTGTGATGAATGTGGTAAACAATTTACACAGAAGAATAGTTTCACCAAACACCTATTAATTCATTCAGGAGTGAAGAATTTCAAGTGTGATGAATGTGGTAAACAATTTGCACAGAAGCGTGATCTCACTCAACACCTTTTAATTCATTCAGGAGTGAAGAATTTCAAGTGTGATGAATGTTGTAAACAATTTACACAGAAGAGTCATCTCACTCAGCACCTATTAATTCATTCAGGAGTGAAGAATTTCAAGTGTGATGAATGTGGTAAACAATTTACACAGAAGATTAGTCTCACCAAACACCTATTAATTCATTCAGGAGTGAAGAATTTGAAGTGTGATGAATGTGGTAAACAATTTGCACAGAAGCTTGATCTCACTCAACACCTTTTAATTCATTCAGGAGTGAGGAATTTCAAGTGTGATGAATGTGGTAAACAATTTACACAGAAGAATGGTCTCACCAAACACCTATTAATTCATTCAGGAGTGAAGAATTTCAAGTGTGATGAATGTGGTAAACTATTTGCATTGAAGGGTAATCTCAGCAAACACCTATTAATTCATTCAGGAGTGAAGAATTTCAAGTGTGATGAATGTGGTAAACAATTTACAGTGAAGGGTCATCTCACCAGTCACCTAATAATTCATTCAGGAGTGAAAAATTTCAAGTGTGATGAATGTGGTAAACAATTTACTCACAAGCATAGTCTCACCAGACACCTATTATCTCATTCAGGAGTGAAGAATTTCAAGTGTGATGTGGTAAACAATTTACACAGAAAGGTAGTCTAATCAAACACCTATTAATTCATTCAGGATTGAAGAATTTCATGTGTGATGAATGTGGTAAACAATTTAGACAGAAGCATGATCTCACTCAACACCTATTATTTCATTCAGGAGTGAAGAATTTCAAGTGTGATTAATGTGGTAAACAATTTCCAGAGAAGCGTAATCTCACTCAACACCTTGTAATTCATTCAGGAGTGAAGAATTTCAAGTGTGATGAATGTGGTAAACAGTTTACACAGAAAGGTACTCTCTACAAACTCCTGTTAATTCATTCAGGAGTGAAGAATTTCAAGTGTGATGAATGTGGTGAACTATTTGCACATAAGTGTAATCTCACTCAACACCTGTTAATTCATTCAGGAGTGAAGAATTTCAAGTGTGATGAATGTGGTAAACAGTTTTATCAGAGAAGCAGTTTCATCAGACACCTATTACGTCATTGTGCAGGGAAGAGTTTCTAGTGTGCTTAATGTGGTAAACGGTTGACTCGGTTGATGTCATCTGACACTGTTTTATTCATTAAGGAGTGAAGATAAACAAGTTTGATGAATGGGGTAAATAGTTTTAAGTTCTCTCCAGTATCATTTCAGGAGTGAAAAAATTTGAATTTGTGGTGACTGGAAAACTGTTCAGAAAAAATTCTTAACCCAAGGCGTCCCATCGACGTATGGGTACGTCACAACGTTTTGTAACAGCCAGTCCCGTCGACGTACTGGTACGTCGCGCAATAGACATGTTGCTGGTCCTGGGTAAACATGGCCAGTGCACTCTGCCATGTACTTAAAAACTTACGGTATATGTATCTTTTAATTTAATTTATCATTTGCACTGAACACGACGTGATAACTTTAATTCTTTGCGGCTGGAGGGAAGGAGCCGCCATGTTGGCGATGACGTCAGCATTCACACTGCACGACGCTCCAATCCATCACACAATACTTTACCAGTAAGATATGATAGTTGTACCTGCATGGCCACCGTAGATCTGAACTATCCCCTTCAGGTATGTTGTGAAGGAATACTTTTCATGGTGTAAATGGATGGTACCTGTTAGGTAAGTAAATTGTGGTGAAATCGACCAGATGTAGCTTACAGCTACACCATACCCGAGCGGTGCTCGTACCTCATGAGGTGGAAAGTGTTAAATGTATGCCGTACAGAATCAGTTGTATAAGTTTATAATAGTATTATGCTCATATTTAATATTTGATAACTTCATTATTAGTTTTCTGAAAAAAACAGTTTCAGTGACCCTGAACTACAGTACAATACTTCAGGGGAGTGTGACGAAATACCGAATCGGCGGTCATTTACCGAATCAACACCAAATAATTGGCACGTATTAATTGGTATTATAGATTTTATTACCATAGAGGTTCATATGTAATGCCACAAATTTAGTATTCATGTATATGTTTAGAGGTACTGTAATTTCTAAGTTAGATAGGGTGTAATCTGAATACTAGTCTATAAATTCCTGTCCTAAGTAGTAGTTCATATGTTAATGATTGATGTAGGGTTAACTTTATTTTTATATGTATACATCTCTGTATCTATGCAGGGGTGATGTAATTGTGAGTGTTGAGCTATGGGAATTCATCCATCTGGCAGAGTAATGTATAACAGATGCGTGCAACCTTCCCCTTGTTTGTGCGTCGTTGCCGGGCGCCAAGTTTAAACCTTAAACAGAACAATACTGGGTATGCAATTCTTTCTGTATCATTGTTGTGAAATGCTTACTAATGAAGCTGCTAGAACCCAAATATGTAAGGTTAATAGTCAAAAAAGCCAAAATAATGTAATTTGTGAGGACCAAATAGTCCCGCTTACCTTAACCATCACTAGATGGCATAAGCTACCCCAAACTCAAGGCGGGATGGCAGTAAATTCAGTATTTAAATTTAGTAATGATTGAATCCCAAATTTTCCCCAATTCAATCAAAAGTCCTAACGTCATGTGTGCACTACTATATAAATAGTGAAGAGAATTAAAACCCACCATATCGCAAAAACACAATCTCATTTGTTCTAGCAGTGGCATCCCTTGGTGCCCGACTTGCCACATTCGTTACCAAGCCCTGGTGGGTAACAGACGTTGATTCAGGTGAGCTGTACACATTCCTCCTTTCTCCCCCCTTGCTTGTTTAATCCTTACTTGTCGTGAACCATATGAAGTAATGTCGTTAAAAGCTTAACGTAGACATTCGTTACCAAGCCCTGGTGGGTAACAGACGTTGATTCAGTTCACAGACACCGTGACGTCGGGGATGTGCACGAGGCCATCGTGTGATATTACCCACAGACTTGTTGTACACACACACTTACACTACCCATGAATAGTTATAAACTGAATGTAGTAGAAATGGTATTATGAATCAATCAGGTGAACTTTATTTTTTTTTCGTGGATAAGGTATAGAATTTTGAAAATGTGGTCATGTAATGGAAAGGCGAATTCAAACTCATCAACCATTTTCTTTCTCTTATATTGATGTGTTAGAAAAATTGGGAGCGTTGAAGGGAACTTAGTGGTTGTGAGAAAAAATGTGATTTTTGAGTTGTTCCTTGAGGCTAAACAAGCCCGAGTGATGATGTATTTTTGGTGATTATGCATTAATGAGGATTATGAATTATTAATAATTATGAATTGATAGTGATTGTGAATTATTAGTGAATTGTATGATGAGATTATACTACACAGACGAAACAGAACACGAGTGATTATTTTTGGTTCGTGGCTATGCCAGCCCGAAAAGACAATTCATGCCAATAAATGTCCCAGTCTTGAGGCTATTGACAAGCCCAAGAATAACCGATAATAAAGAGTGTGGTATGATGACTTCAGAAATCACTTGAATATTCCAATTGTTTCGCATGGTGACAATATTGTATGACGTTCGCTGAAACCATGGTTTTAATTTACAACCCTATTACATATGACTAAAGGTCACGTAATTCAAAATGTCTGTTGATTAACCAGTATAGAATTATTAGAGTAAAGTGTATGTCATTTTTATACCCAATCAAGGGAATTATGTCCTCTCACGCATAACTCACTCCCCTTCCAGTTCAAGATTCCTCCGCTTTGGGAACGACGAACACACGTGGTACTGACTTATTCTCAACTCAGCCAAAACTACAAACGCTACCAAAACTATCTGTTAAACAATTAACCTTTATCATTCAAAGTCGAAGTTCTACCCCCCCCCCCTTTGTTTTTACTGAGGTGAATATTTTATCAGTCATTGAGGGGAGACTAAGTTGAGTACCATTTGTATTATCAACGAGTAAGTTGAACAGGACCAACAACGGTGGGAAGAAAAAAAATCCTATCGTTACACTGGTGTCAACCGGTAGGATAAAATACCTGGCATTACACTGATGAACAATAACGGTGGGATAAAAATTGTCCGGCGTTACACATACTCACCTAATTATCCGAAATGTAGTCAAATTTTTGTATTTAATTTTACCTTTTAAAAAATCCGGATTCACAGCGAAAACGCGCAAAAATTAGTGGAAGTGTTTCTCTTTTAGCTCAACAGCTTTCCTTGGCAGACTTCTGCTTTGTATAAATATTAATTTAACATACAAGTGCATTTATTTGCACTTTAAATCAGTATCTGTGCAAAATATAAGTCTGTCAAGGCATGTTGGTGATCTAAAGTAGAAATACCCGCTAACCTTAGAACGTTTTCGCTCTGACTCATAATATTCTATTAATAGTTAAATTAAGCATAGTGTTTTTACTGAATTTCAGATAATTAGGTATGCATGAACTTATATGGTGAAGAATATAATATTTTCACAACAGTAAAGACTGCATTCCAGCACTGGGAACTTCCGACGAGCATCCAGCCACCACTGTTTTCATTTATTGTTATTGGCTAGTATACAGAGGAATAATTTCCCTACTGTGCTTTTGTCAGTGCACTTACACATTGGAACGAAACATTAGCAATTATTCCTCTGTCACTGGACATTCTTAGAGGTCAGAAATATACACAGTGTATGTTGGCCAAACGTAAACAAAGCAGACTATGCTGCCTCAGTGTGAGTAGTGATGTCACGGCCAATCACAGGCCGTTTCAGAGTCACGTGATTTTTTGGCTACTTTATCTGTTATTTTTTCATGTTTCTGCACATTTCTTTTCGAAATAATAGTTGACATAGTTATTTTCTGTGTATCTTTTACCCATAGAAGTATCTAACTTCAAAAAAATTTTGACCGGAAACTCGTCTATTGCAAGGTTCATAATTTGCACAATTTTCAAATCTCATGCTTGATTTTGGAGTACGCAGGGTCGGGAGACCTTCTCTTACCTGCCACGGGGCGGGGACACTCGGCTACCTCGCGAGACCCGCGCTCAATTTCAGCTCAGTCACTCACCTGTTAGCAGTGACCCAGGTCAGACATGGCGCACAGTGGTCTCTCAGAGGAGCAAATTCAAGCAGCCCTGGACGCCTTCACAGGCAACAGTGATTCGCCCCTCGATGATGAGATGGCAGACAAGGATTATGTACAACCAGAGGAAGAGGCAAGTAGCAGCAGTGATGAGGAGGTCCTGTCCCCGAGGAAGCAGCGTTACGTCACTTATCGTGCCATGAGAGTGCGCCAGCCTGCAACAAAACATCATGCAATCACCTCTCTGCAGCCCCTACGTGATGTGGAGGCCGAAACCGAGGACGAGGACGGAGCCGTGGGACGTGCTGCCACGTGGTACGGCCACGAGATCATCACAATCGCGGCCCCGAGCGCACAGCATGCCGTTCTATGAGGTATGGGCCTAGTGTTTTATTTGGGGAGGGCAGAAGTGGCGTGGAGGGAGTGGGGAGTGAAATTGAAAGTGTAGGGGCGGTCACTGAAAGTGAGAGTGGCGGGAGTGAGTCATCACTCTCATGTGGTGGTGCGAGGCAGCGAAGCGTATCACGTGGGGCAGTGAGGGTGCGTGGTGAATCACGTGGTGTGGTGATAGAGCGGGGAAATGAGATGAAGCCACTCCCCGGCACGTCTTATGCTCCCCAATATTCCCGGACTTACTCCCCACAGCCCCCTGATGTTCCCCAAGGCTGTAAGGGTAAGGGAGAGAGGAAGGGTAAAGGCTGAGGGAAGAGGAGTGCGAGTGGGGAAGCCCTCCACACTCCTCCTCCCCAATCTCCCCACCAGCATCTCCCCACCCTGACGATGGGGGCGAGGCTAATGTGAGTTGGAATTGGGAAGATGGCAGTGATTTCTCTCCCATCATTCACCCATTCACTGAGCAGGGGCGCGCTGTTGCACGGCTCCTGGGATTCACCGTTGCTCCACCAGGCTGGATTTTTTCCACCTGTTCTTCAGTGAGGGTTTTGTGGAGCAGATTGTGGAACAAACCAACCGTTTTGCTAGCAGCCAGCGCCTTGAGAGTGAACGACTGGGCACAAGGAGCCAGCATTTGATCATTTATGATTACCCTGTCTCCCTGGCAGAGATGTTTGTATTTTTTACCTTGGTACTTTTTATGGGTATTTTATGTAAAAACAGAATTCCGGCATACTGGACAACGGACCCTATCATGCAGACACCTGTATTTGGCAAGATCATGAGCCGTAATCGGTATCAGCAAATTCCAAGCCACCTCCACTTTTACGATGCTGATGATTTTGCCAATGCAAATGACACTGATAAGATGAGGCGAATTAGGTTGGTTTTTGCTCACCTACGGCAAACATTCCGTTCCTCATTTTATCCCTATAGAGACCTTATCATAGACGAGAGTCTCATGTTGTGGAGAGACAATATTTCTTTTTGCCAGTATATACCCAGCAACAGGCACCATTTTGGGTTCAAGATCTTTGTTATGTGTGATTGTAGGACTGGTTATGTGCAAGACATAGTCTTGTACACTGGTGCACATAATAGAATATCAGAGTATTGGACTGTCTGGAGCAGTGGTAAAGACAGTGATTGAAGAGTACCTTCATCATGGTCATGTCCTCTACCTGGATAACTGGTACACTAGCCCTCTTCTCGCTCGTTATCTACACGTGCATGACATGGGACTCTGTGGTACCGTCAAGGTGAATCAGCGTCACATGGTCAAGGTGGGGCGGAAACTAGAAAAAAATGAGGTGGTCTTCTTCAAGGCTAACAGCATCCTAGCTACAGTGTGGAACCACAACAGAGAAGTCTGCCTCTTGTCCACGGTTCACCGCCCATTGATGCACCATACAAAGTCCGTGGATTACTGTAGCGAGAGGAGGTGCCGCATCTGGAAACCTGAGTGTGTGCTTATAACATCAACATGTGGCTGATGGACCAGTCTGACTCCATGTTATCCTCTGTCGAGTGTGCCAGGACCACAATGAAGTAGTACAAGAAGCACTTCTTTCACCTGCCCGATATAACTGCCCTCAATTGCCACCACCTGCACGCCATGACAGCAGGAGTGCAGGAAACCTTTGAAGGGTTTGAGGTAGCTTGGCCATGAGATTATAGCCCAGTATGCGGTCGAGAGGACCCAACAACGCACATGCACTACCCCTACTGCCCAGACTCCCCTGAGAATTTTTGCCCGCCATTTTCCCACTCCTATACCTCCCCAGCCAAATAGACCAAGGCCCCAACGCAGGTGTCGTGTGTGGTAATTCCCGTGTGAGACCCACCACTCAGAGAAAAGACACCCGCTATGAGTGCGTTGAGTGTAACGTGGGTCTCTGCATTGACCCTTGTTTCAGTGAATATCACACCTTGATGCAGTATTAATATGGTGTGAATGCAATATGACACTCATACTCAGGAAAAAATGCGATATACAGACACTCAGTGTAATTATAAGGCCCGTAAATATGTAAATACAGAGATAACCCGATTATCCGGGCTATATGGTGTTAAGGGGTGCCTGATTAATCCGAAAGCACGATTAATCCGGCGGAAACACAAGTACTGTACTGTTAGACTGATTTATTTACCGGTAAATGTACACTTAAGTACCAGAAAGACCTTTCCAGTTCAATGTATATTCCTCCAGCTTGTTTCAGTATTTTTCAGACTATATTCAGTTCGGTAAATCACGTTTTCTTACTGAAAGATTTCCTCCCTGTTAGTATCGTCACGTTCTAAAGCTGTACCTACGATTGTTTCCAGCACAATGGACGAAACTCATCGTACTCAAATGTGGACTTCGTTTCCCAACTTCCCAACTGAAGATTAGGTTAGGTTACATTATTAGGTGCAGTTAAGCTAGGTTATGCCAGGTTTAAACACTTAGATTAGAACAGTGTCTTCTTCCATTATGTTAACGAATCAAAGAGTCGTCACACCAGAACAGATAAAAACAGCGGGGAAAGATTTAACAAGAAATGTTTATTTACCAACCCAGAAATAATCAGAAAAATATAACAGACTATCAGGATGAACTGATTTGGTAAGGTGCTTTTACTGCTTACAGCAAAGCGTATGTTTACCCCCCTCAAATACTCAATGTTCGTGAGTTCAGAAATTTGTGTACTCCCGTGGCAGACCTTGAAACCATTTTTCAAAGTTATAAAGTCAGTTTCTTTTTCTTACAGATGTGAAAAGACTCGTCTGGTACACCTGGCTTTTTCCCCTCCTCCCTAAACCCATCTTGTGATTTGTTATGATTCGTGAAAGAAAATTAGGGGGCATGTTACATTAGAATTTAAACATAAAGTTAGGGTGCATGTTACTTTAGCATTTAAACATATCGGCGAAAACATCTGGGATGAAAGGACCGCCGAGCTGTTTGGGATTGTAGAGTAGGGTCGTATAAACATACCAGTGGCCTTGGTTCCCTTCCCATAATTGTTCGCAGTTTTTATGGCTCTCCCTAACTTAACGTTACTGACACCGGTACAGTAAAGCATTGTTCAAGGCTAACAGCCATAAGAGGTTAATGGAATACATTATTGTTTGTATCAATACTCTCTTTCACACATACACGAACGAACAAAAGAATGTGCAATAAATGTACACTTAACTGTAAGGAGCAGAAATAACTGTATGCTCTGTCGGTCCGAAATGTGTTGGGAAGAGACATCGAACAATGAATGTGGAACTGAATGCCACCTTACAAGAACACTTGAGATGAAAGTATTTTTTCTTATTAGTAAACATAATTGTTCCATTTCGTCCCCTATAATTGTGAAACTCTTAAATTTTCGTCCAAGCATACAGCGTAATAACCTTACTAATTCAATTCATATTCTCTAGTTTGTTTTTGTATTTTTCTAGTTTGTTTTCTTATTATCATAACGTTCCTTAAGCCTTACCTACGTTTGTTTCCGGCATAATGGAAGAAACTTACTCATAATTAGGGTGCATGTTACATTAGCATTTAAACATATCGGCGAAAACATCTGAGATGAAGTGGCAGGCCGCCTGATTGTTTGAGATGGTAGAGGGGTCGTGAAAACATACCAGTGACCTTCGTTCCCTTCCCATAATTGTTCGCAGTTTTTTATAGCTCTCCCTAACCCAACATCCCTGACACCAGTACAGTAAAGCATTGTTCGAGGCTGACAGCTATGATGGGGTTAATGGAATGCATTATTGTTTGTATTAATTCTCTCTTTCACACATACAGTACACTTAAGAACGAACAAAAGAGTGAACAGTAAATGTAAGAGGAAGAAATAACAATGCTCTGTTGGTCCGAAATGTGTTTGGAGGCGCGATACCTAACGAAAAATGCAGAACTCAATGCTAACTTACGAGAACACATGAGATGAGTATTTTTTTTTTTTTTTCTGATTAGCAGACATTCTTGTTTCATTTCGTTCCCTAAAACTAGGAAACCCATTACTTTTCGTCTAAGCATACAGCCTAAAGACCTCACCAATTCACTTCATATTCCTCCAGTTTGTTTTCTGTGTTTTTCTATATTGAGGGTAGTAAATTACCTTCTCTTGCTGAAAGATTTTCTCTTTTATCATGTTCTTTAAGCCGTACCTACGATTGCTTCGGGCATAATGGAAGAAACTCATCGTACACAAAAGTGGATTTAGTTTCCCAATTTCCCAACTGGAGCCCAGGTTAGGTTAAATTATTAAGTAGTTAAGCAAGGTTAGGCTACGTCAGGAGTAACAGTTGCCTCACCAAACTCCATCCTACCACCCTTGTGATCGAGTTGTGAGCAGGAGGTGTGGGTGGGGGCAGGGTGAGCAAGACTCTCTCTGGTTTATCCATGCCTCTCTCCCTAGAAACTGGATGCTTCCTGTTTAAACCGGAGCTATCGTACGGATAATTCTATGAATTACCATACCACTGAACCATTGGGTCATGGCCCGGATATACCGAAAGCTGGATAATCCGAGCCTGGATAATCGAGCTTCCACTGTAGTAGTATAAAGTGGAAACGGGTGTATTGTAAGTGGAAAATTATTATCTAAGTGCATAAATATATTCTAAGTCGAAACATTCCTAGCGAGTGAATACAGATGCGATATTCTGATGCTCAGTGTAATAAACAAGGCCTGTAAATATGTAAATATTAGTATAATGTGGAAACGGGTGTAATGAAAATGGGGAAGTATATTGGAATTGAAGAAATAAAATATAAGTTGAAACACGAGTGGTAGCGAGAGTGCTTACTACGTGAATATGCGCTAGCATTTCGCTAAATATCCTCGTAAGGAATGTAAATAAGTGAAAACATTTACATTGTTTGAAATATGGTATAACGTCATGGAAACAATAATATGAAAGTAAAAAAATGTAATGTACGTTGAGGAAGTCATAGCGAGTGTGCTGAGTAGGGAAATATGCACAATAATTATGCTAAATATCTAAATAAGGAATATAAACAGCTGAAAACATTTACATAATGCAAAAAATGGTAAAATGTCATTGAAACAGTATTATGCAAGTAGGAAAAATGATATGTTTCATGAAACAAGAAACTTAGCAACTAACGTGTAACCAGTGTGACCAAACTCGCTATGCTTGCACAATGGAACAGTGCATATTTTTCCTATATATCTCAGTGAAAACCATTATATTCTTGTTGTGATTGTTTATTAGTTCCCAATCAATAAATGTAGACGTGTTCTTTATTGTTTCTCCCCAAATTACCTACCATAGAAAACATGAGAGCCTGACACGTCAGTGACAGAATACAATACCTGACGTGGGGAGGCTCACCTGTTCTAACCACTTATGGACCCCAGTAAGCCTTTTCTTGGTGATTTTCCTTTGTTTCTCAACAAAAACAGGTTTTAGCCAAAAATAAATTTTTCCAAAATAGCTCGGGATTGGGGGATATAGGAGGTGGGAAATCGTTCGGGACGTGATGGGTTAATCACTTTTTTTTTTTTTTTTTTTTTTTTTTCAAGGAAGAAGGAACCAAAAGCCACGAGCCCACAATAACAGTTCCTTCCAAGAGAAAAACAAAATACAATAGAGAGCCAAATTCAAGATCTGATCATTACGAGATGCCTAGACACACTGCGTTTGAAAGACTGGAGATCATAGGTAGCAGGAAATACAGACAGAGGGAGACAGTTCCAGAGTTGACCTGTTGCATAAATGATGGACTGGGAATAACGGTTAACTCTTGCATTAGAGAGTTGGACAGAAAAGGGACGAGAGTTTGCTGCTAGACGGGTGCTACGCGCCCGCCGTAGAGGTGAAGGAATGCATACAGACAGTTCAGAGGAGCAATGACCATTGAAGTTGCGATAGAAAAGAGATAAAGATGCAACAGTGCGGTGAAGAGACAGAGGTTGAAGGGAGTCAGTAAGAGGAGAGTTAATGAGACGAAAAGCCTTTGACTCCACCCTATTGAGAAGAGCTGTATGTGAGGAGCCTCCCCACATATGAGAGTTGTACTCCACACAGGGGTGGATAAAATCCCTGTCTAGAGTCAACAATTGTGCAGGGGTAAAGAAAGAACGGAGTTGGCTTAGCACACCCAGTCCCTTGGAAGCATATTTTACAAGAGATGTAATATGATGTTTCCTAGATAAATCCTGAGTAAATGAAACCCCAAGGTTCAAGGATGATGCAGGATTAAGCTGAATATTATTAAACATTAGTGGGTATACCTGTGGAAGATTCTGTCGGGTTGATAGGTGTAACAACTGAGTCTTTGATTAATTAAAAACAACCAGATTATTTTTACCCCAATCAGAGATACGTGCCAAGTCAAACATTAGGTGTGCCATAGCCTCATCCCTTGTTTGTTGAAGTAACTGCTGCGTTGGGCGTTGCGGGAACCGAATGGAAAGGTGAAGGGTGGAGACATCAGCGTATGAGTGGATAGGGTTAGATGTACAGCTTAGAAGGTCATTGATGAATAAAAGGAAGAGAGTTGGTGATAGGACAGAGCCCTGAGGAACTCCACTGTTGATAGATCTAGGAGAAGAACGGTGGCTGTCTACAACAGCGGCTGTAAAACGACCAGAAAGGAGGCTAGCGATGAAGGCACAGATAGAAGAATAGAAGCCGTAAAAGGGCAGTTTGGAAATTAAAGATTTATTCCAGACTCGATCGAAAGCCTTTGAGATGTCAAGTGCAATGGCAAAGCTTTCGCCAAAGTCCCGAAAGGAGGATGGTCAGGAGTCTGAAAGGTAGGTGAGAAGATCACCAGTGGAGCGTCCCTTACGGAATCCATACTGACGATCGGAAAGAAGGTTGTGATAGGAAAGATGCCTTTAAAATTTTTCTATTGAGAATTGACTCGAAAACTTTTGAAATACAGGACGTTAAAGCAATTGGACGATAGTTGGAGGGTTGGGATTGGTCACTCTTCTTTGGGACCTACTGAATGAGAACAAACTTCCAGCAAGAAGGAAAGGTACAAGTGGACAGACAAAGGCGAAAAGAGTTT
Organism: Coenobita brevimanus; assembly: GCF_032717465.1. Classification (NCBI taxonomy): domain Eukaryota; kingdom Metazoa; phylum Arthropoda; class Malacostraca; order Decapoda; family Coenobitidae; genus Coenobita; species Coenobita brevimanus. The sequence goes on from NC_137039.1 coordinate 2,574,532, forward strand.
GCCTAGGCAGGGTGTAAGCACAGAAGCACAGTTCTTGAGAACAACAGGAGGGACTCCATCAGGCCTATATGCCTTGTTAGTATGGAAGGCAGTGATAGCAGAAAATACATCAACTGAAGAAATTTTAATGTCAGCCATGAGGAAGTCAGAGGGGAAAGTGATGGAGGAACGGCACCGGAATCGTCTAAGGTGGAATTGGAGGAGACAGTCTGTGCGAAGAGATCTGCTTTATCAGTAGAAGAAATAGCTACAGAACCATCAGAGTAGAAAAGAGGAGGGAAGGATGATGAGGTAAAGTTGTTAGAAAGGTTTTTGGCAAGGTGCCAGAAGGAGTGGGAAGAATTCGAGTTGGAGAGTTGGGAGCATTTAGTACGGATGAAATTATTTTTAGTAGAGCGAAGAGCAGATTTAGCAGGATTCCGGGCAGAAACATAAAGATGATGTGATTCAGGGGTGGGTTGGCTCCGATACCTTTTGTAGGCCCTCTCCTTGTTGCGGACAGCATTAGAACAAGCATGATTAAACCAAGGCTTTCTTGCGTTAGTCAGAGGATATGAGAATGGAATGTATGCTTCCATGCCCGAGAGAATAACCTCCGTAATGCGCAAGGCACACTCAGATGGCTCCCGGCCATGGAAGCAATAATCATTCCAGGGAAAATCAAGGAAGTACTGCCTGAGGGCCTCCCCAATCCGCGGCTCCAAAATGCCACAGACAACGTTTCCCTGGAGGGTCCACAGGCCGTACCGGAGTGATAGGACAGGTTAAGGTAATAAGGTTGTGATCGGAGCCTAACAGAGAGAAAAGATTAACAGAGTAAGCAGAAGGATTAGTTGTAAGGAAGAGATCAAGTATGTTGGAGCTCTCTCCAAGGCGGTCATGGATACGGGTAGGGTGCTGTACAAGCTGCTTTAGGTCATTAAGGATAGAAAAGATGTAGACTTGTTCACCAGGTGGATCAGTGAAAGGAGAGGAGAGCCGTAGGTGGTGGTGAACATTGAAATCTCCTAGACTGGAGATTTCAGAGAAAGGAGAAATGGATAGAATGTGTTTCATCGTAGAAGTAAGATAGTCGAAGAACTTTTTATAGTCAGTTGAATTAGGGGATAAGTAAACAGCACAGATATATTTAGAGAATGACAGGAAAGCCGAAGGCAGTGCAGAGAATTCAAAAGAATCGAGTTCAGGAACACGAGAGCAAGATAAGTCGTTGTGTATATATACACAACAGCCACCTTTGGCTTTGAAATGAGTATAGAGAAAGTAGGAGGATACAGAAAAGGGTTTGCTGTCAGTTGCCTCTCGGTTTGAAAAAGAAGGTGAGGTTTAGAGGAGGAGAGGTGGTGCTCAACAGAGCGAAAGTTAGAGGAAAGGCCGCGAATGTTGCAGAAATGAAGAAGAGAGGAAATCGGTCGGGTCGTGATGGGTTAATCACTTTGCACTTGACAATTCATTCAGGTGTGAGAACAATTATATAGTTATGATGAATGAGGCAAAGCTTGAAGAAGAAATCAGGCTTTAAACAGGCATGGTGCCATTCACTAACAAGTGAGGGAGAACACGTTTTATCTCATCTTGGATTGCCAATTTAACCCCTTCGTTACCACATTCCCCCCCTCCCTGCTAAGCTACCCCCCCTGCCAAACCGACTTCCCCCAGGCGTGGCTCTCTTGTGGGGTAGTATTTATTTTATCATTACATCATTTCTATTTGCTTTATATTATTTATTTTTGTATTGGTAAGTAGATATTGACCACGAGATGTGTTTATGATGTTAAAATAATGTACATGACATAATATATATGTCAAACCAACTGATGTAGTAAACATACAATATACAGATAAATATAGTAGATAGAGATATAAATCAGTGAATAAGGAAGAGATTAATTATTGTATTATTTACCTTGTAAGTATGAAGAAGATCCATGAAGAATGAGGTAGGCAGCAGGGAGGTCAAAAGTAGGTGGGGATGGGGTGATACACTTCAAGGCCAAACTGATATCAGAATCAGTATCACTCTCCCCACAACTATCAGCTCACTTCATTGTCATTCTCAGGCATGTACTCCTCATCAGAGTCGCTCACAGTTATGTAAGATTGTGTTTGGTTATCGTCAGACACTTCTAAGTCACTATCCAAGTCAGATTCATTGCCGTAGGACGCCATGGCACTGAAGTAAATCCAAAAGCACTGACATGTGCGGCTGCTTGAAAAACACTACGGCATGCTCCCATGTACTGTCACCTCTGCGATCCAGACTTTTACGTGGTCAAAAGGGGCAGAAATCAAGTCACTATTGATGACCAGTGTGTGCTGGAACGGTCGGGAACTCAGGTTGATGGAGACTTCCACTAGCGGCCTCTTCGGTTGCGTTTATTACATTTCAAGTGGTCAAGGTAAGAGTGGTAGCATGCCAAAAAATGGCGGGGCCAGTCTCCAACCCGGCCAACCCAAGCCCAGCCATTGCAATTTCCCCCAAATGCTTCTAAGGTTACACATTAACAAACTACTAGGTAAGCTCTATACCACCAGTTCTCAAGGGTTATACAAACAATAGAGTTCGAGTGGGAGGAAATGTGTATTAACAAGACCAAAAAGGAAAAAAAAAAAAAGTAGAATCTTCCCATCTATTAACCTCACAGATTAATCCTGAATTAGTTGGAACATTAAAAAAAAATATATATGGTCCTAATGTTAAATGCCACAAAACTTAGCTCCTTTGTCCCAGTCTAATGTGTTTCTTCATAATCGTCCCTCTGAGCACATAGTTCACTGATTCAGTCCTCTGCCACTCCCGACCTTGACTTCCACACTGGGACCTTGACTTACGCACTGGGACCTTGAATCACTCACTGGGACTGACCTCCACACTTCATCTTTGACTCACTCACTGGACTTCGACCTCCACAGTTGGACCCGCTAGAAATTAATATGTACAATGAATAACTATTCTCACTAATGCAAGTAATCCCTTCACATGATCAAGAAAGTCTCATACAAAAGAAACATGAGTTATAACACTCGGCATCTCAAGTACAGTAATCCCTCCAATATCCGACTTAATAGGGCCATAGTGTCACGGGGTTTTTATAATATCACGGTAATTTTGAAATATAAATGGTTAAATATTATTTAAATTGATAATA